>NC_137677.1:39376333-39401333 GCF_963989245.1 Nansenia antarctica
CTGGCAACCTGGCAACCTGTGGCATATCAACAACCTAACAATAACCATGACAACCTGTTGCCTACCAACCCGTCTGAAATCTGCAGTGTCGGGTGTGTTGACAGTTCGATGGTGTGTGTCTATCATCTGCACTGCAGAACACATGAGAGGTAGAAGTGGTCTCAGAGAAAGACTAGAATACTGACGTCCACAAGACGAGGGTGGGAGAGAGACAGAGAGAGAGAGGGAGGCAGGGAGGGAGTGGAGGGACAGAGGGAGGCAAGGAGAAAGGGAGGAGGGAGGGAGAGGGAGAGAGAGGCGGGGAGGAAGAGGAGGGACTAACAGAGGGAGAGAGGGAGGGAGAGGAGGGATGGAGAGGAGGGAGGGAGAGAGAGAGAGAGGGAGGAAGAGGAGGGAGGGAGAGAGGAGAAGAAGAAGAGAGGGTGATGGGAGTAAGGGAGGGAAGGAGAGGGGGAAGGCAGGTAGGGAGCAAATAAGAGACTGAGGATGAGAGGGAGGGAGGGAGGGAGGAAGAGAAGGAGGAGACGGAATATGAGGGACCAGAATAGTGTTGTGTGTGTGTGTGTGTGTGTGTGTCTGCGTGTGCGGGTACGTACGTGTGTGTGCGCGTGTGTGTGTGTGTGTATGTGTGTGTGTGCGTGTGTGAGTGTGTGCATGCTTATGTGGTGCTTGCGTGCGTGGAGTGTGTGCGTGCTTATGTGGTGCTTGCGTGCCGTGTGCATGCCTACATGCATGCGTGTGTGTGTGTGTATGTGTGTGTGTGATACAAATCCCAGCGAGCCTCCTCGCGTCTTCGTCAGATCATCAGAGAACTCAGAGAACAACGAGAACAACGAGAACAACAACGCAACTAAGTACGTCTCTCTCCCACAACAAGGAGCAGTGCAGTCACGGAGGGCAGCGTTACTAAATGGAATCTCTCTCATTTCCTTCTCAAGAGTTCCTCCCTAGCGCCGTCTAATGTGATTGTGTGGGTGTCTGTCTGCACCGTGTCCCTCGTCTCTCTCCCTGTACTGTGTCATTATGTTGGGAGGGAGGGGAGGGAGGGAGGGAGGGAACCAGCCACCGGGTGAGAGTTTTGTAGAGATAATAGGACAGATGGTCAGGGTGATTTCAGTCGATCTAAAGCTGTGTGTTAATAGCCTAGAGCCCTCTCCGCTCCACTCCTCCTCTCCCCTCTCCTCTCCTCTTCTCACCTCCCCTCTCCCCCCTTTCCTCTCCTCTCCTCCCCTCTCCTCCCCTCCTGTCTCCTCTCCTCCCCTCCCCTCTCCTCTCCTCTCTTCTCCTACCCTCCCATCTCCTCTCCTCCCCACTCCTCAAGGAGACAGAGGAGACAGGCGAGAGGAGAGAGGAGAGGAGAGGAGAGGAGAGGATAGGAGAGGAGAGGATAGGATAGGAGAGGAGAGGAGAGGATAGGAGAGGAGAGGAGAGGAGAGGAGAGGAGAGGAGAGGAGAGGAGAGGAGAGGAGAGGAGAGGAGAGGAAGCCAGGTTATTATTACTGGGATGCGCCCTTTCCACTCAGCAGAGGTAGACAGATGGATGAGAGTTCATAGAATCCAATTACATGAGATGAGAATGTGATGATGGGGAACGATAGCATTGCTAATTACAGCATGATACCACCACAGAGACGCCATCCTTCACACAGAGAGAGAGAGGGGGATCAGGGTGATGACACAGAAAGAGGGGGAGAGAGAGAGAGAGAGACAGTGTGAGAGACAGTGTGAGAGAGAGTGAGTGTGTGTGAGAGAGAAAGAGAGAGAGAGAGAGAGAGAGAGAGAGAGAGAGAGAGAGAGACAGTGTGAGACAGTGAGAGAGAGAGAGAGAGAGAGTTGAGCCGACATCACGGTGGGAGACAGCTCGCGGAGGAAGATGCTAGTTCACCATGGAGACCGATGGGTTGAGAGATAATAAGCTGTTTTAATAACCCCAACCAGCCTGGTGTCAGCCATGAACTAATAATAATAAAACACATTGTTACTATCAATCACACTGGCTTAAGTATCACTTGTGTTTAAGTGGCCTAATTAACATTCAAGATATTGCAACTGCACTTTGATTAATCATGCCCATCATTGCCTGTGAGACATTCATCTGCATGCTGTTAATCCACATTACACTCTACACAACGAGACACAGCGGCACGTACACATCGTTTCCTTTTTTTGTTTCAACTTTTTGAAGACTCCTAACAAAGTTTCGAGAGATAAAGCAAGAGAGAGAGGGAGAGAGAGGGTGTGAGAGAGAGAGAGAGGGAGAGAGAGAAGGCGGGAGTGTATGAGAGAGAGAAAGAGGGAGTGAGAGAGAGAGAGAGGGAGTGTGTGAGAGAGAGAGAAAGGGAGGGAGTGAGAGAGAAAGAGAGAGGGTGTGGGAGAGAGAGAGACAAAGAGGGTGAGAGAGAAAAAGAGAGAGAGAGAGGGTGGGGAGTGTGTGAGAGAGAGAGGGAGTGAGTGAGAGAGAGAGGGAGAGATACATAGGGAGAGTGAGAGAGATATACATAGGGAGAGAGAGAGAGAGAGAAAGAGAGAGAGAGGAAGAGAGAGAGAGAGAGAGAGAGAAGGACAAAAGAGAAAAGGAGAAACAGAAAGAGAGATATCGTGCCTGCACCCCCATCACAGATCCTTGTCTCTCCGCCTGGTTGAACTGCTTCCTCACATATCCCCGGCAGTCCTCTTCATCACCAGCCAATAAAAAGCCCTGGATGTTCTCTCTCGGCTTCGCCAAGCCAGAGAGCGGGCTTGTCAGGGGAACAGGCGGGCTGACTGTCAACCGGCGGCACTAACGGTAATTAGCTGTCTCGCCTCTATTATACACAGCACACCAGGGGAGGCTGGCGGAGGTAGACATCGGAGGTAGACATCGGAGGACGTACGCTCATCGCAACGCACGGAACGGGACGTCTTTGATACCCTTCCCTCATTCCAGTCAGATACATTTACAATGAGCTCCGTCCTCCGACTCCCCTGGTCTGCTGTCGCTGTCGTCGCGGTGATAGAGCGTTGCCGGTAGCAATGACGGGGGCCCGCGCAGGACAGCAGGCCAACGCGCTCATCGGAGCCTCGACGCTCGACGTCCTCTGAGACAGGACGACACAGCGTGTCTCTGACTTCATTATAGCGTAAGCCGGAATGAACCGGGGAGATTCCGGGGTCATTTTTTAAACTGTGAGGGCCTGACTCTCCGCTAGGAACCTCAATGAGGAGCATAGCAGTGGAAGTAGCATCTCTGTCACCCTGTCACACACACACACACACACAGAGAAAGAGAGAGAGAGAGAGAGAGAGAGAGAGAGAGAGAGAGAGAGAGAGAGAGAGAGAGAGAGAGAGAGAGAGAGAGAGAGAGAGAGAGAGAGAGAGAGAGAGAGAGAGAGAGAGAGAGAGAGAGAGGGCAGGGTAATGAAGGGTCGGGGCCAGATCCACATCACTGAGGTTATTGATCTGTTGCTCTTAAGCTGCAACATAACAAGGACCTCTGTGACACTGCACCTCAGTGTGTGTGTGTGTGTGTGTGTGTGTGTGTGTGTGTGTGTGTATGGTGTGTGTATAGTGTGTGTGTGCAGTCTTAAACCATACCTTAACAAGGACCTCTGTGACACTATACGCCTCAGTGTGTGTGTGTGTGTGTGTGTGTGTGTGTGTGTGTGTGTGTGTACGCTATGTGTGTGTGTGTACGGTCGCTGTGTGTGTGTGTGTGTGTGTGAGTGTGTGTGTGTGTGTGTACGGTGTGTGTGTATGTGTGTGTACGGTGTGTGTGTGTGTGTGTGTGCGTGTGTGTGTGTGTGTGTATGGTGTGTGTGTGTGTACAGTGTGTGTGTGTGTGTGTGTGTGTGTGTGTACGGTGTGTGTGTGTCTGTGTGTACGCTGTGTGTGTGTGTGTAGTGTGTGTGTGTGTGTACGGTGTGTGTGTACGGTGTGTGTGTACGGTGTGTGTGCGTGTGTGTGTGTGTGTGTGTGTGTGTATAATTGGCAGCTGGCATACGTATATGGAGGAGAAGGTGAAACACATTGAGCAAAGAGTGTCCTATGCTGATGCAACTACAAATGTTTGTGTTCACGAATTTTATTATAAAATGTGAACGCAAATAAAGATACTAAAATGTGTGTGTGTGTGTGTGTGTGTGTGTGTGTGTGTGTGCAGTCTTAAACCAGACCTTTAACAAGGACCTCAGTGACTCTGGCTGGCATTGAGCGGCATTGTGAGATACACCATTGATTGCCCGTCAACAAGCCCTTGATGCTGCCTGTTAATATGACCCTGGTCTGATCTCCTCTACGCTGCCCACATGAATCACAAACTATATGTCCTAAACAGTGGACTGGTGGAGCTGGAAATCAGAGGACGGGCTCATTGTAATGCATGGACCAGAAAAAGGAAGCTGTTTGATTCCATGCATTACAACAAACCATTAACTTAGAATGACGCAACGTAGTGGTCATACGTTCTAAGTGGTCTGCTAGAGTCAAAGGTTACAAACAGCCAAAGCAACACTGAACAACAACAACAACAACAACAACAACAACAACAACAACAACAGCTAACTCATAAACGGCGAGCTGCATATTCATGCATTTATTCTTATGACTCCACAGTGTTGGTTGTTGTTCATGAGAAACACATGATTTCTTTCAGATCATTCTATCGTAACAAAGCACTACTATCTGTTTGAAGATTCCCCTGAGCTTTAAGTGGGATAATTAGAATTCAAGTGGGAAATCTATGATTTTTTCTCAACACGACTCACTACTTTTCTAAACAACTACAACACATAATCATAGTTTCTCATCCCCTCAAGTTTTTAAGATTTATATAATAAATAAATAAAAGGAAATAAATACCTTATCTTAACAAAAACACTACACATCAAACACTACCTACTCAGCTACCTACTCACCCCTCTACTACCAGCTACCTACTCACCCTTGATAGGTGAGTATGATGGGACTATGAGAAGGACCAAGAACACTGTTGAGTGGGTAGGCTGATGGAGGCTGACAACGTTGAGAAGACTCGTAATTGTAATAACGCATGGCACGGAATGAAGTTACATACCATTCCTCATTCCATACCATGCATGAATGAACCCGTCCTCTGATTTCTACCTCCACCAGTCTCCCAGGGTGCTTAGATATCATAGAGAATCAAGTCTTTACCTTGAACAAGGTTCAAGACCACACAGCAGGTGGTTAAGGTTTGAAGACCAATGCCGGGTCGACCAAACATCTTTATGAGTGCATGAATTAATTCATAGCTGACACCGACAAATGTGCTTGGTGGCGGAGAGCTGAAATGTCTGGCTCTGCGGGGTAGGCTACGCTAGGCTACACTAGGCTACACTAGGCTCCACTAATACAGTCATACATCCTGGCTGTCCCTGTGTAGCGGTGGGGATTTGGAACCATGTCTTTCCCCCCTCTTCCCTGATGATATTCTCACACTGATCACATCTAAGCGGGCAACCACCTGCCCTCTCGATCTCATCCCCTCCCTTCTTCTCCAATCCATTTCCACATCCAATATCCTTCCTTAACCTTACCATCATAATCAACTCCTCCCTATCCACAGGATCTGTCCCGGCTGCCTTTAAGATAGCCAGAGCCAACGCTCTCCTCAAGAAACCAACCCTTGACCCGTCCTCTGTCCACAACTACAGACCGCTATCCCTTCTCCCGTGCTGCATCTAAGCAACTGACTGACTGTCTCCGTAAGATGGAACTCATGGACCCCCACCAATCCGGCTTCAAGGCTGGGCACTCCACTGAGACTGCTCTCCCTGCTGTCACGAAGGCCCTCCACTCTGCTCAAGCTTCCTCCCTGTCTGCCACCAGTCTGCTGCCTTCGACACAGTCAACCACCAGATCCTTCTTTCCATCCTCTCAGAACTGGGCATCTCTGGCACTGCACACTCCTGGTTTGTTTCCTACCTCGCTCCTACCAGATGACTTGGAGAGGATCGTTGTCTTCTCCACAAACCCTCACCACTGGGGTACCCCAGGGCTCTGTCCTAGGCCTCTTACTGTTCTCCCTCTATACCAAGCCTCACACTGGTTCTCCTACCACAGCTACACAAATGACGCTCAACTCTTCCTGTCTTTCCCCCCCTCTGACCTACATGTGGCAACACGTGTCTCTGCGTGTCTTGCTGAAATCTCTACATGGATGTCAGCCCACCATCTCAAGCTCAACCGTAACAAGATTGAGCTACTCTTCATCCCTGGGAAAGCCTGCCCTCTCCAAGACTTCTCCATCACAGAGGAGAACTCTACTATAACCCCCTCCCAGACAGCCAAGAACCTTGAAGTGATCCTGGACAACCACCTATCCTGCGTGGAGAACATCTCAGTGACAGCAAGCTCCTGCAGATTCTTCCTTTACAACATCAGAAGGATATGTCCATTCCTCACCAGAGAAGCTGCGCAACACTTGACCCATTCACTGGTCATCTCCCACCTTGACTACTGCAGCGCACTCCTGGCTGGGCTCCCCGCCTCCGCCATCAGACCTCTGCAGCTCATCCAGAATGCTGCCGGCCGTCTGGTGTTGAACCTCCCCAAATTCTCTCATGTTACCTCCCTCCTTCACACACATCACTGGCTCCCGATAGCAGCTCGCATCAGATTCAAGACGCTGGTGCATGCTTACCGGGCAGCAAAAGGGACAGCCCCTGCCTACCTGCAAGCAATGGTCAACCCCCCAAACTTCAACCCGTTCATTCCGCTCCTCCACCTCTGCTGGCCGACTGGTCCCACCACCTTTACACCAATGCGTCTGTCATGCTGCCCGGTCACGTCTCTTCACTACACTCCCCACTGGTGGAATGAGCTTCCCACGGCTGTCAGAACTGCAGAGTCACTCCTCATCTTCCGTCAGAGACTGAAGACCCATCTCTTCAGGCTACACCTTAACTGCTCCTCCTGAGACTACCCCTTCAGGCTACACCTTCTTATACTGTGTCTCCTAAGATTTCAACTACCCTCTTGTACTGTTTCTCCATTGTCTACTTAGAAACATGTTTTATTTCTTCTTCTATCATGACGACTGCCAATGGCCGCTGGCCTGAGCTAGATTACACTTCCTGCTACGACTGGCGGATTGATGATTCACTTGCTTAGTCAAATGTATTGATTGTAAGTCACTTTGGAATTGCTAAATGCCAAAATAAATGTAAAATGTCTCTCAGGCAGGGAAGAGAAAGAGAGAGTATGGATAGAGTGAGAAAGCAAGCAAGCAAAAGCGAGAGTGAGAGAGAGAGAGAGTGAGAGAGAGAGTATTTCCCTGTGAGGTCAGAAGCCAAGTAGAGGAAGACTAGACTAAAACACCAACAGAGAAGATGTCATGTTCGATCACAACACTGCTTTTCCTCACTACCTTTCTTTCAACAGCCGTTCCCTCTCTTCCTCTCCTCCTCTCTTCCAACAGCCCTTCCCTTCTCTCCCTCTCTTCCAACAGCCCTTACCTTCTCTCCCTCTCTTCCTCTCTGGTTCCCATATGTAAGTGACAGCCCCAGAGGAGAAGCCTGCTGCCATAGTTACAGTAACAATGCCAGCCTGACAACCTCCCATGCTGAGAGGTGACTGCTGCTCAGCGGGTTCCTGTAATAACCCCATGACAGCTTCCTGTTCCCTGCCCAGCACCAGTCATAAAGGTCCGCTGCCCTGACGGCACCAGAGCCCGGAGGGAGGTCCGATCACCTAACACCAGAACAGAACCAACCATGTGGATAGAGGACAGACAGTGCTGTTTAATCAGTCTCCAGTGGGCTGGACCGGTGGGAGAAGTGCTCAACGCGATAACAGAAGTAGAGCGGAATAGAACAGAATAACTTTATAGTTTTCCGTAGGGATGAACGTAATGTGCCGCACCCCCCCTCCCCCCACACCCCCCTCACCTATGACGTGGTCCTGGTTGAGGCTCTTCTGAGCCGCTCCGTTCTCGCCCTCACTCCTCCGGTACATCCTCTGGATGAAGACAAGAACGTGAGGTGATCGTGTCATTAAAAGAACGCATACAGGGGTTAGAAGCTTAAGGTGCCCGATCTCTGTTTTCATTTGATATGTTCAGATGATATTTCTTAACACAGTAAACTGCATACCACAGGAAAGGTACGGGTCTTGGGTTTCGAAAGATGCCATGATGGCACAAATGACGTCACCTTGATATATATGGGCTGCGCTTCATGTTGCAAAGTGAAACAATATGGACGATCCCATCTCCAACCACTCTGAATACTCTATAGAATATACACATATTTGGTACTGGTTGAATCAGGACAGTCTATTGGTTCTAAGTAGCAAGTCAGTGTTCATTTTCAATGAACGTCAAGTGAGATGTTGATTTTGCATTTCATTTGATCAAACAACAAATATGTCATAACAGCCACCATGTTTGTTGTTTGATCAGACCTCATATGTATGGTTTGTAACTATGTATTAGGTTGTTATAAACATAGGTAGTATAGTTTGCTGTGATCAGACAAAGATTGAGCGTGTGAGCACAATGCGCGACAGGGTCATTTGAACAAGCGCTGGATACTGTGTTCTCTGCGTTGAAGCCACACAATGACTATAAGCTGTGGAGAACCAGACCGGCTAGAAGCTAATGATGGTGTGACTTCCAACCAGGAGGTGTAAAGGTGATGATTGTTCATATATGACACGGTCTGGTGAAAAGGTCTGCATGACTGTCTGCATGTTGTTGTTTGATAGTAATCCATCATTTTCTATAGTTGGGTGGATTGGAGTGATAGGTTTTATTGATTTTATAATGTTCATGTTTAACATGTTCTAAAGAAAGTAAAGCATTTGAACACTGGAGAAATGTTGGGAACCACTCACAAATAGCTGTATAACATCATACATATAACAATTATTTTGCCCACATGTTATTGACAAGTTGCTGAGGCACTGTGAAGTGTTTTCAGCTCTAAAGACTTATAGTATTAATTTTTATTCTTAATTATTATTATAAGAAAACTTAATATCAATGTTGATATGTAGATGTTGTAACCTAGAACGAAAAGGTTATATTAGTACGTGAGAAAATGATGTTTCATAAAAGAAGAATAAAGCAATAATTAGTTTTGGATGCTGCAATCTACAGTACGTCTCTCATTAGATAATTACAGAGAATAATACAGTTCTCTGACAGAATAAAAGGGTATGCAAAAGTCATATTAAAACAGCTTGGAAAATGAATAACAATAACATGATTATTATTAATCAAATTATGATAATAATAATAATAATAAGAAGAAGAAGAAGAAGAAGGAGGAGAAGAAGAAGAAGAAGAAGAAGAAGAAGAAGAAGAAGTAGAAAAAGAAAAAGTAGCCCTCTCATTGAAGAGAAATCCAGTTCCTCCATTGTGGGTCTTTGAAAAACACAGTTGTTCTCTCGGGGACATAACAACATCAGAATGTGATGTTATATAAGAGTGTGATGCAAACAATGAGGTGTGGATACTGAAATCTTTCTTATCTTTTGGTGTGACAGAGAAAGAGAGAGAGCGAAAGAGAGAGACCCATTTCATCAGAGTCTGTTTGAAGAGCCAGATAAAAGTTTCGTTGGAGCTAGGCTATTGTAAAGAAATAAATAGTTGTGCATAATTCATGGATTTCAATTATACGGTTTATAATTATCTAACTTTATGGTCCGAATGCATAATGACAGACCCAGAACATCCTTGAATGCGTTTTCATTTCCAACGATCTAATAGAACAACGGCGGTTAGGCTTGTTGTTAACTGTGGAGCAGGATTATATAAACCGTAATTCAATTGACCTTCAACTGTCTGTCTAGACGAAGTGATAATCTGCCATATGCGTGGAACAGGTAAACAGTATTTATCTGAATGACATCTGAATACTCAGGGGCTGTCTGGGAACATGCATTCAAGCAATTGAAATGACTTTTTTTCTTTCTCTTTTTAAGTGTGTGTGTGTACTATGTGTATACCGTGTGTGTGTATGTGTGTGCGTGTGTGTGTGAGTTGTGTTCCATGTGGACCGTGCGCTTTCATGTATCTAAAGCTCTCTCTTCTCTGTCTCTCTCTCTTTCTCTCTTCTCTCTCTCGCTCTCTCTGCCTCCCACTCACTCCCGACCAGTCTCTCGCCCTTCTTCCGCCTACATTTCAATCCACAACTCTCCTCAGGTCCAACACATTCCATTCCTCTCACATTCCTCTTCTTCTTTCAACTAATCTCTCATTCCATTCTGTCACTCTCCTCCCTTCATTCCTTTCCACTTTCTCTCTCTCTCTCTCTCTCACATCTCTCCATTAGTTCGGTCAGACCTTGTGAAGGTCGGCGTTGGTTCCACTTCCCCCTGGAGAAGTCACATTGGGCTGATCGATTGGACAGAAACCGTATGTGAGCTGTGTGTTGAAAGGCCAGCCTATAGTTCCGTCAATCACGAGTGTGATTGTGTTATCTCAGGAGAATACAGTTGGAGTACACAACACCTTTTTCAAACATGTTATGTTCCGTATGTTGGAGGATGTTTGTCTCCAAGTCCTCAAGGCTCTGCGGAACGCTCACCGCCCACGAGATGCCTTGGCGGGGAGTGTAGTTTCACAGGTCGACAAAGACGCCGCGTTATTCTGGTCGCTCTATTGCGTCGTCTTTCCCGCTGCGAGTCGAATCTCTCGAGGTGGGGTTTCGTTTTCATGGAAGAGCGTCGGAGAGTTATGTGACTCATTCTGTGTATGTTCAGCAGATGCATCTTGGGATTGAAACTGTTTAAACTTTACTCTGGGTTATTACTGGTTTACTCTGGGTTATCCTGGCCTTTGCTCTGCAAGAGATTCAACGGCATAAGTCAAAGTAAGTCATTACTGGTTTAAAGGCTAGCTTTGATCGTCTAGGAATCTTACTTGTGTCGTAGTCCACGAGCAGTAGCTGCTGCACTCGGAGAGGGATACAACCACACCAACCATACAACCATGTTCCTACACCATTATTGTATGTTGAAAATGTCATATTTAGATGATGTGTGTCTGTCAGTTTAAACCTGCCAGAAGCCTAGATGATTGTGTCGGAGAGGGGAGGCTAGTGGAGGTAGAAATCGGAGGACCGGGTCATTGTAATGCATGGAATGGAATGAGGAACGGTATTAAACATGCATATCCACCACCAGAAACCTGGGCTGTTATCCTGAATGTGTTAAACACCATTCCTCATTCCATTCCATGCATGAAAAGGACCTGGTCCTCCGATTTCTACCTCCACCAGCCTCCCCATTCTTTCTTTTGATTTCCGATCAATTTGGTCAATTGAAATACGGCACAGGCTTACAATTGTAGCTTTGACAGATATCTAAATGAATAAACTGAGAACAATTTTGATTCTCATGTTGGTTGATAATTGACTTTACCTTCACTTCCCCGCTGACATGGCTGTGTCCTTGTATCTGGCTGCTGATTGGTCCTCCAGGGGACGGCATGGAGATACACAGGAGCACTGCATCATGGGAGCTACGTCTCCCCGCAGAGCTGGAAGAAAGAAAACCCTTTTAGACACTGACCGACCACTATAACCTTAGTGTGTGTACTGTATGTGTGTTTGTGTGTGTGTGTGTGTGTGTGTCTGTGTGTGTGTGTCTGTCTGTCTGTCTGCCGTGTCTATATGTCTGTGTCTGTGCATACGTGAGTGTTTGTGTGTGTGTGTGTGTGTGTGTGTGTGTGTGTGTGTGCGTGTGTGTCTGTCTGTGTCTGTGCATACAGGATTGTGTGCATGCATATGTGAATGTTTGTGTTTGCATGTGAGTGTGTGTGTGTGTGTGTGTGGTAAAACCACTATAATCTGTGAGAGTCATATCTCATATCGCCACAACATGCCGTGGGTGTTGCTAGCTGATACTGTATATGACCCCCCCCAACCTCTCCTCTCCTATCCTGTCTCGGAAGTGGGATACGGCTCTGAGCTGCTCAGAGGGCTTAGACAGTGATAAAGGTCTCCAAAGGCAGGAGATAAGGATGGTCTGGGCTATCTCAACCAGTCCACAGATCAGATATGAGATCTGGGTGACCCAGTGGGGTGGGCAGATGGCTCAGAGCTTTGGACTGGGTAGAGCTATGACCCCCCCAGAGGACAGCTGAATACCTCTCAGAGGACAGAGTGGGGTGGTGTCTAATCTAATCTAATTTGTTTCATGTCATAGCTGAAAGCTGAAATTAAATCTTAAAGCTTAAATCCCTTTCAATGAAATTCACTTTGCCTCCGGCATATTGCAAAGCCATCATTTAAACCATGACCGATGCCATGGATTCAAGTGCTATTTTGTGATGAATGAGAGTTTAGTTTGCCCTCATAAACCCCCTCGTGAACTGTTTTCCCAGCAGAACAACACTGAGGAGGATGAGTGTTGTTTTGTAAACAAACTGTTACTGCTTTGTCCTTGTCTACCATCGTCTATGATTGTTTTAAAAGGTTGAGTCATGCCAAATTAAGTAAAGTTTCATTAATGACACATTCATTTGGAATGTTCCCGGCCACCTTCCAAAGCAATACAATTTAGCCTATGTCCTTGGTTTTTAGACACAGCCTTTTAAAGATTGTTGTGCTCTGTGGGCTATCAAGATCTCATTCATTCAAATGTGTTCATGGAAACAACTCAACTCTCATCTGTCCTTCTCTTCAACAACACAACTCTCATCTGTCCTTCTCTTCAACAACACAACTCTCATCTGTCCTTCTCTTCAACAACACAACTCTTATCTGTCCTTCTCTTCAACAACACAACTCTCATCTGTCCTTTCTCTTCAACAACACAACTCTCATCTGTCCTTTCTCTTCAACAACACAACTCTCATGTGTCCTTCTCTTCGACAACACAACTCTCATCTGTCCTTCTCTTCAACAACACAACTCTCATGTGTCCTTCTCTTCGACAACACAACTCTCATCTGTCCTTCTCTTCAACAACACAACTCTCATCTGTCCTTCTCTTCAACAACTCAACTCTCATCTGTCCTTCTCTTCAACAACACAACTCTTATCTGTCCTTCTCTTCAACAACACAACTCTCATCTGTCCTTCTCTTCAACAACACAACTCTCATCTGTCCTTCTCTTCAACAACACAACTCTCATCTGTCCTTTCTCTTCAACAACACAACTCGTATCTGTCCTTAAACAACCCGACTCTCACCTCCGTTGTCTTCAACAAAAAATTCTCACCTGTCCTTCCCATGACTGTCACTCTTCCTCCTCTCCTTCTTCTTGTCCTTGGCCTGTTTTCCACCCAGAAGAGAACCAATCTTTGGTTCTTTCTTGTCCTCCTTTCCCTTGGGGTGTTGACTCTCTCCCTTCTTCCCACTCGGGGCGGGCAGCTTGCTCTTCCGGAAGCCGAACCAGTTGGCCAATGAGGAGCCCGTCTTCTGTTTGGTCTCCACAGTCCTCTCCTGCACCTGGGTCTTCTGCAGGTTCTCCTCGATCCCCATCATCACCTTCTCCTCGATGGTCGTGATGCTGCTGTTCTGCCTCTCCGCTTCCTCTCTGACCTCACAGAAGCTTCCAGAAGACAGGTTGTCAGCCTGGAGGTGTAACGACGACGCTGTCTTGGCTGCTTCCCTCAGGTGTTTCAGACTGTACCTCTCGCCTGAAGCTCCCGGGTGTGTCGGCAGAGGTAAGCCCTCCTCGATCATGAAGTTGTTGACCAGGGATCTGTTCATGGGGCAGTGGTAGCTGGAGGAGCAGCTCATGCTGCCCTGGAATATGTCCCCGAGAGAGTTCAGGGAGCTGCCGGAGTGTGTTTTGATCTGGGTCCGGACTTTTCCAGAACCTCCTAAGTTGGGCCTGTCCATGTAGCGCGCACCGAAGCTTTGACTGCGGGCCTTGGCTCCGTTCATGCCCATGACGGGTTTGAGAGGTGGGCGGGTAGAGACAGAGACAGAGCGTTTGAACAGCCAGCCCTCCTCGTCGAACCCCCAGTCCAGCGTCATACCACTGTCCGCCACAGGGGGTGCCACAGGCGGCTCAGAGTCCAGGGAGCTGCAGCGCGTCTCAATCTTCCTCCTGGCCTTGGCCTTTGCGACGGCTGCGCTCACGCCGTGCATCATCTGGCGCGTGTACGTCTCGTGGTTGAACGTCTCGGACGTCTGCACCGCTTTGCTGGCAGTGTTTGACTCCCCTTTGTCCCCTTTGTCTTGTCCCCTTACGAAGCTGTTGCCCTGCACCAGTGTGACGTCGGTGGGTTTTGAACCGACAGGTAGACATGCCTTCACTACTCTGGAGACAGAGTGTTGGTGGTTGTTGATCACGCCGTGGAGGAGACAGGCCGAGGGCTGAGGCGAGTGGTCTGTAGTCTGGGTTTCACCTACATTCTTCTGGGCTACAGGTCCACTTCCATGGTTCTGGTTCTGGACCATGAAGGGAACACTGTTCTCCTTATGAGAGGGTTGTGGTGCCCCAGGCCTGTTCGTAGACGATTGGGAAGAGTCTGTCTCCTTGGCCTCTAGAACAGGACTGGAGGATGGGTGATAGACCTTAGCAGGGGTGCGCTTAGGTGACCTCTTTACCTCCGCACCCAACTTAGGGGCAACGTGAGGGCGATTGTCTTGTGTTTTATTGGGGACCTGAGGTTGTAGACCTGATGTATGTTGGTTAGGTTGAGGTTTGGAGATGTTTGTGTTGGTGGTTGCAGTTGAGGTCGTCTTGGCTGTGACAGAGGTTTGCGGTTGGACCGTGGTCTTAGGAGCCTGAGATGAAGGATCATAACCGGGGCGTACTAGCAGGGAGATAGTTCTGCCTGGGGGGGGCGGGGGGGAAGGGGACCTGAGGTCAGAATCGGGGTGAGGGGGGCCATCAGAGTGCTGCTGGGGGTCACCTGGTTGTTTCTGTTTGAGGGGAGAGTTGGGGTTCGAGGTGGAGGCGCCTTTAGCTCCACTATCATTCCTGGATGGTAGTTTGGAGGCTGGCTGAGATGATTTGGACGGAATCCTGGAGGCATCGTTCAGCCCTGTGGGTTTAAACACCTGCTTGGGCTGCTTCACTGGGGAGGAGGAGGGGAAGCCGGGTCCTGCACTCTCCTGAGGTCCTGGGTAGAGTAGAATAAAACATTATTAGGATGGATTTTTGCCTTTGGCATCAATAATATAACAGTCATACATTATGAAAGTTAAAAGTAAAAAAAAAACATTTAACTAGGCTATACAGTATGCCTACATACAATATACTGTATATAAAACTCTCATGTGTATTAATTCATGAATCCCAAAAGTAAACTCACCTTTTTCAGCCGTATGTGGGCCAACCAATCCCTTTGCTGCAGCAGAAACCTTTATATTAGATTTTGGATTGGCAATGCTGTGTCCAGGGTTAGGGCTGGTGTTGGAGCGGGCTTTCACCCTGTGGTTGCCCTTGATCAGCTTCTGGTGCAGGGGTGAGTGGAGCTGTTTGGCCTGGTCTGGACCTGGTCCTGGTCCTGGTCCAGTCCCTGGGGCCGGGCCTCCATCTGCACTCCTACTGCGCAGGATGAAGGCCTTCCTAGCGGAGTCGCAGGCCATGGGCTTGGCTCTCCTCCGCGCTGGGGCCTCCTCCAGGAGAGGGTATTCCTTGGTGGAGGTGGGTTCAGCTCCAGCCCCAGCCCCAGCCCCAGCTCCAGCCTGGCAGGAGGCTGTAAGGTGTGGGTCTCTGCACTGAGAGGTGTCCATGGAGGAACTGCGTTGCCTGGCCTCACAGGCCCAGCTCAGGGCCCTGGCTGCAGTGTGCTGGAGGGGCAGTTTCACCTCTAGAGTCCCTGGCTCCTGCTGCCTGCCGGTCCCTCTGTCTGGGGGATGCCGTAGACTGTCAAGCCTGGACTTGCGATCTGCCGACTTCTGAGTGGTGTCTCTGTCGTTCCACTGTCTGAAAGCTGACGGCTTGTCTCTCTCCAGACAGTCTGTACTCTCGGGTTTACCTGTGCGGCTGTGGCCATGTTCACCTTCATGGGTGTGAGCGGGGCTCTCCGGACCCCCTGTCAGGATGTGGTTTTTAACAGGTGATAGGAAGTTGCTCGGATTCCTCTCTTCCTTCACAGGCTGCTCCTGGGATTTGTAGTCCGCATGGCTCATTCCAGACTCTGAACTATTCCCTCCGTCGACACCGAACGTGTCTTTAGTGGGCTGATCACCTGACTCCCTCCCGGCTTGCGACCGGGGAGATTCGTCATCTGCGTCGTCTGAGTCGGAGATCAAGGCCATAACCCCTGACCCTGGCGTGAAAGCCTTTCCTACTGCCAGTTTGGGCACCATTAGCGCCCCCTGGGGGATGCTCTTGAGGCCCAGGGAGTAGATCCCTTCATTGGAGGTCATACAGTCTTTATAATGCGACGTAGCGGACATTGAGGAGTGGTCTTTGGGACTGCGCATCTGGAGCCTGCGTAGGCCCTTGAGGATGTGGCCCTCCTTCCAGCCCAGATCCGGCTGCTCCGCCACTGGGGTCGGGAGGTTGGGCTGGTGGCCAGACACAGACCCTGCACTCATACGCTTCTCACGAGACAACGGACTCTGAGACAGGAGAGAGAGATAGGATTAGGTTAGCAGTGACGGATGAGTGTATAATGTCATCACGTTGTTGATGGGGAAATAGGTTGATCATATCATCTGATTACTGATTGTGTACACTTTATTTAATTATGTGTTTATTTGAGTAGGAACAGATGCAATAACATTGACATATTGAAATGTCACCGTGCCAGATGCATCGCAGCATGACACATTACTTTACATTAAGTTTCCCCTATACCTCTGTAATAACACTCTAATTACTGTAGTAACAGGACTACATTAACATGCTGTTACATAATTATCTAAGAACATGGGATACAGAGTTCAGCTGTGTGTGCTATTACAGAAATAGAGGTAAGTCCCTATTTATCAGGTAAGTCCGTATTCCACTTGTGTAATAAATGTGTAATAACACAAACCTGTGGAAACCTGTGCAATCCATCTGAGTCTTAGCCATGTAGACCAGGCGAGGCTGGTGGAGGTAGATAGAAATCTGAGGAAGGGCTCATTCTAATGCATGGAACGGTGTCGTGGATTTAATTGATTCTTAATAGATTGAGTAAAACGTATAAAGCACAAAGAGCTTAAATCAGTTGTCTCCAAAGAGGCCTTTTATTAAGCAAAGTCACATGAGTGCAGAGAGAAAATAGCAGACCAAAAAGCAAAAAAGCCCCCAACATTGGGCGGGACTCATATTTATAGAACTGTCCTTGGTCATGAGGTCACTATTCTTGGGAACCATCATATTATACAAATCTTTGATTGCACAAGTTATGGGCCCTGTCCACAGTCAGAATTATTCGCTGCACCATAGTTCTTGGCACATCTCTCACAGGAAGGAAATGAGCCTTCCTTGAGTGCTAGATTAGCCAAAATGTAGAGAGACTTCAATTCTCAGTATAAACTGATATAAAACTACAACAACGGAATGAGGAATGGGATCAAACATGCGTGCATGACCATGAGCCCGTCCTGCCTGTTTCTACCTCCACCAGCCTCCCGTGCTGTGGCAACCATACCTGTCTGGAGGAGCCGCGTCCCTCTGCCCAGGTGTGTGAGCCGCTGGAGTACTCGCTACAGGCGCTGGAGAGGGAGGCTTCGCTGCCGCTGCCACTGCCACTGCTCCTGGGGCAGGTGAGGCTCAGCAGGGAGGGCCATCGCCCCGCGGGGACGCCCGCCTTGCCGTTACGCTGGCCCTCCTAGACGACACAGCAGGCAATTACATTTTTACATTTACATTTTTGGAATTTAGCAGACGCCTTATTCCAAAGCGACTTCCAATTAATACATTTGACTAAGCAAGTGAATCATCAATCCACCAGTCGTAGCAGGAAGAGTAATCTAGCTCAGGCCCGGGGCCATTGGCAGTCTCCGTGATAGAAGGAACAAAAAGAAACAAAACAAAACAAAACAAAAAAAGACAAAAACATTTTTTTTGTATTGCCACTGGAGAAACAGAGAAACAGTACAGGGGGGGCAGTAGAAGTCTTGGGGGACACAGTAAAGGGGAAAAGCGGGTGTCTCAGGAGACGCAGTGCTGGTGGTAGTAGATGTCTCAGGAGGAGCAGTTAAGGTCTACCCTGAAGAGATGGGTCTTCAGTCAATGAATACGTCCATCAACCTAGCAGATTTTATTTGTAACGGCTCTTTAGAACATGATATGGTAGTTAAAGGACAGAGGGTGGACCACAGGGAAATCAACTGTCAACAGGTCACAGCGCGCACACAGTAGCTCCCTCAGGAGAGGCTGGTGGAGATAGAAGTCGGAGGACGGGCTCATTGTGATGCATGGAAGGGAATGAGGAATAGTATGGAACACACATGTTTGATTCCAACCATTCCTTATTCTGTTCCGTGCATTACAATGAGCCTGTCCTCCGATTTCTACCTCCACCAGCCTCTCCTGAGCTAGATCTATAGTGACTTCTTTACAGGGTTCCCACACCTTCTGAAACATCAAATTCAAGCACCTTTCAAGGACTTTCAAGACTCAATTCCCTCAAATTCAAGGACCCAACATGGCATAGTTTGAGACAGATCTAGATGAGAATATATATAATAGGAACTATCCGCTCAACTATCCACAACAATTCAAAAGAGACGCTTGAATGTGTGAACACTAGATGGTCTCTTGCCTTCTCTACCACAGCACAGCAAAACAATATATTGTGAAATATGTGTAAAGTTAAGCAATACAGAGACCTATTTACTAGTTGACAAGCTAAGTACAATTTTTTAAATATATACTGTATATTTCTTTAGAGAGAGAGAGAGAGAGAGAGAGAGAGAGAGAGAGAGAGAGAGAGAGAGAGAGAGAGAGAGAGAGAGAGAGAGAGAGAGAGGGGGGAATTCAAGCACTTTCAATGACCCATGTCTATTTTCAAAACCTTTTTTTCCCTCAAATTCACAAACTTTCACGGAGGACCGGTGGGAACCCTGTCTTTAGCTCCTAACCTGTGGGGATGGAATCAGGGAGGGGAATATGGATCGGTTTGGGTCCGTTTGTAAGTCACACACTTTATTTCTCCAACACCACTTGTGAAGCATTTATGCAGCACAACCAAACCCTCTTGTACAACCCAGACCACACTTTTTGGCCTATTGACAGTTTTAAAATAATAAATGTCGAATTAAAGACTGACAATGAATCAAATGAGCACTACACAATCCGGTAACTTTCAGTCATACGTTTGAATAATTGTCACCAATTCACACAAGGAGGGGCGACATCATTCGTGGGGGACAACATGTTTACTGTGCACTTGTTTAGTTTTGGTGATATCTGTTATGTATTTGGAATTGGTATTGTCAACAGAATGCCTTGTTATTCCCATGCCTTAGGGGGCGCTCTAGGCACCCATTTAGTGTAACTGGTAACATTGTTCTGGAGCCAGTAAAGCAGAGTTAATAACATGGATATCAATGCCTCGACCTGCGTTCTTGTGTTGCTCTCTCAATAACCAGTGTATCGTTATATTATATGGCAAACATAATAATATCACTTTCAATTAACCAGTAAAAGGATGAATGAATGAAATTAGCGATAAAACGGATAAGATAAACCATTCCCCGATAAGGTTAACCGGTGGTGTAGATAGATGATTCAGATGTATCAATCTGTTCTCCCACAAGTCAGTGTCTGTGTGTGTCCATCCTGATAAAGCCAGGCGTTGTGTTGGACAGATTGTGTTGACTCCGCCTCCCCTCCCTCCTATGGCTTCCTATTAGAATGTGTACCACAGCACTCAGAATCAATATGCTGAATACACCCCTGTTTGTCTCCCTGTTCAGGGGCCTCGGTTGAGGACTGGAACCACATGTTCCATCATGTCACTGGTGGTCAGGGAGGGATTCCACTCTATTATTCTACAATGTGGTCTTTCACTTATGCCTCCGCGCTCCTGGTAATAGTCTGGTGTGTCTTGACAACTTGGCAGGACATGGCATAGTTTGCCACAGAGCCATGCTACTGGAATGTCTTGATTGCGTAGTGTTGCAACACAGAGTTACGGATTGAATTATTCTGGTTGTTGTTGTTATTCTTATTATTCGGGGTGTTCGTTCTCGTTGTTATTCTGCGGTTTCCTACAGGGTCAAGTGAAACAAACTCTTGGAATGTTTCACCATGGTTGGTCTCTGACTCTGGACCTGTATATAAAGATGTGGGGAACACAGAGCCTCTAGCCCTTTTGGTGATTCTGGGGTTCATTCATATTTGAAAAGTTCATGCATAATAAATGATAAATGTCAGATGATGAACAGTCCTTGTTTGGTCAGAGCGTACCGTTGACCAGGCCGGATCAATCAGCCGGCCGGCGCTCTGTGACTCAGCCTCTGTCCGTAGGGAGTCCTGGAGGCGTGCTCCGGGAGAGGCTGCTAGAGGCGGAAATCGGAGGACAAGCTCATCGGAATGCGTTCCTCATTCCTGTTCTCTGATTTCTACTTCCAGCGGCCTCAGCCTTCCGAGTAGAAGAGAGTAGAAGAGAAAAGTAACATTGGTGCTTGAATCTCAGCCCTGACTGACTGAACACATAGTATGAGAACTTATGAGAGAGAGAGAGAGAGAGAGAGAGAGAGAGAGAGAGAGAGAGAGAGAGAGAGAGAGACACACAGAGAGAGAAAGACACAGAGAGAGAGAGAGAGAGAGAGAGAGAGAGAGAGAGAGAGAGAGAGAGAGAGACCATGCCAGTATAAATAGAGACAGAGAGACTATGATGTGTACCTTCTAGAGTTTATGTTTGAGTTTATGTTTATGTTTATGTTTGAGCACCATCTTGGTTATTAGAACATACGGCAAATATGATGTCATACAATCTTTTAAAAACCTGATAGGGATATATATTGACAGTTGAAAGTGCTTTTAGATGTAGAGAACTACAAGAAAAGACGCATGTATGTACAACACCAACAGACACACCTATCCACCCTGTTTATCCATTCAAAGTCCCAATGTTGTTTACATCACTAGATGACGAAATGATGCAGCATCACCGCACCAGAGTGTTCTAAATGCTGGGAGCGTCCGGCCCCCGTGTCAACCTCCATAGGAGGGGCGGCCGTAACGCCGGGCCAAGAGTTTGGAGTTTCGTGACCCCGTTCTAAATAGCATTGATCCCCAGAAACGCTGCCATCGCCAGCCCTTCCCTCAAAGTCATGTCATCTGTTAGCTATAATTAAAGTGAATAGAGGATAATTACATAGGGGAGCTGGGGACCTCCACGGTTCTAGTCCACTCATTGATATTCACCTGGTATTTGACGATGATCCGCTCGGTTCTTTATTTCACGTGCGCTGCGGGGAAAACGCAGAACTGAACGCCCGTTCTGTAGCGGATTAATCTGGGAACTAATTATCGTCAGCTACCAGAAGAAGTTTCTGTGAGATTTGAAGATACAGTTGAAGAAAACGCTCCACTTAAGAGCGGCGGCGATTCAAGGGCAGCTTCCTCGTCTGTGAAGAGGGAGTGCTTAAAAGGATGAACTACTGTACGAGCCAAAGTATCCCTGATGTGTTCTTATTGCTGTGGGATTCATTTGTGAATAAAAAAAAAACGCAGGTCTGATATAGCCTCTGTGTATAATTACGGAGCCACTCTTTAGAAAGTTATGGAAATTAATGTCACCTTGAGTGCAAATGTAGAGGAGCTGTGAGGTCGAACCTTGGAGGACTCCAACACAGCATTGGGCATTTAGGATTGGCCTTGGCGCAAAACTATAATTCTGTGTGAAAGTCAGACAAAAGGTTTGAAAGCACCACAGAAAAACATCCATCAATTGCTCTGAGGCCTTGCATTCTTCTGCCCAAATATGGTCATTATTTAAACAGACAAACAGATTCTAACCAGGGCACTGCGGTGTGTTAACAATATGAATGACCTGGACTTCAACCAAGACCATTTGAAATGTCTTCCTTTGGCTCTATTTTTCAGTAGCACTTCATCTTCTGCGTCTGTGTGTGTGTGTGTGTGTGTGTGTGTGTGTGTGTGTGTGTGTATGTGTGTGTGTGTGTGTGTGCCTGCGTGCGTGCGTGTATGTGCGTGCACATGCTTGTGTGTGTGTGTGTGTGCGTATTTGACATGTAGCTTGTCCTTCTGTAGCTTGTCCTTCTGTAGCTTGTCCTTATTTGTCCTTATGTAACTTGTCCTTATTTGTCCTTATGTAACTTGTCCTTATTTGTCCTTATGTAACTTGTCCTTATGTAACTTGTCCTTGTGTAGCTTGTCCTTATTTGTCCTCATGTAACTTGTCCTTATTTGTCCTTATGTAACTTGTCCTTATGAAACTTGTCCTTGTGGAGCTTGTCCTTATTTGTCCTCATGTAACTTGTCCTTATGTAGATTGTCCTTATGTAACTTGTCCTTATGTAACTTGTCCTTATGTAGCTTGTCCTTATGTAACTTGTCCTTATGTAGCTTGTCCTTATGTAGCTTGTCCTTATGTAGATTGTCCTTATGTAGCTTGTCCTTATATAGCTTGTCCTTATATAGCTTGTCCTTATATAGCTTGTCCTTATTTGTCCTTATATAGCTTGTCCTTATTTGTCCTTATGTAGCTTGTCCTTATTTGTCCTTCTGTAGCTTGTCCTTATTTGTCCTTCTGTAGCTTGTCCTTATTTGTCCTTATGTAGCTTGTCCTTCTGTAGCTTGTCCTTATTTGTCCTTATGTAGCTTGTCCTTCTGTAGCTTGTCCTTATTTGTCCTCATGTAGCTTGTTCTTATGTAGATTGGCCTTATATAGCGTGTCCTGTAACTTATGTTGAAGGGGGAGAATTACAATTCTGCCCTTAATCTCCTTAGTTGTCCTTCTCCCGATATGACAAATTGCTATGACCTCTCTTAAGTGTCAAAATGAATTATGATTGGTCTTTAGTCTTTTTGCAAAACAGCTCCTAATTTAAATACTTATGTCTACATAACAGGGGCAAAGGGATACATTCTTTCTCTTTCCTATGTCCTGTTGTGAGGTTTTCATCATGTTGTGAGTAGCATTGTTTTTGAATGACCTGTGGTGATCTCTCTCTCTCTCTCTACTCTCTCTCTATTAGAATGTAACATTTAGTTAATAGTCTAATAGTTGTATAGGTATACAGTATTATTAAAGCCTCCTTTGATTAACTGTATTTGACCTTTCTTGCACTAAATCAGCACAAACTCAATAATTCTTGATAATTACATGGGAGGCAGATGATCAATATTAGATATGCTTTGCTATTAACTAAATACAGGCAGAAGTCTCTGCCAAACCTTTGTGTGGGAACTGACATTATTATGAAATGCTCTACAATGTAGCTTGTCCCCATGTAGATCGTTTTTTTTCTGGTTTCTTTATTCTGCCTTTCTCTGAGATGACTCCATGGGGTCTTTGGTCTACTGAGTTCTTGTGCAGAGCACAGGCCTCCCAAAACAGCTAGAGTACAGCCTTACAGGAAGTATCCACGGTAACAGCATTGTAGAATGTATTCCCCGCCATTACCGTGGATACTTCCTGTAAGGCTGTACTCTAGCTGTTCATTTCAATAGCGACTGTAAATGGAATTACTAATATAGCGCCTTATTCCAAAGCGCTTTACAATGGCCTCCCATTCACCCATTCACACACACACATTCACACACTCTCTTAACAGCTCTCTCCTTTGTTTACCCCGTTTGCCACAGTAACACAGTAACTCTCCCAGCCCTCCACCTACCATTTCACCTTTCCTCTCCATCCCTCCTTCCCTTTCCATGCTCTTTTATTCCCCTTTCCCCTCTCTCCTCCATCATCCCCTCCTATCTTCTCTCCTCCTCTCCCTGTCATCCCCCTCTTCCCTCTCTCCTCCTCTCTCCCCTCTCTCCTCTCATCCTTTATCATCCCGTTCTCCCCCATCTCCTCCTCACCTCCCCTCCCCTCTCCTCATCCTCCGTCAACACCCCCCTCTCCCCTCTCTCCTCCCCATCTTCATCCCCCTCTCCTCCTCTCTTTCCTCCGTTGCCTCGTGCCATGCCTTGCCAGTGATTAGTCAGATCTAGTCTGTTCACTTTCCATTTCCACCTCAGACAGAGAGGAGAGGAAACCGGTGGCGATGGCTTGGAACGTCGGCAGACCAGACTGGGCCAAGCCTGGGGGTCTGGGTCTGGATCAGAGTAATGTGATCCTGAGGGAGACGACTTCACAGCGGGCTCCTCAATATAGTTAAATCTAGTTAACTCTTGGTCTGAGGGGAAATTAGGTTCTCACTTGGAGGGCCTACTGTACTGTACGGTTCTCTGTCAGTCTTATGGGACGGTTAATGATGTCAGTGTCTCAGCAGATGAATGTATGAATAATGATGTGCCAGGGGAGGCTGGCGGAGGTAGAATACCGTTCCTCATTCCATTCCATGCATTACAATGAGCCCGTCCTCCGATGTCTACCTCCAACCAGCCTCCCCTGTGCTTACGCAGCATCTGGACCTGAGATGACCTGCAGGTAACACCCAGTGCTCTGCTTATCATCCTAACCCACACTGGGATCCTCTCACTAGGCTAGCACACCCTGTTTCTGGAGAGGTTTTTGAAATCAGACAGATCTTATTATACTTCAATAACAACCTCTGGGATCAAAGTCTTTCAAACAAACACCAATTTAATATTCAGAAAGCAACGTTTCAGTCAAGGTGAAAAACAAAACAACTATTTCAATAATTCATACATCATTGCATCCACATTGTCTGGGCAATTTGAAATACGACAAGGGTTATATCCACCCACCATCCAACATCATACACACGCACTCACGCACACACACACACACACACACACACACACACACACACACACACACACACACACACACATACAAACCTCTTCATGGATAGAGATAATAAGATGACCTGTATTTTCATTCTTGTCTCTGCCTGTCGATGTAGCTGGGCAAGATCAGAGAGAAATACTAAATACGCTATAATAGAATCTGGTCTCTTAACTCCTTCTACAATATCACTACTAACTCTACTACATCACTACTAACTATACTACATCACTACTAACTATACTACATCACTACTA
>NC_137677.1:39403833-39408833 GCF_963989245.1 Nansenia antarctica
TGTGTGTGTGTGTGTGTGTGTTGTCTGAGCTCAAGGCTGAGAACGGGCTGTATGTCACCAGGGGGTCCAGTGATGACAGTGAGTCATTATACCACTCTGTCAGTCTTACAGAACCAGATTATTTCTGCATGGAGGAGAAACACACACCATCTATACTGTGGAGTGGAATGCCCAAAAAGTTGTGGAATGCCCCCAAAGATTAACACACTTGTTTGTTGTTAATGTGGCTTGTGTCTCATAAAAGAAGCCGCAAGTACACTTAAATCAATTAATCAAACAATCCAACTTCTAGGAGGGTCATGTAAGGTAGATCGTAAGACCTTTTTAAATTAGCCTGTTCGTAGTGTAGCCTGAAATCAGCAATACACTCATATAGTTCTAACAAGACAAATACCAAGATAATTATATTTAATAACACTGTGTTTAATCATTCAGACAGTTCATTATATTATATAGGTAATTATTGTTCCTGTAATTATCGTCATTTACAAAATTATCTTGTATTCATTAAAACCTTTCATGAGATGTATTATGCCTTTGATTGGAGGGAGAACGAAACGCTGTGCAATGAGCTGATTATGTTGTGGCTCATTTGAGGAGATTATCTTCTTTTATATTCAACACCTTATTAGGTCATCATAAACCCATAGACCTCACACACACACACACACACACACACACACATATACACACACAAGCACGCAAACATACACACAGACAAACACAACCAAAGATACTAGTTTTCCTGCCTGCCAATCAAACCATCTGGAAACACGGTAATAAGATGTCTGGGGAAACTATGGAAGGCTGTACCGTACACACACACACACACACAGAAAGACAGACAGACAGACTCACACACACACACACACACACACACAAACACCCCCCCACACACACACACTCTCTACACACACACTCACACTCACACTCACACACACACTCACACTCACACACACAGACACACACACTCTCTACGCACAGACAGACACACACACACACTTTACGCACACACTCACAGTCACACGCGCCCACACTCACAGACACACACACACACACACACACACACACACACACACACACAGACACATTCTCTACGCACAGACAGACAGACAGACACACACACACACACACACTCTCTACGCACAGACAGACAGACACACACACACACACTCTACGCACACACTCACACTCACACACGCACACACTTACACGTGCCCACACTCACAGACACACACACACACACACACACACACACACACACACACACACACGTACTATACAGCCTACCTGAGAGACAGCGTTGGAGGATGTTTTAACTCTCTGCTGGAACAGAACATTCAGGATGCGGTTCTGCTGTTCAAGGTCAAACACGCGCGTCCGGAGCTTCACACACTCCTCCTTCAGGTCCTGGACAATTACACACACATACACACACACGCACGCACACACGCACACACACACCAGACAAAGTTGAAGCAATTGGTAACACTTTCTATGAACCAACTTTATTTTGTGCATTATTCATACGTTTAAATAATGATAAGGCTTGCTGCTACAAGCATTAATAGTCGATCATGAACCTCAAACATTGTTGGTTTATTTACCAATCCAAGTAGATCAGACACCCACCTTCTGAGTGAGCAGGGCTTGAACCACCTGGTTAGCCACCTGGAAGAGGAGGAGGGAGAGAGAGGGGGAGGGAGAGAGAGAGAGGGGGTGGGGGGGGGGGGAGGGAGGCGGGGGGGGGGGGGGGGGGCGGGGGGCAGAGAAATGTGGAGAAGATACAAGAGAGAGAGGAGAAAGAGAGAGCATAAACATTCTTGGAGAATCAAACAGCTCACCACTCACAACACTGGTACTGCTGCTGTTGTAGGCAGAGACAGGGAGTTGACAAAGACACACACAGATCTGCAGCCATATTATGATGTTTCAGATAAGAATGGGTAAAGGAGAGGAGGAGAGGAGAGGAGAGTAGAGGAGAGGAGAGTAGAGAAGAGGAGAGGAGAGGAGAGGAGAGTAGAGAAGAGGAGAGGAGAGGAGAGTAGAGAAGAGGAGAGGAGAGGAGAGGAGAGGAGAGGAGAGGAGGGGGAGGAGAGGTGAGGGGGAGAGGAGAGGAGATGAGGAGATGAGAGGAGGAGAGGAGGTGAGGAGATGAGAGGAGGAGAGGAGAGGAGGGGAGAGGAGAGGAGGTGAGGAAAGGAGTTGAGGTGAGGAGAGGAGAGGAGAGGAGAAAGGTAAGGAGAGGAGAGAAGAGGAGAGAAGAGGAGAGGAGGTGTGAGGAGAAAGGTACAGAGAGGAGGCGAGTAGAGGAAGCCACAAGATAAACCCTTGAGTTGCAAATAAATTACAAGAGATTCTTATGCTGACAAGAGATTATTATGCTGTTCTGAAGCAATCGATATTACCATGAGATTGGTATTGAATAACGTCTTGGGCTAAATGTTAAGAGATTCTGAAAGATTGATTGTCTGATTGACTGAAAAGACTCATGTTATTAACATCAGTCCCCCGTCAGACTAATCTGTTGTATCTGTTAATTACTCCAACGTCACCAGAGATGGAAAGGGTCTGTAGGTGTCCGCCTGTCGCTGTTGAGTAGCTAGGTTGTGTTGTTGAGTAGCTAGGTTGCGTTGCTGAGTTGCTTGGTTGTTTCAAACGTCACGTCCGAATTCCAATAATCAAATTTAGATGCTGACATCATTCCTATAGGTTTGTGTCCGTTTTCTGTCGGAGTGGTCGGTGCCTGAATAACAAGGTCATCTTTATTCTGGAGTCTATTCAGAACTGAAGACCCTTCTCTTCAGGCTACATCTTGACTGTCCCTCCTAAAGACCTCTTCATCCCCCACTACCCCCCTGTACAGTTTCTCTACTGTAAATACATAAGTTTGGGGGGGGGAAGGGCAGATTTTTTAAAAATTCTTCCTTCTTCTCACATTGTGATTACCAATGGCCCCTGGCAGTAGCTATGGATAGATTTGTTTTCTTATGATGACTAATGGATAGATGACAATGACACTTACTTAGACAAATGTATTTGTCGCTTTGGATGAAGGCATCTGCTAAAGGTCAAAAATGTATATGTAAAGTAACTGTTCTGACATATAAATATTGCAGCAGTTATTCATATAGTTATGACACAAGCACCCTGAGAAAATAACTTCTTGAAACTAAAAGCCAACATGGAAAATCACGTCTACAATGACTCTGATGACTCCTCTCTCTCTGTGTGTGTGTGTGTGTGTGTGTGTGTGTGTGTGCGTGTGTGTGTGTGTGTGTGCGTGTGCATGTATACAGAATCTATGGGCTATGACATCTCTTCTACTAGCTGAACATTTAACATTCTACAGGCCAACCATCGCCATGGTTACAGGATCATTAAAGAAACCTCCGCAGGAGAAGCAGAGAAAGATAGAGTGGGCAGGCGGGCTGAGGAGAGGAGAGGAGAGAAGGAGGAAAATGGAGAGAGACAAACAGAGTGTTGGAAGGGCAGGGGAGGAGAGAGGGAGGTGAGTGGAGGGGAGGGGAGGAGAGGAGACAACCCACATGCTACCCCTCCACCTCCTCTTCCTCCTCCTCCGCCTCCTCCGCTGAAGTTTGATCAGGTGTCAAAACTGTCCAGAAAGTGTGTGTTTTTCCTCTGCTATGGTCCTAGCCCTCCTAGTCCTCTGCTATGGTCCTCCTAGTCCTCTACTATGGTCCTCCTAGTCCTCCACTATGGTCCTCCTAGTCCTCTGCTATAGTCCTCCTAGTCCTCTACTATGGTCCCTCCTAGTCCTCTACTATGGTCCCTCCTAGTCCTCTACTATGGTCCTCCTAGTCCTCTACTATGGTCCCTCCTACTCCTCTACTATGGTCCTCCTAGTCCTCTACTATGGTCCCTCCTAGTCCTCTACTATGGTCCCTCCTACTCCTCTACTATGGTCCCTCCTAGTCCTCTACTATGGTCCCTCCTAGTCCTCTACTATGGTCCTCCTAGTCCTCTACTATGGTCCTCCTACTCCTCTGCTATGGTCCTCCTAGTCCTCTACTATGGTCCCTCCTAGTCCTCTACTATGGTCCCTCCTAGTCCTCTACTATGGTCCTCCTAGTCCTCTACTATGGTCCCTCCTAGTCCTCCACTATGGTCCCTCCTAGTCCTCTACTATGGTCCCTCCTAGTCCTCCACTATGGTCCTCCTAGTCCTCTACTATGGTCCTCCTAGTCCTCTACTATGGTCCTAGCCCTCCTAGTCCTCTACTATGGTCCCTCCTAGTCCTCTACTATGGTCCCTCCTAGTCCTCCACTATGGTCCCTCCTAGTCCTCTACTATGGTCCCTCCTAGTCCTTTGCTATGGTCCCTCCTAGTCCTCCACTATGGTCCCTCCTAGTCCTCTACTATGGTCCCTCCTAGTCCTTTGCTATGGTCCCTCCTAGTCCTCCACTATGGTCCCTCCTAGTCCTCTACTATGGTCCCTCCTAGTCCTTTGCTATGGTCCCTCCTAGTCCTCCACTATGGTCCCTCCTAGTCCTCTACTATGGTCCTCCTAGTCCTCTACTATGGTCCTCCTAGTCCTCTACTATGGTCCTCCTAGTCCTCTACTATGGTCCTCCTAGTCCTCTACTATGGTCCTCCTAGTCCTCTACTATGGTCCTCCTAGTCCTCTACTATGGTCCCTCCTAGTCCTCTACTATGGTCCCTCCTAGTCCTCTACTATGGTCCCTCCTAGTCCTCTACTATGGTCCCTCCTAGTCCTCTACTATGGTCCTCCTAGTCCTCTACTATGGTCCTCCTAGTCCTCTACTATGGTCCCTCCTAGTCCTCTGCTATGGTCCCTCCTAGTCCTCCACTATGGTCCTAGCCCTCCTAGTCCTCCACTATGGTCCTAGCCCTCCTAGTCACTCCAACAAACTATAGACCAGTGGAGGCTGCTGGAGGTTGGAGGTAGAGATCTGAGGTTTGATACCAAGGGTGTTTGATACCGTTCCTCATTCCCTTCCATGCATTACAATGAGCCC
>NC_137677.1:39413833-39416333 GCF_963989245.1 Nansenia antarctica
ATCAAAACCCGACTCGTGGTCAGAACGCACCGAAAACACAGAACACGCTGAATTCTGAGGAAACCATCATAGTACCATGTAATGCTTTCACTTTCACTTTTAACAAGGAAGTCATCGGTGACCAAAGATAAGTTACTCTATCATTACTGCATTCGTTTAACTTGCCTTGAAATGTTTACTACAGTACATAGGGGGCGCTGCAAAGTTCACAGCATGGCATAGCGCCACTCTTACAATAGTAATAATAATAATAATAACTTGAATTTACATAGCGCCTTTCAGGGCACCCAAGGTCACTTTACAGAGATAGAGGAAAGAAAACAAAAACAGTCAGACAAACAAAACAGCAACAGAACTAGAGGCAGAAGGCCTTGGTGAACAGGTGGGACTTGAGGGATGTTTTAACACTAGAACAGCTGTGCCTATTTTACCTACTATAAGAGCCGTGAAATAACCATAGTCTTTAGAATGGTATGCTGCTATTTACACACAACGAACACTCGTTGTCCGCCTTGTAAATTAGCCTGCCTCCTACACAGAAAAACTGCAAAATAGCTTTATACTAGCTTATCCTGATGTGATTTTGAAAATGTAAGGATACTGGGTGGTAGAACGCACATACTGTATCTAGGAAAAGATCTGAAAGCAGGGTCCTGAAACTTGATTGAGTGCAAAGATATAAAACATGTTTTACTCACAGGGCTGTTCTAGTGTTAAAGTCCCTATTGTTTGAGCAGAACCCTGCCATAGATCAGTAAATCATATAGAACAGAGGATGTTATATAGATCATGGTTAGCTCTACTGGTCAGAAGAGACAGGTTTACCTCCAGGGCCTTGAGTCTGTCCAGGAGGGGCATGGTCAGGTCTGACCCCTCCTCCTCTGGTCCATCGCTGGGCCCTGGGGAGGCAGGCCTCTCTGCTTGGGGGGCTGAGAGGGCTGGGGAGGCTGGCCTCTCTGCTTGGGGGGCTGAGGGGGCTGGGGGGGCTGGGGGCGCTGGGGGGTCCTCCATACTGTCCTGCTGCTTCCACATCTCCTCCAGGAGCTTGTCCTACGGAGTGGCGAGAGGAGGAGAGGAGAGGAGGAGGAGAGGAGGGGAGGAGGGGAGGAGGAGAGGAGGAGGGGAGGAGAAGGGGAGGAGGGAGAGGAGGAGGAGAGGAGGAGGGGAGGAGGAGAGGAGGAGGGAGAGGAGGAGGGGAGGAGGGAGAGGAGGAGGGGAGGAGGAGAGGAGGAGGGGAGGAGGAGGGGAGGAGGGGAGGAGGGAGAGGAGGAGGGGAGGAGGAGAGGAGGAGGGGAGGAGGGAGAGGAGAGAAGGAGAGAGGAAGAGGAGAGGAGAGGAGGAGGGGAGGAGGGAGAGGAGGAGGGGAGGAGGAGAGGAGGAGGGGAGGAGGAGGGAGAGGAGGAGGGGAGGAGGGAGAGGAGGAGGGGAGGAGGAGAGGAGGAGGGGAGGAGGAGAGGAGGGAGAGGAGAGAAGGAGAGAGGGAGAGGAGAGGAGGAGGGGAGGAGGAGGGGAGGAGGAGGGGAGGAGGAGAGGAGGAGGGGAGGAGAAGGGGAGGAGGGAGAGGAGGAGGGGAGGAGGAGAGGAGGAGGAGAGGAGGAGGGAGAGGAGGAGGGGAGGAGGGAGAGGAGGAGGGGAGGAGGAGAGGAGGAGGGGAGGAGGGGAGGAGGGAGAGGAGAGAAGGAGAGAGGAAGAGGAGAGGAGGAGGGGAGGAGGGAGAGGAGGAGGGGAGGAGGAGAGGAGGAGGGAGAGGAGGAGGGGAGGAGGGAGAGGAGGATGGGAGGAGGAGAGGAGGAGGGGAGGAGGAGAGGAGGGAGAGGAGAGAAGGAGAGAGGGAGAGGAGAGGAGGAGGGGAGGAGGAGGGGAGGAAGAGAGGAGGAGGGGAGGAGGGAGAGGAGGAGGGGAGGAGGGGAGGAGGAGGAGAGGAGGAGGGGAGGAGGGAGAGGAGGAGGGGAGGAGGAGAGGAGGAGGGGAGGAGGGAGAGGAGGAGGGGAGGAGGGGGGGAGGAGGGGTGGAGGGAGATGAGGAGGAGAGGAGGAGGGGAGGAGGGGAGGAGGGAGAGGAGAGAAGGAGAGAGGAAGAGGGGGAGAGGAGGAGAGGAGAGGGGAAGAGGGGGAGAGGGGGAGAGGGGGATGAGTGGATATGGAGGTGGCAGTTTGTACTATGTGTAGATTTACTGCATTTGCTGTTGTGATATGATGCTGTTGTTCTGCTGACTACAGCATGACCACTAAGTGTGAACACAGAGGGGCCAAAACACACATGCACGCACACACACACATACACACACGCGCGCACGCACATGCACACACATACAAACATACACACACACACACACACACACACACACACACACAAACACAAACACAAACACACACACACACACACATCACCACCACCCTGTTTATTGATCCACTGAGACAAACTAATATTGGCATTTATCACCTCCATCATGGTTCTGAGATACGAAGCAGCAGATGTTCCAGAGTGTGTCCAACATTAA
>NC_137677.1:39418833-39428833 GCF_963989245.1 Nansenia antarctica
GTGAACAAGTGTAACAGTGTTAGTGAACAAGTGTATGAGGGTTAGTGACCAAGTGTATGAGGGTTAGTGACCAAGTGTATGAGGGTTAGTGACCAAGTGTATGAGGGTTAATGAACAAGTGTATGAGGGTTAGTGAACAAGTGTAACAGTGTTAGTGAACAAGTGTAATAGTGTTAGTGAACAAGTGTAATAGTGTTAGTGAACAAGTGTAACAGTGTTAGTGAACAAGTATATGAGGGTTAGTGACCAAGTGTAATAGTGTTAGTGTAACCAGGGAGTAGCTGAAAAGGACTGTATACTTTTAGGAAAGGGCTGGTTATCTAACTAAGGGAGCTAAATAGGCAGTATAAGAGGATACAGGCAGGGGGCGACAGCAAACCGTTAGACTAGCAGTTAAGGTCGTTAGCATTAGCAAGGGAACTAGCATTAGCATTAGCCTTCAAACCACTAGCATTAGCATTGAAGCTACAAACAACTAACACACGGTATTACAGATGAACAACACATTTATTACACGACGGTGGTATACATCCCCATATATACATTCCCACCCGGCCGGCCACACACACTCTCAATCACTCACTGACAGTCTCTGGCCTGAACAGGCCTATAGTCCAGTGGCGTGGTGCGCGTCGAGGCCTGGTTGACTGGCATGTGCGTCGACGAAGTGGTCCGCGTTGAAGCTCCGCTGGAGTCTGTGTTTGCTCGTGGAGACGACGATTAATGTCCAGCTGGCGTCCCGCTTGGTCCCACGGTGAACAGCCGGCCGCTGGCAAGACGGTCCAACGGGAACACAACCAACAGGCTACAGTGGCTCACTCAAGATTCGCTTTTCCTGGCGTCTTCAGTTGCTGCACGGTGTGCTCGCTGCTGAATCCACCATCTTAGATCGGCTTCGTTGCTTCTCTCGTTCTAGTTCTCTCTCGTTCGGCTTCTCTACACACACTCTGACTGACTCCGCCCTTCCGGCTCTTATATACCACCACCGAACGTAGCATCCGGGTCACAGACACACCCCGGATACTACGTCATCAAACATATGCATAAAACATTACAAGAATAATACATATACTTCACGAAACGTATATAATTGTATAGAAAATAACAAAGGAAATACTAGGGGCAAAATAGGGCTGGTTTGGGGAAACTAAACTGGCACTAAACTGTGGGCCTTCACAACAGCCGCCCCATGAAACCCTCGGTTTCAGTCAACTAAGAAGGCACACTGGCTAGGCTGCTCTAGCAGCGTGAAGTAGGAGGTGAGAGTGTCGACCACTCTGCCTGTCCGCCAGGCGGCGCGCGGAAGGGACTGGTCCATCCCCAGTACCACGGCACCTTCGGACATCTTGTCTCTCTCCCTCAGCAGAATCTTCTGCTTCTCCTCCTTCTCCAGGGCGCGGATGTGCTCCTCGAAGCAGATCAGAGCGTCTTCCTGGTCCATGTTCTCCAGCGCCTCGTACTCAACGAAGGTGGGGTTGTCCAGCAGGTACTGCTGGGCCTCGGACCAGGTGGTGCAGTGGGTGACGTTGGCCATGTTGTCCAGAATGCTCGTCAGCGCCTCACAGTTCCTCTTCCTGAGCTGCTTGGCTTGTTCCTTCTCCTTCTTAGCCTGGTAGGCCTTAAACACTTGCTTCTTCTCACTCAGCTTGGGCAGGGCGCTGTAGCGTGGGTCGTTGATGATCATTCTCATGGTTTGCTCCCATGACGCGTCGGATGAACCACCATCCTCCTCCAGAAGCTCTTTGAAGGCCTGCTTGGCCTCCTCTTCTGGGTTCCACTTTACTCTCTTCTTCGCCAACTTCGGCCTTTCCTCCTTGGAGGCGTCTACAATACTGGCTGAGACTTTCATGGCTGACGTGTACTCGACGGAATTGACGGGTGCGTCAATGCTGACCTCGGCCACGTGAGGGTGCATGGCCACCTGCAGGTGTTCCTCGGCAACAGCTGTTGCCGCCATGGCACGGTAGCGCCACCACCGGGACTCCTTAGTCTGGGAGTTGTAGTAGTAAGGCTTCCCATCCAGAGACTTATGCTCTGTCCACAGAGACTTCTTCCTCGGTTGGTCATCCTGTGGTGAACCATTTGTGGTACTAACTGTTCCAGGTGCACTGGCAGCAATAGATTCCACTCCAGGCGGTCCGGTTGGTTGGTTTGCTTCTTCGGTTCGGACATGGAGGGATGACGTAGCTCTCCCGTCCCTCTCTCTCCACTCGGTAGCGCCTTGGAGGGCCCACCCAAGCGCAGTCTTAACAGCCATCGGGCAGCCTCGTGGTCCTCTCAGCGGAGGACGGAGCGACACGATCAGTTCAGCGTTGTCCGAGCCGATGAGAAGGGTTGGCTCCGCTCCTTCTATCGGATGTAGGTCTACTCCCCGTAGGTGGGGATATCTTGCGCGTAACCTCTCCAGGGGGTAGTCGTAGCGGGAGAGCGCTAGCTGGTCGGCGGTGAAGACATTCTGAAGCCGATGTCTATCCGACGGCCGCCCCGCCGGGGAGATAGAGAAGTTGATTCTCGCCCCGGTGACCTCTTTAAGGTCGCGACGTATCGTGCGCAGAGTCAGCTTCTCCGCAGTCCCTTGGAGCCCCAACTGGCGCACTGCCCCCTGGAGAAGGATGGTCCGTTCCGACCCGTCGTCTAGAACGGCGTACGTGTCGTACACAGCGTTGTTGTGGTGAAGTCGGACCTTCACCACCTTCAGTAGAACCTTGGAGCCGCTGCTCTGTGGCGAGTCTAGGTAGTAGACAGGGGTTTCCTCTTCCGGTGCGCGACCGGACCTAGGGCTTCTGTTGCCCTCCGTGGACCTGGCGAGGGAGACCTCGTGTAGGATGTGGAGGTGGACCTCCTCACAGCGGTTGCACTTCCTCCTCAAGGTGCAGTTCTTCGCCAGATGGTCGCGCCCACAGTTCCAGCACCTCTGGTTCTTCTCGAGCCACCTCTGCTTGGCCTCGGTACTCAGGTTGTTGAAGTCACTGCACTCATTGAGCCAGTGCTCGCTGGTGCAGTACGGACATGGCGGTGGACCTCTCCGTCCCTTTGGAGGGGGTTGAGAGGAATCCTTTCCCTCAGGTCGGGTGGTCCTCTCTCTCCGAGGCTCCTCCTCCGTGTGCAGCACTCCTACTGGGCGTCCTCTGTTCGAGCTCGGCCCGTCCCAGCGGTCTCCCTTCTCCCTCTCCTTCTTCGGCTCAGCGTAACCCATGGCGTCTACGTTGGTGTCATGCACTTCCTCCAGTAGGAACTCCGCGAAGGCAGCCATGCTCAGACCCAACTTCCCGGGGTGACGAACGCGCTGCTGTCGCCGGAACCTCTCCTGCCGGAAGCGTGGGATCTTGCGGAGCAGCCGCTCTACGTTGGAGGTGCTGTTGATCTCGCTGGCGCCAGCTGGGCCCTGCGTCTTCAGCATCCCAACCAAGGTGTGCACGCGGAGCGCGAAGTCATCCAGCGCCCGGTCATCCTTGATGGGGGCCTGCTGTTCGAGGGCTTGCAGTTCAGCAAGGGCGTGGTTCCAGGGACGACCGTAGCGGGCATCCAAGTCAGCGAGCGCTCTGGTGTAAGGTGTCGGTGCGGAGGCATGGGCCAGTACCATGTTGTGGGCTCTGGGGTTCCTCACATGCTGAAGGAGAATCGCATATTTGTAGGACTCGGAGCAGGAGTTGTCCAAGAGCGTGTCTAGGCAGATGCGTAGCTCCACATACTGGCTCCTGTCCTCGTCCTTGAAGAAGGGGAACTTGGGTCCCTCCACCTGGGGGAACATCCTGTAGTGGATCATCGGTGCTGGAGTGACGGTCTGGGTGTCCGGCCTGCATGCATGTTGGTGCACTGGAGGACCTAGGGGTGTGCTACGCTCTTGGGGGATGACTCCCCCCCCAGGCAGCGACGCTGGCTCCCTCTGGGCCGCGTAGCGGTCGGGTCCCTGGTCCTCTTCCTTCCAGGTGGTCAGCTGGGCCTGTGGTTGGACAGTCCTGGCGGGGGTCATGGAGCCATCGGCGGGGGGTTCAGGAGATGGCACTCGAGAGGGCCGTGCGGATGATACTCTGGAGCTACAGGCCGACGGAGTTCTGCTGATGCACACGTCGCGCATGGTCTGCATCATTTCCTCCATCTTCTCTGCGTGCAGTTGCTCTCTCGCCATCTGCCTCTCCGCCGCGCGTTCCGCCCCCTCCATCTGGAGGCGCTCGCGCTCCATCTGGAAGCGTTCCCGTTCTAGCGCCTCCTGGCGCTGGAGGCATTCACGTTCTAGCGCCTCCTGGCGCTGTCTCTCCGTCTGGAGGCGGTCGCGCTCCATCTGGAAGCGTTCACGTTCTAGCGCCTCCTGGCGCTGTCTCTCCGCCGCGCGTTCACGTTCTAGCGCCTCCTGGCGCTGTCTCTCCGCCGCGCGTTCCGCTCCGTTCATCTGGAGGCGTTCGCGTTCTAGCGCCTCCTGGCGCTGGAGGCGTTCACGCTCGAACTGGAGTCGTTCCCGCTCTAACGCCGTCTCGGCCTGTTGGCGCTCCCGCTCTAACGCCATCTCGGCCTGTTGGCGCATATATTCGGACAGCGCGGCACCACTCCCTCTGGAGTGCAGGCTATCCGCCCCAGAGGCAGAACTGCCCACGGAAGCCCTGGACCGGTGGGAAGCCACTGAGCGGCAGGAGCTAGGTCTCGAGCGCGCCGTACTGGGAGGCAGATCGTTAAGGCTGAGGCCCTCCCTCTTCCGCCCGCAGGCGCTGTCGGACCGGGCCTCTCCTTCCTGTTCTTCCGCTTCCACGGCAAAACCCTGCGGTTCTGCCATCTCATCCTCAGGCTGGTGCTCTTTGAGGGCTGTCTCAGTGCTAGCCACCTGCTCGCCGGCGGACACCTCGGCCTCTCCGACCACTGTATCCCGTGGAGTGCGCTCCTCGCTACCACTCAGTGAGCTTTCAAGCTCAAGCTCATACTCCTGTAACCTCGGAGGCAACCGCGGGACTCTCTGTGGTCGTGGCTCTGGCTCAGGGGGCGGAGAAGGGGGGGTAACTGTCTGGTCTGGTTGGCTGCGCTCAGCCATGCTATCACTACACTACCAATCCGGCTCGAAGGACCAAATTGTAACCAGGGAGTAGCTGAAAAGGACTGTATACTTTTAGGAAAGGGCTGGTTATCTAACTAAGGGAGCTAAATAGGCAGTATAAGAGGATACAGGCAGGGGGCGACAGCAAACCGTTAGACTAGCAGTTAAGGTCGTTAGCATTAGCAAGGGAACTAGCATTAGCATTAGCCTTCAAACCACTAGCATTAGCATTGAAGCTACAAACAACTAACACACGGTATTACAGATGAACAACACATTTATTACACGACGGTGGTATACATCCCCATATATACATTCCCACCCGGCCGGCCACACACACTCTCAATCACTCACTGACAGTCTCTGGCCTGAACAGGCCTATAGTCCAGTGGCGTGGTGCGCGTCGAGGCCTGGTTGACTGGCATGTGCGTCGACGAAGTGGTCCGCGTTGAAGCTCCGCTGGAGTCTGTGTTTGCTCGTGGAGACGACGATTAATGTCCAGCTGGCGTCCCGCTTGGTCCCACGGTGAACAGCCGGCCGCTGGCAAGACGGTCCAACGGGAACACAACCAACAGGCTACAGTGGCTCACTCAAGATTCGCTTTTCCTGGCGTCTTCAGTTGCTGCACGGTGTGCTCGCTGCTGAATCCACCATCTTAGATCGGCTTCGTTGCTTCTCTCGTTCTAGTTCTCTCTCGTTCGGCTTCTCTACACACACTCTGACTGACTCCGCCCTTCCGGCTCTTATATACCACCACCGAACGTAGCATCCGGGTCACAGACACACCCCGGATACTACGTCATCAAACATATGCATAAAACATTACAAGAATAATACATATACTTCACGAAACGTATATAATTGTATAGAAAATAACAAAGGAAATACTAGGGGCAAAATAGGGCTGGTTTGGGGAAACTAAACTGGCACTAAACTGTGGGCCTTCACAACAGTTAGTGACCAAGTGTAATAGTGTTAGTGACCAAGTGTAACAGTGTTAGTGAACAAGTGTATGAGGGTTAGTGAACAAGTATATGAGGGTTAGTGAACAAGTGTATGAGGGTTAATGAACAAGTATATGAGGGTTAGTGAACAAGTGTAATAGTGTTAGTGAACAAGTGTAATAGTGTTAGTGAACAAGTGTAACAGTGTTAGTGAACACGTGTATGAGGGTTAGTGAACAAGTATATGAGGGTTAGTGAACAAGTGTATGAGGGTTAATGAACAAGTATATGAGGGTTAGTGAACAAGTGTATGAGGGTTAATGAACAAGTATATGAGGGTTAGTGAACAAGTGTATGAGGGTTAGTGAACAAGTGTATGAGGGTTAGTGAACAAGTGTATGAGGGTTTTAGTGAACAAGTGTATGAGGGTTAGTGAACAAGTGTAACAGTGTTAGTGAACAAGTATATGAGGGTTAGTGAACAAGTGTATGAGGGTTAATGAACAAGTGTATGAGGGTTAGTGAACAAGTGTATGAGGGTTAGTGAACAAGTGTATGAGGGTTAGTGAACAAGTGTATGAGGGTTAGTGAACAAGTATATGAGGGTTAGTGAACAAGTGTATGAGGGTTAGTGAACAAGTATATGAGGGTTAGTGAACAAGTATATGAGGGTTAGTGAACAAGTATATGAGGGTTAGTGAACTAGTATATGAGGGTTAGTGAACAAGTGTAATAGTGTTAATGAACAAGTGTATGAGGGTTAGTGAACAAGTGTAATAGTGTTAGTGAACAAGTATATGAGGGTTAGTGAACAAGTGTATGAGGGTTAATGAACAAGTGTATGAGGGTTAGTGAACAAGTGTATGAGGGTTAGTGAACAAGTATATGAGGGTTAGTGAACAAGTATATGAGGGTTAGTGAACAAGTATATGAGGGTTAGTGAACTAGTATATGAGGGTTAGTGAACAAGTGTAATAGTGTTAATGAACAAGTGTATGAGGGTTAGTGAACAAGTGTAATAGTGTTAGTGAACAAGTGTATGAGGGTTAGTGACCAAGTGTATGAGGGTTAGTGACCAAGTGTATGAGGGTTAGTGACCAAGTGTATGAGGGTTAGTGAACAGTATATGAGGGTTAATGAACAAGTGTATGAGGGTTAATGAACAAGTGTATGAGGGTTAGTGAACAAGTGTATTGGTGTTAGTGAACAAGTGTATGAGGGTTAATGAACAAGTATATGAGGGTTAATGAACAAGTGTATGAGGGATAGTGAACAAGTATATGAGGGTTAATGAACAAGTGTATGAGGGATAGTGAACAAGTGTATGAGGGTTAGTGAACAAGTTTAATAGTGTTAGTGAACAAGTGTATGAGGGTTAGTGAACAAGTGTATGAGGGTTAGTGACCAAGTGTCCACCAGGAGTGAAAGGAGGAGTAATGTAACACAGCTTTTAGAGGGCCGTGACCTGGTGGGTACTGGGAGAGGAACACTAGCGCAGACCTCTGACAGACTGACCCAGGCAGCCAATGAACAGGAGGGGCAGGGTTACAGACTCAGACAGCCAATAAACAGGAGGGGGAGGGTTTCTGACTCAGGCAGCCAATGAACAGGAGGATGAGCATTTCACTTACAGTATGGTACAGCTTGAAAACAACAATGTTTTGACCCCAAAAATATCATAAGTAAAACAACAAATAAGATTGACAAAGTGCACTTATTCATATGTGTATAATGCATAACTGTGAACATTAAAACGGGTGAGCCAGCTCGTGCTTACATAACCAGAGAAGTTGCTGAGCCGTGATCATGGCCTCAAACCAAGCATATTAAAACACTTAATCAGCCTGTGAGTAAAGAAAAATGTTATGTCTTTGCACTCGATCGAATTTCAGGACCCTCCTTTCATGACTTTTCCTAGATATGTGCGTTCTACCACCCAGTATCGTTACGTTTTCAAAATCACATCAGGATAAGCTAATATAAAGCTATTTTGCCGTTTTTCTGTGTAGGAAGCAGGCTAAAATTACAAGCGGCCAACTAGTGGTCGTTGTGTGTAAATAGCAGCTTGAGCATTGTAACCCTCTTTTAGTAGGTAAAAATGCATGGCTGTTCTAGTGTTAAGGTTGCCAGTTTTCCATGGTTGTTTTGTTTGTAGACGCCTCTTTCAGTCCACAAAGAGGCAATGGTGAATACTAAAGTGCAATTGGGTTGAGTTCAGAGAGCATACAGCCACGGGCTAAGCGCTATTATGGAGGCGTATTGTGTTTGTTCATTCACATCTCCATCTCCCCACTGGACCACACAACACTGTCCAACTCAATACATCACACATGAGGCTCTCGCTCTCTATATATATCTCTCTATGGCTGGCCTCAGACAACTACATTACACATCAGCGTAATAATAACGCATGGTCCTCTGTAGCTCGGTCGGTCAAGCATGGCGCTAACAACACTTAGGTTGCGCTTAGGTTCAATTCCCCGCTGGGAACATATATAGTGACACATGTATGCCCTCACTGCAATGTAAGTCACTTTTGGATAAAAAAAGCATCAGCTAAAATGGCATATATTATAAGTGGAGCTGTGCTTGGTGTCTAATGTAAGTATGACATTACCACTACTGCACTATGCAACTATGTGTACTACATCACTGTTTCACATACACCTCTATTAGACTAGGCTCACTCTCTCTCCGTCTCAGCCAAGGCGAGGCTGGTGGAGGTAGACATTTGGGAGGACGGGCTCATCGTGATGCATGGAACAGAGTTAGGTACGATGATGATGATGATGACGCCTTCCTCTGATTTCTACCTTACAAGTTAGATACCATTCCTCAATCCATTCCACGCCTTACAGTACGATGAGCCCGACCTCTGATTTCTACCTCCACCAGCCTCCCTCTGCATCTCTGCCTGGGCTCAGTCAGAATGCCCTATTGTACATCCGATCTTGTCACCTTAGCTCACCTCCATGGCACTGACCACAGACCAGATCACTTTTGTTTTTCTCCCTTCTCTCTCTCTCTCTCTCTCTCTCTCTCTTTCCCTTCTCTCTCTATCTCTTCCTTCTCTCTCTTTCCCTTCTCTCTCTCTCTTTCCCTTCTCTCTCTATCTCTTCTTTCTCTCTCTTTCCCCCCTCTCTCTCTCTCTCTCTCTCTCTCTCTCTCTCTCTCTCTCTCTCTCTCTCTCTCTCTCTCTCTCTTTGAGCCACTCACCCCATGCGTTCTGTCCATCCAACACCAGCGCGTCGCTCCTTCCGTCTACACAGGGCCAGCATCATAGTGCACATGTTCCTCACGTCCATGTACAGCCAGCGAGACATGGTTCTCTATGTCCCCATGTGTCTGACTGACTGACTGACTGGGCATTTAGGGGTCTCCGCGATGTCTCTCTATCTAGGCCAGTCAGGAATAATGTGAGCCTGAGTGCTCCCGGGAATCTGAAAAAACGGCCTGTTTCAGTTTCTCCCCTCCCCTCCCCTCCCCTCTGCTGTGTCCCAGGATTCCAACCCTCTGCTCGTTCCCGGTGTTCCCGGATGGACGATCGCCTAACAAGGAGGCCCCTGTGTGTCTCTCCGCAGTCATCCTACCCCATGACTTGGTCTGGCCTGGGAGGGATGATAGAGTGGGGGGTCGGGTGTAGTCTGTCTGTCTGTCTGTCTGTCTGTCGGTTGGTCTGTCCGTCCATCTGTCCGACTGTCCGTCTGTCTGTCCATCTGTCTGTCTGTCTGTCCAACTGTCGGTCTGTCACAGACGGACAGATGGACAGACAGACAAACAGACTTACAGAGGGACGGACGGACAGACCAGTTTGTCTGTCTGTCTGTCCATCCGTCCGTCCGTCCGTCTGTCTATCTGTTTGTCGGTCTGTCTGTCTGTCTGTCTGTCTGACTGTCTGTCTGTCTGTCTGTCTGCCCTGTCTTTCAGGCTCTTGGATGGAACTAAAACCTTTTGTCGACATTTCAGATGACTGTAGATAGTCAGCAATCAAGAGTGACAACCAGACAAACATTTCAGACAGATAAGCAATAGCA
>NC_137677.1:39433833-39454943 GCF_963989245.1 Nansenia antarctica
AGGGGAGGCTGGTGGAGGTAGACATCAGAGGACAGGGGAGGCTGGTGGAGGTAGACATCGGAGGACAGGGGAGGCTGGTGGAGGTAGACATCAGAGGACAGGGGAGGCTGGTGGAGGTAGACATCAGAGGACAGGGGAGGCTGGTGGAGGTAGACATCGAAGGACGGGGCTCATTGTGAGGCATGGAACGGAATAAGGAGCGGCATCAAACACACAACAACACCTGTGGCCTGGGGTGGTCCAGTGGTCTAGCACCGCGGTCTACAGTGCACACATATGCCTGTATATGTGTCGGCATGGGTGTCGGCATGGGTTCGAATCCGGCCCATGTCCTGCTGACACGCCCTCTCTCTCCTTACTTTCCTGTCTGTCTTCACTGTATCTGTCCAATAAAATGAAAAAATATGAGTGGGACTGCCGCAATCAGAAAAATAAACAGAACACAACACCATTCCTCATTCCGTCCCATGCATTACAATGAGTCTGATTTCTACCTCCCCTGTAGTGCAGTCATTTCACTGCTACCGTGTTCGACTGCAGGACACAATAGAATAGCTTAGAATACAACTTTAAAGGCTTAACTTTACAGAACGTTTCAAATGGTTGGTTCTATGCTTGATAAAGAGCACATTGTGGCTGTGTCATTTGTTCCCAGTGATGTTGCTATAGTTTAGTCCTGACAGCATGTTTTGAGGCTCTGGCACAATAGTACGGATCATTTGTCGAAGTAGAGCGTTTGCTGTTCGAGGTCGTTATCTTGTATACATTTATCTCCGTAGGAGGAATCTGACGGTAAGGGTATTTTCAAAGCCATTGACTTGGGGATTTATCCAAGGTAGAAAAAAAGGTCCATTCATTGCTCTGACAGTCTTACAAACAGGGCCGCATTTGAGTTTTCAGTTTTCTGAGGTTTTCTGATACACATAAATGGACTGCACTTATATAGCACCTTATTCCAAAGACCTTGACAAATGCCTCTCATTCACCCATTCACACAGACATTCACACACCAATGGCGGGAAGCTACCATGCCAGGCACCGCCCTGCTCATTGGGAGTAATTTGGGGTTCAGTGTCTTGCCCAAGAACACCTCGACACGAGCCGCCAAGCCGCCAACCTTGCGATCATTAGACGCCGGCTCTACCTCCTGAGCTGCAGCCACCCAAAGGCAAGGCAAGGCAAGTTTATTTGTATATCACATTTCAAATCAAAGGGGCAAATCAAAGTGCTTTACATACAGCATAAAAAAATACAGAAAAAGGAGGATAGTAAGAATACATAGATACATATATATAGAAAATAAATAGATAAGCATTTAACAAGATAATAAGACAATGAAAAAAAAGATATAGATGAAAGTGTTAATACTGCGACTGTATTCAACAGCTGTCCTTCCCAATATGGTGTGTGAGATTGCAGGTACTGCGTCTGTGTTTAGCCGCTATCTTAGCCTCACACACACGAGACCCAGCTGTCATTTAGAAAGGGGTAAATCAATCAAGCAAAGCAGTTGATAAGTGTTTCATGCGCCCGATGCCAGATGCCCAAAATAATTTCTTCTCCCTCACAAATAATTGCGTAATTTCATTTCAGCCGTATCAGAGGCTTATTGCACTGAGAAACGTTGAACCTGAACTTGATGATAAATTTGGCTAATCCTGAATATCTCTGTTATCTTCCTCTCTGGGAACATAAGTAATGACAGTTTCGGTGAAGAGTAGACCACAGGAGGAAACTCACCTATAAACCTCGCAAGACGCAAGACGTTAAGATAGATTATAGTGCTGTTATATTTCCGTCTCTAGGAACAGGCGTGACAGGTGTATTATTTCTAACAGACTCGTCATGATCGTCACCAACACTATGGGGGTCAATTCCCCTCCTAACCACAGTAACATCTGCCAATGTAATTAAAACACAATTAATGAATATGACAAAATAGGTTGATTCAAATTAAATCTGTTTCATTAATTTTGTTTCAGGTGGGAGAAGAGGTGAAGGAAATTAAGAAAAATAAATAATTTCGAAGAAAGAAACATGTGAATAATGACATTGATTGTTGACAATAAGTTGGAGGAAAGTAGAAACATCACATAAGAGCAAGGGTTAACTCAACACTAATTTCATATCATACACATATTTATCCTGATTCAAAAGAAAATCCAAAAGCGGAATAAACAACATCGAAACTTCATAGTTGGAGATCTAGTCCCTATAGTTGATGAGTCTGCCCCCAGGAATTCATGGTCTATGCGACGCATTATAGAAACTATGAAGGATTATATAAGGGTTTTGTGCGTAGAGTGTGTGTTAAGACCCAAACCAATTATTTGGAAAGGCCTATTACAAAATGATGTAATGTAGTAAATTCATGCTGTATGTAACAAACATGATGTACAGTAGATGATTGCTATGGAAAGGATATTGGAATGTTATATTATTTTGGAAAGGACAATTTGGTGCTTAAATGTTTACGTTGGAATCGTTTTGAAATCTAGGCATGTGCTAATAGACATTCTGCCAGAAGACGTTTTTGAGTTTTTCACCCCCTTTTTGATCTCTAACTCTAATTGATGTAAATGATGATGATTATTATGCAGTAATGATGTATTTGGATGCATTATGCTTATTTTTGGTTTATGAATAGTGAATAATTACTGTATATTGATGACAGCAATGTATGATGGCATTTGAGACATAGATGGCTATTAATGTATGATTTAATAATTATTTGTTATACACATAAATTAGGGGCCGGAATGTCATTTATTTTGAATTTGTTTTGGATGATTTGTGTTTAATGCTTTTTGAGTTACATTTTTGGCTCATGATTAATGTTTTATTTTATGTCTTTGGTTTTTTATATGTCATGATTAATGTTTTATTTTATGTTTTTGGTTATTTAATGATTAATATTCACGTGGTGAGGTGAGAGCATAGGTCCAGGTGTATTACAGTTAGTTGCACCTGGGCGGATGGAGACAGGTTAGTTTGGGAACAACATTATTTTGACCACACGCTCGCTGTACTTTAGATCATACACAAATGTTGCTCTTTAATCTCACACCTTACCGTCAGTTTTGTTACCTGCCTTTTCGTTTGGATATTTGGGTTGCTTTGGATGTATGGACAATTAACTGTTTTAATTTTTCGACAAGGACACTGTGGAGTGTGGTAATTATCCAACCGGACTATAACTGTTTTAAGAAGAAAGAAAGTGAAGAGAAGAAAGTGCCAATCTTAATTAGGCTGTGTATTTCTGCGTGCCTGCGCGCGCGTGTGTGTGTGTGTGTGTGTGTGTGTGTGTGTGTGTGTGTGTGTCTGCATGTGCGCGTGCGATCGTGTGTCTGTGTGTGCGTGTGCGCGTGCACGTGCTTGCAACCGTGTGTCTGTGTGTGTCTGTGTGTGCGCGTGCCTGCATGTGTGTGTGTGTGTGTGTGTGTGTGGGTGTGTGTGGGGGGGGGGGGGGGAGACAGTAAGGTTCTACTGTACATCTCTAGAAGCAGCATGCTCTCTCCACTCTCCACAGCGGGTGGCCCCCTCCTCCAGGCTGACAGGGACATATGGCCCTCAGCTCGTTAACTCAGCTTCAAATTGCTTTTAATTGATACTCTGATTCTGTTATTGTTTCACGTCAGTGAGGGAGCTACCAAGCTTTGACAGGTTCCAAACGTTATTCTTATAATGAAGCAGATTGTTTTCTTTCTTTTTTTAAATGTAATTATACAGGCAACACTTTGAGTTCTTTTGAACTTTTATATTTCTCCATTTCAAAAGAGCTGATCAGTGAAACAATGGATCTAAATGACATGATGAGGTGAAAAGAGCATAATCATACATTTCCTGTACACGTCATAGGGTTTAGATTCAAAGGAGCACGTCCCTTTGAGATATGTGTCATGGTCTTGTGTTTTGGTCCACATGTCGGCAACCAATCAAAATGTTCTTTTTAAATGTTATTTTGAAACGCAGAAATACTTTTCAACCATGTCTAGAATCACAACACAGACTCGCTAGTCAAGCCAAAACACTGCAATGCAATGGATTCGGTGAGTAATCCCCACTGCAACCTAGTTAACTATAACACTACTTTACATTCTTAGCAGGCTCACAAAACAAGCTGTGTTAGTTGACTAGCGATGTGTCATTAATTTTCAACAACGCTGAAATGTATTCACATTTTCGAAAGAAAAGTCTGAACATTAAGTTGGATCCCGACATGCGGACCAATACACGTGAACGTGTCACATATTAAAATAAGGACAATAACTACTATTGCCTTGAAATGATCTGAGAGTAAAAAAAGAACACATTTTCTCAACAAACAAACTATTGTGTGTGCAAGGAGATTCACAATACATGCTCTACTGTATATCATGTTGAAGTCCATACACTCACATGTAGCCATGTAAATGTGATCTAAAACAATGTGATCGACATGCATTTGACTCTCGGTTAAGTAGCCGTTGTACACTCTCTCATCTCTATCATTAACTGGCACTTCACTTCTCAACATCCCCCTCACGGATCATGCTTCCCATGGATATACATCTCTCTCTCTCTCTCTCTCTCTCTCTCTCTCTCTCTCTCTCTCTCTCTGGGTTTACTCTCTCTCTCTCTCTGGGTTTACTCTCTCTCTCTCTCTCTCTCTCTCTCTCTCTCTCTCTCTCTCTCTCTCTCTCTCTCCCTCTCTCACAAACACACACACACACACACACACACACACTCCTTTTACATATGTAAAGACATAATAATGAGGGAATATGTTTCCACATCCTCTCTGGTAGACTCAGCGGTGGCGTGACTCACGATGAAGTTTTTAATATCCTGAGCTCAGCAGGGACAGGGAGAGTTCACACACACACGCACACACACACACACACACACACACACACACACACACACACACACACACACACACACACATATACACACACACACACACACACACACACACAGGCACAGGCACACACACACACACACACACACACACACACACACACACACATACACTTTTCCTCAGTTAACGTACAGACACAAATCATTCCAGACTAATCTCACAGCTCGCTGAGCATATGTAGATGGGATCTGAGCATTGGGCCGACATTCAAGCAGACGTTGCTGTCTGTCACTGGGGGCTAGGGCTCAGGCTAACAGCAGGCAGGACCTGGGGCTAGTGCTCAGACTAACAGCAGGCAGGACCTAGGGCTAGGGCTCAGGCTAACAGCAGGCAGGACCTAGGGCTAGGGCTCAGGCTAACAGCAGGCAGGACCTGGGGCTAGTGATCAGGCTAACAGCAGGCAGGACCTGGGGCTAGTGATCAGGCTAACAGCAGGCAGGACCTGGGGCTAGTGATCAGGCTAACAGCAGGCAGGACCTGGGGCTAGTGATCAGGCTAACAGCAGGCAGGACCTGGGGCTAGTGATCAGGCTAACAGCAGGCAGGACCTGGGGCTAGTGATCAGACTAACAGCAGGCAGGACCTGGGGCTAGCGCCCAGGCTAACAGCAGGTAGGACCTGGGGCTAGTGCTCAGGCTAACAGCAGGCAGGACCTGGGGCTAGGGCTCAGACTAACAGCAGGCAGGACCTGGGGCTAGGGCTCAGGCTAACAGCAGGCAGGACCTGGGGCTAGTGATCAGGCTAACAGCAGGCAGGACCTGGGGCTAGTGATCAGGCTAACAGCAGGCAGGACCTGGGGCTATGCTCAGACTAACAGCAGGCAGGACCTGGGGCTATGCTCAGGCTAACAGCAGGCAGGACATAACTCACAGGCTAATGCCTTATTGCTCCTGACCACTGACCTGAGATCACATACCATGCCTCTATGCTTGACACTTGATATGATCTACTTCTGAAGTGTCAAAAGTCGAAAGTCTATTATCTCCATCACACACTGATAGGCGGTGGGCCGAAGCTGTCTATCTGCTTTAGTTTTTGAAATGATCGATCCCCAGCGAAAGAGTATATATGATTTTTTTCATATAAGCTAAATCATTTTTTTCTGAACATGTTTCCGTTTGTTGGCAGTCTATTTTCAGTCATAGTTTTAGGAAAACTAAACTTACGATTCATAGGTTAATAAGGAGAACGCGTGTGACTACTATGCCGCTAACCAATCAAAACCTGTTAAAGTGTCACCTGACTTGACGCCTGCCAATGATATTCCTTCAAAATACGGATCTATGAAGTAAACAACGTATTATCTGGAAAGACGAGAAGACTGAGTTGTTTCGGATAACTTCACTGTCAGGTATGGTTTCAGGTAAGATTTGCATGTCATACTAATTCATATCATAGGCGTCATTTTGGTATGGCAAGGTATTTTATCCACTGAATATTCAAATGCATAACCTTTCTCATAGTAATATACGTTGGTAATCCCTAACTACTCTTTGATGCAGTCAATATTGACAATCGAAATGCATTGTTATCAAATTAATATCTACGTTATGACTATGTATGTGAAGACTTAACTTAGGATAGGTTTAGAAAAACAAGACAAAACCCAAGACTAAGTGTATCTTCATTTGCCTTGCGTATAATTGACGAGACTAGACAAAGATTGAAGTGTTAGAGAACATATAAAACACTAGTGTGTTTTCGCAGTGCTAGGTCGCAAGATTTAATAATAATAATAATACCTCCGGTTTTGAGGAAAAGCAGTCCATACCTTTAAGCGGTGATAACCACTAATAAGCTGCCAAACCAAAAGGTCTATCATATCAAAATATAATCTAGGGATGTATAGGAATAAAAATCACATCTAGAATTTGCCCACCCAGATGGTAATGAAATGTTCAATTTTGGGGTTTGGCCCAAGGACTACTAGGGCTGGGGGAAGTGACATCCAGTCAATCCCAAAGAAATCTCCCTCTATCTTCCAGCCATGGCTCATTGGCGGAGGGATGTCTGGCTGGCTCAATGTGCTAAATGTACATCCCTACAGCCTTTGTGGTCGTAGAGATCGCATGTAAATGCCTCAATTTCCTCATACAGGTCTGCTGGCAGTTGAAAAGCTGTTCCCAACTTTTTTAAAGTAGCACAATGCTCTTTGTTGGACAGGAGTGTTTTTACGATATTCACTTTTCCATTGCCGCGCAGTGCACACACTGTATCACAGCCGGTGAAACAGTGAAATCCAATGAGCGCATTAGAGACTTCATCACCAAGATGGCTGGGTATTCTCTGTAAGTGTATGGTGTGTTTGTTTATCCCTTTCCCTGTGTGGAAGTATTTTGCTCCTATTTCCTTACAGAAAGCGATGGCCAGTACAAACACATCTATGTCAGGACTGCTGATCACAACATGTGAGCTACACTGTGAGGCATGTGCACAGTGACGCAACAGCCGGGTGTCTGCCTCCTCCTGTATTGAGAACAGTGTGAGTAGTTATAGCCTAGTTTATTACAAAAAAATCTGTTTCCCCAGGTAACCCCAGATGCTCAGCCCTGGACTGTACTGCACATCTTCTGGACCTGACCTGACAAGGCTGACCCTGACCCATTGATGCCTTGTTCATATCTAGTTTTATCATATCTTATTCATGTCATATCTTACCTCATTTATATCATATCTTGTTAATAATCTTGTTCTTATAAAGAACTTATATTGCTATAAAAACAAACCTGCAGCCTCCTGTACTGAGTTTTCCCTTCTCTTGCGGGCTCTTTCAATGTTTTGTTGGCATACTGGCATACTGCATATATCATTCTCTATGGCAGCCAATATAAGCTGGCACATCTGGAATGTAACTGATATTTTTTTTTACTGCCCTTTCTGCAATTTGGCTTTCTGTAGTGTGAAGATTCGCCCCCTGTAGAGAACAATGCACAAATTTGGTCCAACTTGAAAATCTGAAAATGCTATAATATTGTCCATTCAGTTTGTTAAATGCATACAATACTCCATAATTCATCACATCTCTTTATTTTCCCGCGGTTACTAGGGTTAACATCCAGTCACAGTTGCTAGGGTTAACAGCCAGTGTTTACATTTCGGGGTCCTAATGAAGCCGTACTTGAATTCTGATTGGTTTATCAACTAGAGCAGTGGTCACCAACCTTTTTAAGCCCAAGATCCCTGACCTGGGCCTTGGTGAAGGCAAGATCTACCTATTGAAGCGTTGAGAGAAAAAGACAGCCAAGATAGTACTTTAAACTTAATGACGTTTATTTGCCTGTATTTTAATTAGATGCAATGCATTGGTCCAACATTAAAATTGATGCAACAACAACAAAAAAGACTGTATCAAGCATATCAGGCAGCTGTCTTGCTTTAAGAATTGTACATAACTGAAATTCAATTCAAAGTTTGATTATGTCATTTCATTACAACACAAAAAAATAAAGGCATGGAATGATGGAATGGAGGAATGTATGATAAAATCATTTTGTTCATAGTAACGTTAGCTGACATTCTTGACATTTTGACACTTGACTGACTTAATTATTATTCTTACTTATTAACATTGACAAACATATTTACAATTAGCATTTTATAAAGTAGAACTGTAATGTGTACTTTCTCAGTCAGTGCTAAGTGCAGTCATCTTATGCAGCATCACTTTTCACATCAAAACAAAAGTAAAACTAATGTGTACTTTCTCATATTATTAACATTGACAAACATATTTACAAGTATAGCATTTTATAAAGTAGAACTGTAATGTGTACTTGTGTCTCAGTCAGTGCTAAGTGCAGTCATCTTATGCAGCATTACTTTTCACATCGAAACAGTCATGTTACTCACTCAAGTCAGTGTGATGGTTGTGACTGGATACTGTCTACAAGTGCTTTGTAGTTTGGCTCATAGCTACTGACTGCCAGTCTGAGACAGTCTGTGAGGTGTCTGTCAGTAAGGCGGCTCCTGTACTTTGATTTGATTATTTTCATCTGTGAAAATGACATTTCACAGAGATATGTGGATCCAAAGTAGGCACTCACTCTTAGTGCACATGCAGTGAGAAGAGGAAACTTCTCTCTGCTGACAAGTCCCCAAAAGTCACTGTCCCTTGACCTGGCTTTCAGCTCTATGTCATTTTGTAAATCAACCATCTCCATGTCAACTCCACTTGGCAAAGTAAATACTTGCTAGAATTTGGCTGCTACCTGCTCTATATCAATGGGCACAAATGGGTTTGAGACAAATGCAGCAATATCTCCCATGACATCTAACTCACCAAAACGCCGATTGAACTCTGTTGCCAGTTTGTCCAGGGGAGCACAGTACTGCTCAGGGTGAAAAGCATCATTGTCTTCCAAGGCCTGTGCCATTTTCTCCAGGTTGGGAAAGTGTGTCAGCCTCCCATTCTTTAGGTGTGTGTGGTCCAAACACCGAGCTTGGCCTTGAACCCATTTACTGTGCTTATCATGTGGGGAAGGTGTCGGTCTTTTCCCTGCAGCTCGTAGTTGAGTGCGTTCAGTTTTGCGGTTATGTCTGTCAGGAACCCCAGGTCCAGTAGCCACGCATCGTCTGCCAGTTCCTTGTGCTCCTCGTTCCTTGTAAGTAAGTAGGCCTAAGTAAGTAAAGCTTTATTTATATAGCACCTTTCATACAAGAAATGCAGCTCAAAGTGCTTTACAACAGGAATAAGAACATAAAGTGAATAAAAACATATATAAAAACATATACATGCATAGAATGAATATAAAAGCAGGGGGAAACAGTAAAAAGAAAAGGTAAAGATCTGACTTTCCACACCAATTTAAGTCCTTTGCCTATGAAAATATTTACTACCACTTGCCTTGTCGACAGGAACGTCTTGATCTCGGGCAGCAAGTCGACAAATCGCTGCAGCACTTTGCCGCGACTCAACCACCGCACATCAGCATGGAGAAGCAGGTCTCCGTAAGCAGCGTCGAGCTCGTCCAATAACGCTTTGAATAAGCGGTGCTGAAGCGCTTTCGCTCGAATCGAGTTGACTAGTTTCACCACCAGTGTCATTACATGGGAAAAGTCCAACACCTTACCAGCCAAGGCCTGCTGATGGATCACACAGTGATAATTGACGAAGGAGGGAAAATCAGGGTCATTACGACACAGTCCAATAAATCCATTGCGCGCACCGCGCATTGCTGGGGCCCCGTCAGTAGTAATCGCCACTAGTTTATGAATGGGTATGTCATTTTCACCGACATATTTTTTTAACTCATTGTAAATATCCACACCCCTCGTTTTCTCCTTTAAGTGCAAAAGAGTGAAGAAATCCACCTTTGTTGTAGAATCCTGGAAAACCATTTTGACAAATGTTTTTTTTTGCGAGTCACGTAGCAGTACTATTCTCTTATCTGATTGGTCACTTTCATGCAGCATTTGCGACACAACAGTTTGCTAGAGAGAGAGAGAGAGAGAGAGAGAGAGAGAGAGAGAGAGAGAGGCGCGTGCAAAACATAGGCTCTTTGTGTATTTATAAAAATAATTTTAAAAAAAGATTAAAAAAAAAAAGTTTTTTTTTTTTTTTTTTTATCAATCAAAGATCTACAGGGAAAGTCTCAAAGATCTACCAGTCGATCGCGATCGACGGCTTGGTGACCACTAAACTAGAGCGACCAGCGATGTCCCTGAGCAGGCAGACGATTAAAACAATACATTTGTGAAAATCTACGACATAACTAGCTGCCAACAAATGTTATTAGACTTAATAGAATTATTTAATATTGTATGTAAAACATTGTGTACTCTCTCGATGGGGATCGATCAACTTCACGATGGGGATAAGATCTGAGTGGGCAGGTAGGTGTGCACAGTGTTGTGTGTGGGCAGCTAGCTACCTGCACGTTTGGTGTGTGTCAGTGTGTGTGTGTGTGTGTGTGTGTGTGTGTGTATGTGTGTGTGCGTGTGTGTGTGTGTGTGTGGCTACCTGCATGTACGCTAAAGTTTTGTTGAAGTTATGCTTGCACCGTCTGGCCCAAGCAGAAGACAGATTTATGTTGTAACAGACTTAAAAAGTTGCGTGTGTGTGTGTATGTGTGTGTGTATGTGTGTGTGTGTTGTATTGTACAGGCTGGTACCTACCTGCAGACGTGTTGTTGCAGTGACACCATCTGCCACCGTCCCTGCCGAGACTTGTCACTCTCTCCTCTCTCCTCCACCGTCCCTCTCTCCCGCTGACGCCCGTCCCTCGATCCTCTCTCTCTCCCTCCTTCCCTCTCTCTCCCCCTCCAGGTGCTGTGTGTTATTCAGCTAGCCTCGCAGGTCGCTCTCAGGCTGCAAGGGGGAAATGAATAAAACAGCGTTGAACTTTTTTTTCTGTTCATCCTGCATAAATCATAACGCTGTATGAACAGCGCAGAGGTGCACCTGTCGTTGTCTTAACAATGCAGATCAACATGTTGTTCTCTTTCGGCAAAGAAATGTTTCCAGAACAAAAAACTTAATGAACAGAGGCAACATACTGAGTTCCTCAAACTGCCCTAGTTTGGAACGGGCCTCATCTGGGTGACAGGTGTCAGGTGTGGCCACAGACAGGTACTGTAGCAGGTCTATAGGGCTACGTTCACACGGGAGGTCTTGGTGCTCAATTCCGAATTTTTACACAGATCCGATTTTTTTGTTTGGCAGTTCACATGACTTTTAAAATGTGACCTATACTTGACCTACATTGACTAGTGTGAACATTCCACGGCCCTGAACAGACCGGCATGCGCAGAAGGACAATAACAATGACGTCAGGATGTCACGCGCAGCGCACTGTTTACAGAAGTAACCATGGATAATAATAATGATAATAATACATTAGACTTATATAGCGCTTTTCTAGACACTCAAAGATGCTTTACAAACTGAAAAGATTGAGTAGTAAAATAAAAAATAAAAAATAAAAAAGTATAGGGGTCTAATTAGTTTTTAGATTACTAAATCTAAATCTAAGTCTCTTTGTAGGATACAGGTCTACTCTGTATACTGCAAGTATATCTAGATTTATGATATATAATATATAGGATAACATATATAGTTACAACCGGTTTCATTTTCAAGTTTTTGTGCAGCGGAAGCCGGTAAAGATATGAGCAAGATATAATACGAGCAATTGCGTCTAGAGTGCAGGGTTGCCAGATGGGGTGGGTTACCGCCGAATGGGCTACTGGATTTAGCGGTTATGGGCTGGTTAGGCTGTAAATTGTCAATCCCATCTGGCAACCCTGCTAGAGTGACGTAAAAGTCGCATTAAACGCGACTTGACAGTTCAGACGGGGGCGCGTTGATAAATATCAGACATGTATCCGATATAAAACCACCTCTGAACGCGACCCAGGTCGGATTTTAAAAAGTTTCATGTGACTTGCACTGTTCCCACGGTCGTGCATAAATCAGACCTGAGTCGCGTGTCGGCAAAAAAACCGGATTTGGGTCACATTTCACTGCAGTGTGAACGTAGCCTATGTGACACAGTCCGGTCAATTGGTCCGCAAGTCGGCAGCCAATTTAACATTCAGACTTTTCTTTAAAAAAATGTTTTTAATACATTTCAGTCGTTGTTGAAAATCAATGACACACTCGCAAATCAACTAACACAGCACAAACACAATATTTTGGATTGCTAACAGCAGGCAGGAACTGAGGCCAGCGCTACAGCTAACAGCAGGCAGGAACTGAGGCCAGCGCTACAGCTAACAGCAGGCAGGAACTGAGGCTAGCGCTACAGCTAACAGCAGGCAGGAACTGAGGCCAGCGCTACAGCTAACAGCAGGCAGGAACTGAGGCTAGCGCTACAGCTAAGAGCAGGGAGGACATAACACATATGTTATTGCTCCTGACCACCCACTGAGATCAGTGTGTGTGTGTGTGTGTGTGTGTGTGTGTCATCTGAGTCCAAACCGATACCACTACCATCCCATGTTGAAGGAAGACTACTTTGTCTCAACCTTCCTAAATGTAGCCCCTTTACTGCTCCATGCCACCCAAGTGCAGAGTTTAAATTCTCACATTCTCAACAGAACTCTCAAAGCCGTTCAGAAGAAGCTAACGCCAACGGAATGGTCACAACAACCCAGAGGGTTTCAGGCTCCTCGGTATGACTAGGTGGGTATTCGGTTGTTAAGTCGTGACCTGTTTCCGGGTCCAACGTTGGCTGATCTCTTCGAAATGCCGCAGTGCTGTGTCCCATGTTGTATGAATAGATCCGAGTCTAAAAAACGATTGAACTGTCACTCTACCACTTTAGTACACATTTTTTTTGGGACCCGGGAAATTGCTAAACGTCACGAGTGACACCAGACTTAACAACCGAATAACGGAGCTGTTTTCCATACGGCATCATCACCGGACCAACCCCTCTCTCCTCATCCTACCTGGGAGACGCCGCCGTGCTACTGGCAGGGACGGATACGGCGCCAAGCGGACGAGCACGCCAGTGTGTGAGCGAGTGGCGGGACGATTCAGCTGCTCTCTCATATCTCAACAACAAACAGTGTGGGTGCCGACTGCCAAAATTTAGATTTCTTATGCTGAATCTGGACGACCGCCTGTTGCTGTCTGTGGATTGGTGAAAGGGAATCAACAAATGACAAATGAGTGGACATTATCAACTTAGAAAAACCTGTTGAGCTAAAAATTTCAAAAACGATCCTCATGCAAGCTCTATTTATCATTCTCTCTCCCTCTTTCTCATTCTCTTTCTCCCCCCCCCCCCCCCTCTCTCTCTCTCTCTCTCTCTCTCTCTCTCTCTCTCTCTCTCTTCTCTAAAACTATCCTCATGCAAGGTATTATATCATTATTTCTCTCTCTCTCTTCTCTGGAGGTGGTAAATGTCAGAGCAGGCCAGCCCGCACGCTAGATCAGCTAATGGCTCTTGATGACTACGTCGTAATTAGAAAAGGTCACTCAATAAAGGGCAACCACAACATTTGGGCAGGAGTGCAGAGTGGCCCCCTCATATCAGACCAAAGGAGAGAGAGTAGGAGAGAAGAGTTAGGAGAGAAGAGTAGGAGAGAAGAGTAGGAGAGAAGAGTTAGGAGAGAAGAGTTAGGAGAGAAGAGTTAGAAGTGAAGAGAATAGAGAAGTGTTAGAAGTGAAGAGAAGGAGTGAAGAGTTAGAAGGAGAGAAGAGTAGGAGAGAAGAGTTAGAAGGAGAGAAGAGTAGGAGAGAAGAGTTAGAAGAGTAGGAGAGAAGAGAAGAGTTAGAAGAGAAGTGTAGGAGAGAAGAGTTAGAAGAGAAGTGTAGGAGAGAAACCTAGTAGCCATGCTATAGGCCCAGCAATGTGTTGGTGAAGATAGAACTAATAAAGCTGGAAAGTTCTCACACTCAAAATATAACCCTGAGAGGAACACCGCTTTTGGGGGGGCAGAGATGGGAGGACAATGAGAGGGTTGAGTACCAGACACTCTGCGTCAAATCTAAGGAATGACCAGTGTCTCGTTGTAAAGGTATGACCGGCTGTTCCAAAACAAATGAGTCACATGTCACTCAGTCATGGGTTTGTACGGGAGTCAGACAACGTGGGTCCTGTGTTAGAGAACAGGCATCACAAGGACGGGGCACTTGTGCACAATACATCCCGTCGTCACACTGAAGGAGAAATCTTCTCAAAACCTCATTCTGTTACGGACTATACAAATTCTGGATGTTTTCAGCCGAAGGGTAGACCACCAGTGGAGGCTGGTGGAGGTAGAAATCAGAGGATGGACTCATCGTAATGCATGGAAAGGAATGAGAAATGTTATCGATACCATTCCTCATGCTATTCCATGCATTTACAATGAGCCCGTCCTCAGATGTCTCCCTCCACCAGCCTCCTCTGGTGTAGACTACTACACTATTATCAGCTATAGTCAGGCATCTCTGTCCTTATTCACCATAATTCTCTCTGGACGTAATGCCGTCCAAACACTCACATAATGGACTGCACTTATATAGCGCCTTTATCCAAAGCGCTTTACAATGGCCTCTCATTCAGCCATTCACACACACATTCACACACCAATGGCGGCAAGCTACCATGCAAGGCGCCGGCCCGCTCAATGGGAGTAATTTGGGGTTCAGTGTCTTGCCCAAGGACACTTCGACATGTGGCCAGCCGGGGCCCGAACCGCCGATCTGCCGATCTGCCAACCTTGCGATCATTAGACGGCGGCTCTACCCCCTGAGCCACAGCCGCCCCACACATGAGCAGAGTAGAGTAGAATAGAATAGAACAGAGTACAATACCGTACAGTAAAGTACAGTAGAGTAGTACTTGGGGCGGCTGTGGCACAGGAGGTAGAGCGTCTAATGATCGCAATGTCGGCAGATTGGCGGTTCGAACCCCGGCTGACCTTGTCAAGGTGTCCTTGGGCAAGACGCTGAACCCCAAATTGCTCCCAAAGAGCGGGCCGGCGTATTGCATGGTAGCTTGCCGCCATTAGTGTATGGGTGAATGAGAGGCCATTGTAAAAGCGCTTTGGAATAAGGCACTATATAAGTCCATTTAGTACTTTATTAATCCCAAAGTGAAATTGCATCATTAAAAAAATTACAAGGACAAAACACGAAACAATGACAGTATACATTATTTAAAAAACACAAATTCCACACACTCATCAACATTCCAACTACAACGTGTTCAACATTTATTACCAGGCCTCCACGTTGATATTTATTAAGTGATGGGGCCCTGTCTGCTCATTTTGAATCTAACCTAGCCTCTTCTGCCATCTACTGGCTGATGAAAGCAGGCACCAAGGAATAACGTAACAAGCCATAATGGATTTCATCACATCGGAGCATTCCATCTAGCATTAGCATTGTTTATGTGGCTCTGTGTATTGTTAGTGTCATAACAGGCAATACAGGTATGTATGTCACTCTTAAGACGGCATTATAGAGGCATTATAGCACTCAGTCTAGTTCTTCCGCCGTACATCTTGACTGTTCCTCCTAAAGACCAATTCACCCCCACTACCCCTCTGTACAGTTAACAATAAACAACAATAAAAAACAAAATAAGTATAATAATAATAAATACATGTTTCATTTTTGTTATGATGATGTATAGATGATTCACTCAAGACAGATGTACTTGTTGTAAGTCACTTTGGATAAAAGCGTCTGCTAAATGTCAAAAATGTAAAATAGGTTAAAGGTTCCAGCACTATGTTTCTCTCTGCAGTACAGTATGTGTCCTGTAGATGGTGCTCCCAGTCCAACAGCATGATTCTGACACAGCTATGAATAATCTGGATTTTGCCTCTCTGTAAATGGGGTAATGTGTATTTTAAAAGCACGTGTCTGCACACATGCCTAAATCCCTTTATCACATCTTCCCAATCCCCATATTTCAATTCAGTGTAATATGATGTTCCATTATAACAAACACATCCATTTAAATGCCATAGTAAGGAAGCGGTTCCCTTCACCATGCCTGCTTACACATTAACAACCTCTCTCTCTAACAGCTCAAGTCTAAAATCTCTGCTCATGCAGAGAAATGAATATAATGCATCAAGGTCACGATGTATCACACATACTATAGGTCTGTTACTGTTACCACTGAATCTCAGGTGCAGGAATGAACAACAGCAAGTGCTCAATCAGTGGGCTCTGAACATCAGCTGGACAGCCAGAGATTCAACTATAGAACATACAAAGTACTTATAAAACCGATGACATGATCAGCCATACAATCGTGTGATAATACACCAACACGCTACAGACATGACAATCACACGTGATGGTTGTACAAGTCTAAACACAAACTACTCTCCAGTCATCTCAAAAAGAATTCTCCACAACATTTCCCATTTCGCTGACCTGACTATACAGACAGACAAGACCAGGAGCTCATCTGGGATCAGTTTGAGGGTTCAGTGATTCAGGATTCACTGACCTAGATCAGCAGACAGGCTAGCATGTTTTAGGGCTGGGGGATTGTTCTAGAATGTTCTACTAGGGCTAGGCTGTAGCAGAGCAGGGGTTTGTTCTAGAAGGTTCTACTAGGGCTAGGCTGTAGCAGAGCTGGGGTTTGTTCTAGAATGTTCTGCTAGGCTGTAGCAGCAGAGCTGGGGTTTGTTCTGTGGTGAATCTAATTATGGAGCCACATCAGTCGCTTACAGTTGGGATTTGACTATGAGGGCAGCAATGACAGGCTTGGTGAGACATACCCAACATTTACCCTGAGATGCACCATAAAAACACCACACTACACTACACTATCACACCATTGTGTTTATTTCTGTAATGTGTGTGTTTAGTGTGTGAAAGTAACCCTAACCCTATCCCCAACCCCCCGTCCGCAGCCTCCCATTCCCAACCCCCCATCCCCAGCCTCCCATCCGCAGCCTCCTATCCCCATCCTCCCAGCCTCAGCCTCCCATCCGCAGCCTCCCATCCCCAACCCCCCATCCCCAGCCTCCCATCTCCAGCCTCCCATCCCCAGCCTACCATCCCCAACCCCCCATCCCCAGCCTCCCATCCCCAGTCTCCCATCCGCAGCCTCCCATCCCCATCCTCCCAGCCTCCTATCCCCATCCTCCCAGCCTCCCATCCTCAGCCTCCCATCCCCATCCTCCCAGCCTCCCATCCCCATCCTCCCAGCCTCCCATCCTCAGCCTCCCATCCACAGCCTCCCATCCCCATCCTCCCAGTCTCCCATCCTCCCATCCGCAGCCTCCCATCCTCCCACAATCCCATCCCCATCCTCCCTTCCTCCCACCCCCATCCTCCCATCCCCAGCCTCCCATCCCCAGCCTCCCTTCCTCCCATCTCCAGCCTCCCTTCCTCCCATCCCCATCCTCCCTTCCTCCCACCCCCATCCTCCCATCCTCCCTTCCTCCCCTCCCCAGCCTCCCATCCTCCGCTCCTCCCATCCCCAGGCCCCCATCCTCACAACCACATCCTCCCATCCTCCTTTCCTCCCATCCCCATCCTTCCATCCCCCCTTCCTCCCATACTCCCACAATCCCATCCCCATCCTCCCTTCCTCCCATCCCCATCCACCCAGCCTCCCATCCCCATCCTCCCATCCCCAGCCCCCCACCCCCTGGCCTCCCAGCAACAGTCACAGAGTGTGCTTATCTATAGAGGCTTGGCCCAGAACATAAACACTGTAATTAAAGGTCTTCCTTTGGGTGGGGGGTAAATTGGTGTCATTAAGGACACTCTGCCCCTGGCCTTGATGTCTGAATGAATCAGGACAAGGCCACTGGACAATACACACACACACACACACACACACACATACACACAAAGACACACACACACACACATACACACACCAACCCACCCCCCGGGCATCAAACACATACCTCCTGAGCGACTCACATCCGCCTGCCACCCTGGCTACTGGAGTGCAGTAGGGAGTTTTACTACTGCTGCTGACCTGGGCCAGTCTGTCCTGATGGAAGGAGATCCCTTTGTCCTTAGACAGCGTCTACCTCCACCAGCCTCCCCAGGGACAACCAGCCCGTCCTGCCATGTCTGCCTCCGCCGGCCTCCCATGGAGGTTTGGATCTGAGTAGAGGCCTCCGGCGTGAACGCCTAGCGAGCAGAGGAGGACAACGTCGACCCTGGCCTCTCTCCCCTTGGTCCTGAACACAGCCCCGACACACCCCTCCTCTCCTATCTCCCCTTCACCCTGAGCACAGCCCCGACACACCCCAACACACCCCTCCTCTCCTCTCTCCCCTTGGCCCTAAGCACAGCCCCGACACACCCCTCCTCTCCTATCTCCCCTTCACCCTGAGCACAGCCCCGACACACCCCTCCTCTCCCCTTCTCCCTAAGCACACCCCAACACACCCCTCCTCTCCCCTTCTCCCTAAGCACACCCCAACACACCCCTCCTCTCCTCTGTCCCCTTGGCCCTAAGCACACCCCGACACACCCCAACACACCCCTCCTCTCCTCTGTCCCCTTGGCCCTAAGCACAGCCCCGACACACCCCTCCTCTTCTCTGTCCCCTTGGCCCTAAGCACAGCCCCGACACACCCCTCCTCTCCCCTTCTCCCTAAGCACAGCCCCAACACAGCCCTCCTCTCCTCTGTCCCCTTGGCCCTAAGCACAGCCCCAACACACCCCTCCTCTCCTCTCTCCCCTTGGCCCTAAGCACAGCCCCAACACACCCCTCCTCTCCTCTCTCCCCTTCTCCCTAAGCACACCCCAACACACCCCTCCTCTCCTCTGTCCCCTTGGCCCTAAGCACAGCCCCGACACACCCCTCCTCTCCCCTTCTCCCTAAGCACAGCCCCAACACAGCCCTCCTCTCCTCTGTCCCCTTGGCCCTAAGCACAGCCCCAACACACCCCTCCTCTCCTCTCTCCCCTTCTCCCTAAGCACACCCCAACACACCCCTCCTCTCCTCTGTCCCCTTGGCCCTAAGCACAGCCCCAACACACCCCTCCTCTCCTCTGTCCCCTTGGCCCTAAGCACAGCCCCAACACACCCCTCCTCTCCTCTCTCCCCTTCTCCCTAAGCACACCCCGACACACCCCTCCTCTCCTCTGTCCCCTTGGTCCTAAGCACAGCCCCGACACACCCCGACACACCCCTCCTCTCCCCTCTCCCCTTCTCCCTGAGCACAGCCTCAACACACCCCTCCTCTCATCCCCTTTCCACGGCTCCCGGGGGAAGGCGGCGGCCATGTTGTTGCCACGCAGTCTCCCCCTGTCTCTACCGGCTCCGTCAGGAGGCACGGCGGTGAGGTGTGATTGGCTGAGAGGAGAGAGATACGATGGTGGGGTTGTGAAGGACAGTTTGTGAATCGACCGCTGGCCCCTAAAACCCCCCACCATCCTCAAGGTCCAAGGCTGACACACTTGAGTCTACCATGGTGCAGAGCGTGCATCCACTAGCTTCAGATCTACGGTAGTAGAGTATAGGCTGTAGGAGCTAGGGGGTTGATTGCCTCCGTTTGAGTGTTAAGTCAGAGTTGGAGTGGGGAACTCTATGTGGAGAGAAGAGCGGTGCATGAGGGAAAGTGACCGTACATAAACGTCACGCGTGACCGACTCTTCTGGCTTAAAGTTGATGAGAAGTTAAAAGCATCACTTAAAAATACGAATGGTCTGAAAACTCCTGTCTGTTTGTATAGGCAGCTTACACTCAGCTCTGATGCACACACATACCCCACCAGACATGCCACCAGTGGTAACTACACAATTCCAAAAACTAAAACAAATTCGAAACGACGTGCAGTGATGTATGGAGCTGTGATCGAATGGAACGCTCTACCAGGTCATATCTCAAAAATCCAGAATATAGATATATTTTTTATTATTAAAAAAGAAGTGAAGCAACACATCATAAGTACTAGATTTGTGTAGTTAGTTACCACTGGCACTCCTAACTGAGCAAGTTGAGTGTATTTTTGCTTATTTACTATTGTGTATAAAATCTGTGGATGGTTCTTACTGTTATGTGTTTTGTGATGTTCACCAAAAACTGAGGCTGTGAGCGTTGACGGCTTTTATTTTCTTCTTATTTTGTTGTTGTTGTGATGTTATGTTGATGTCTTTCTTCTTTGTTATATGTTTTTATGACGGTGTCTTGTGTTCTGTGTGGATGCCAGGAAGAGTAGCTGATCAGCTAATGCCGATCCTAATAAATAAAATCAAATCTACTAAACGTTTACTACAAATGACATAACCATAGCATACTATGTGCTATGTGCCAGACTAACTATCTATCTGGTTGACGTTAATCCTGCCACACACACACACACACACACACACACACACACACACACACACACACACATAGAGAGAGACCGGCGTGACTTTGGAGCATGCCAGGTCAGAGCTGGTACTGTGCCATCTTACCCTGCCTGTGGCCACTGTGTGTATCCAGGAGGAGGAGATGTCAATCAAACAGGACCATGAAGAACATTCTGACAGTGTCGAGGAACAATCAAACCAATGGTCCTCCTCAGTATAGTAGGGCATCCATTGACATAACCTGGTCTTCAGTTAGAACATCCATCGAAACGGCCTGGTCTTCAGTGGAGAAGAGCATCTTCAGTGGGGGTGAACTCAGAGCCGTCCTCAGGGAAGGGGATCCGCGGTGGAGACTCAGGTCCAGGGCTGTGTAGAGACAAGAGAAGGACAGGACATGGTCCAGGCTGGTCTTCAACAGCACTTTAGATCCAGCTGGAGAACATTCCACAGAGCCAGAGGAAACCACATCGATTAGGCTTGTGTCCA
>NC_137677.1:39455143-39462643 GCF_963989245.1 Nansenia antarctica
TAGTAATCTAAAGCACAAATTCACAAAACATTCAAGATCTGGCTTGAGATGCCCAGATCAGTTCTGATGTTCCAATTTGCCTGTTTTAGTCTATTCCTACAACTCCCAAGATTCCCCTCTCCCTCCCACGTGAAGTCCTTCTGTTGAGCAGGGCTAGAGCTGTGTGCTGCTCTCTAGGACCACTGGCAGCGTGGAGCAGGCTCAGAGTGCGGAAAGTCTCATCTGACCTATATTAACGCGGTATGAGACTTTTTTTTAGGAACCTTGTTTTTTCGATAGCTATGATGCAGCTGCACGTGAAACGATGAGAGTTCAAGACGATAAAGCATTATCGATTGACCATAAATACGCATGGATTTCCCATGGAACTTCCCCTTTAATTTCATATGAGGATGCTTGTCATATTTTCCTTTTACTTATGATTTAGAATTTCCAAATGTAGCCCCCAGTATCGTAGCTCGGATGTCTGTAAGCTCAGAAGTCTTAAGATGTGATGCACCTTTCCGTAACCTTTCCTTTCTAGTTTCTACTGACCTGACTGAGTGTTACCAGTACTATGAACCTCAGAGATAGATAGATAGATAGGTAGGTGCTGTGTTGTCCTTGGCTTTGATCTTGTCTCTAAGAATCAGGTCCAGACCGTAATACCAAACCACCATGTAGCTGAGTTTAGAATCATTCCAGTGGTTAGAATACTAGAATCAATAGTTAGAATGATAGAATCATTAGAATGTACAGTAGGTGGTTCAGGTTGTAAGATGTCTCCCAGGTCTGTGAGGCTGCTGTCCCCCAGGATAGCCGCCCCTTCCTCTGTCTAAAGTCCTGTGCTGAGACATTGCTGACACAACTTCCTGATTTGTTTCCCCAATATCCTGTCATTTCCTGTAGATTTGATACCCAGTGTCTGTGCCGTAGAGGGGTAGGGGGGGTCTCTGGATCGATCCTAACCATCAGAGCTGCTTTGCACTGACATGACGACTCATACCAAGCGTCTTTGAGTGTCTAGAAAAGCGCTATATACCTGTACGTCTAATGTATTATTATATTATTATACCAACAACTGATCAAATGCAATGAATGTACTACTTACTTCATATCCATTCCATGTGCTTAGTGTTAAGGCCAATGCACACGGCCCCGATTTTGTCGCACCGCCGAATTCGATTCCATTGTTTTGAATGAGACAATGCACACGGCGTGCGATGCGATATTATCGCACGACAACATTCGATTCTCCATTCACACTAATTGAAATAATTCAAAGAATTGAGAATCGAATGTTGTCGTGCGACAAAATCGCACGCCGTGTGCATTGGGCTTTAGTCTTGCTGTTGTGCTGCTATGCATTATGAGGTCATGGTTATATAGCCTAACAGCAATTAGTGTCGTTTGATTGTTATGATGATAATGTACCAGATGATGTAAGTTATTCTGTCTTAAACAATGCTGGTGAATGTGTAGTGAGTGAGGGTGCTTTTGTGAAAAGCACAACTTGTATTTTTTATGTGGTTTTAGAACAGTCAGTTCCAGACCACAATGATTCTGTGTTGCTTTAATTCTGTTCAGTCACATTTGCACTTGCTTATGAACCTCTATGGTGTCACATGATGTATTACAGTAAGATCATGTTATGATCCAGTGGATCATAGACATCATCGGTGGAGGTAGACATCGGAGGACTGGGGAGGCTGGTGGAGGTAGACATCGGGAGAACAGGCTCATTGTAACGCAATGAGGCTCATTGTAAAATAATTTGGAATGGTATCAAACATGTGTTTGACTCCATTCCATACATTACAATGAGCCAGTATTTTACCACCAACAGCCTACACTGTTATGATCTCACCTGTGATGTGACACCTGATGTCACCTGACTGAAACATAATCTAATGGAATGTTAGAATGAAAGTGTCACAGGTTCACATGTTATGAGAGCCTACCCCTAGGGGGCAGTTTCCAGTATGCCAGACTACACCCTACCTACATGGTCATGTACAGTAGAAGTAACCAAAACAAGTGAAACATTTGTTTTCTGTTATATTTAATGAGCATTAAATTGTTGTTGATCAGAATGTAGATTTTTTTTAATTTTTTGTCTTACAATGGAACATTTCAAAATGCAACCAAACAGCATATACAATATTAAAAATCTATAAAATGCGAAATAAACATACATTTCCTTCTGACAGTTTTTTTGCTTGTGCTTGTTGACTGGTCACTCGTGTTTTCTTCAGTCTTACCCTGGTAAACAGTCGATATCAGTACTGGAATGTGAGATGAGTGCACACTGGGAATAAAAACACACATATCGACCAGGGCTGTGGATATTCTACAATCCTACCTTTCCTTGACCAAGCCATCAAATGTCTATAAGGGATATCAGGGATGGATTTCAAGGAAAGGAAAAAGGTTGCATTTTGTGTACAATTTGAACAGAGCCCTAGCCAGACCATGCGATGATTGGCATGTATTTAACATCAACTCAGCTTTATCAAACACCTACGGGTGGTACAGCATCATCACGTTGTACAAGTACACAGAAGAAGAGTGGACTAACTGGCTTGCTGTAGTCTTCAAGTCTTCAATCATCTTTGACCTGAGAGGAAGGAGACATTTCAATCCCCGACGTAGCCTAGCCTAGCTCGACATATTTTGTTCCAGCTCAGCTGTGGAATGACAGCCTAGCCTAGCCTGACCTGACATAGCCTAGCCTGACATAGCCATAGCCTAGCCTAGTTCGACATATTGTGTTCCAGCTCAGCTGTGGAATGACAGCATAGCCTAACTCGGGTTCTCCATTACAACGACAGCAGATAGTGAGACTGAGAGATGACATACAGTGAGTTGCCTTCAGGCTGGTGGTGACAGCATGACTGAGCTAACCTGAGAGAAGGCAACATGCCTGTCACTGGTGACAACACAGGGTTAGCTAGCCCGTACAGAAGAGAACAGACCCGTCTCTTTAGAGTCTATCAGCTACATGTACAAGCTAGTGACAGCATACAATGAGGGAGGGTCCTGGCCCTGGCGCAGGTGGGTCGGTGACCACCATTGTGCGATGATGAGGTAACCCTGCCCTGAGCATCAGGAGACCCGGGCTGGAATCCCGTCACGACCAACAACAGTGTCCAGCCTCTAGGCCGGTGACAGCATGGTGACAACAATGAGAGCTGAGAGCAGGCGTCCCTTCTCCCAGACGTAAGACAAAGACTATTGTGTGTGTGTGTGTCTGCCGGTGACATCGCTAGGGGAGCCTTGAGGATCACAACAACAAACATTCTAGAACACTGCGGTCTCTCTCTCTCTCTCTCTCTCTCTCTCTCTCTCTCTCTCTCTCTCTCTCCTGGGAACCCTGGAGAACAAAGAGGTGTGTTCAGGAACCAGGCAGGGCTGGCACCGTCATCAGCCCTTACGCCACTCTCAGCTGGGTGAGACATGCTTCAGAGGTTTTCCCCTCCGGGGGCTATTTCAGGACCGCTCTCTCATGCGTTTCAGGGCCCGGATCGTGAGGTCCGTGTGAATGAGAGCTGGGTCGCAAAACAAATACGTTGAGGTACTCGAGGGCTGTGCTTGACGACGTTTGCCTGGTAACAATGGAACCAGCGGGATAGGGAGTGATGTCCCAGCAGCGCTAACTAACCCTAGCTCACCTGGGGAGGCAGAAATCGGGAGGACGGGCTCGTCGTAATGCACGGAATGGATTGAGGAATGGATTGTTTTTCATACCATTCATTCCATTGTTCCATTCCATGCATTCCAGTGAGCCTGTCCTCCGATTTCTACCCCGATTTCAGCCTCCCCTGAAGCTCAGCGACACCTTCATTTAAAGGTCTTCACACCGTCACGCACATTCCTGACTTAGGCTAGCTAAGTCCACCTCTCCCACAAAAATATCGGCCGCTCACTCAATACTATATATACACAACACCTAGATGTTGCTCTCCTCAAACCTGCTAGCCCACTTCTCCACTGCATTTCCCAAAATACTTTCATGTCCACATTTCATTTTCCTTAACTCCGTAGCCATTCCCCCATATCTCATCACTTCCATATCAAACCCCTCTTGCTCAACCTCCTCACTCAGAACCCTTCTCAATCTCCATAACCTCCAAACCCCGATGGTTAAGACTCCTTGAAGGCCTGACCCTTTGTAAAGGTTAAGACTCCTTGACCCTTTCTCTGAAACGCTTGACTCTTTCCTCCAAACGTCTCTAGTGACATTCCCAGACCGTTCCATAACCAACCAACATGTACTGCGTCCGACGATCATAACCAAAACATGGCTTTTTTGTTAAGATAACCGTCAACACTGTACAGCCCAATACCTTCGTACTAGCCTCCTAATCTAAAACCCGTTATAGAAAGCACGCTCACACATCAAAATATAAACAAACAAAACTAGCATTCCATAATTTTGTATATATATACTGTATATATATATATATATATATAAATACATGTAGAATCCTGTTTAAAGTCTTAAAGACCTATGGGAACGAGGCACACCAAGGCAGAGACAGAAAAGAGACAGAGAAGAACCAGAAGTAGAGACAGAATAGACAGAGAAGAGACAGAATAGACAGAATAGACAAAGAAGAGACAGAGAAGAGACTGGTCACGTGGCCCTGAGGTGAGGGAAGGAGGGAGGGACTGGATAATGGGCAGGTGAAGCAGCTACTCTCTGGTGTGCTAGTCACATGGTGCCAAACGGCTCCTCCCACTCCCCATACAACACTAAGCCTTAAGGAGACTTAAAGGTCCCACAGAGAAATACAGTAGCTTTTCATGCTGATCAAATAAAACCAAATGAGATGGCTTTGTTGTGAACAACGACACAAAGTCAAGACAACGTTTCATGTTCATAAATTCTCTTCGCAAACACAGCATAACAGAAACATGCAGACTTTAAAATGCTTCCAGGGGGAGATGGAGGGGGGGAGGGTGTTCGGTTAGGTTTAGAGTTATGAGACACAGTGAAGTTTTCCAAAATTTCCATTGGACTACTACCACTGACTAAAGAGGAACTGACACACCACTTAGAAGACAATCATCTGAGTCATCCTGGGTGTGGTGTGTCAATGGCAGCACACGTGTGTGTGTGTGTGTGTGTGTGTGTGTGTGGGGGGGGGGGGGGGGGGTTGGTGGGTGAGTGTGTGTAGGGGAGGTAGGGGTGTGTGTGGCAGTGAGTCACTGTGTTTTACACAGTAGGGTCCTGTATTTATGAGTGTGGCACATTGAACCAGGAGGAGGAGGAGGATGGGGGGGGGTTGACTGTAACCCACACCTGCCTGACTCCAAGGGTTGGACCCAGGGTCCTAGTGCCTTTCTGTCTGCATGGGGAACATGTCTAAGACGTCATGGTGGTTTACAAGGCGGCGTGGTGCAATGTGAGAACCAGGAGAGGGAACAGCCGTTAGGGATGGAATGTGATACGCTGCGTGGGTGTGTGTGTGTGTGTGTGTGTGTGTGTGCGCGTGTGTGGGTGCGTGCGTGTGTGTGTGCCTGTGTGCCTGGCTCTACAGTCGAGGTACAGCTGGGTCCAGGGTCAGGCGAACACAAGGCCGTACTGTGAGGACATACTTTCACTTCCTCAAGTGAGTCAACACGGATCTTATCTGCAACCAATCAGCTCCGGTCTTCTGCGCAACGGCTTACTTTTCAAGGACTAAGAACACTTCAGTCAACACTCCTCACTGTACTGGCCCTGTGGCGACATCTGGGACAATATCGAGTTTATCACCACTTCAAGGCGTGTGTTATAAGTCACGGTGTAACACAGTACAGAACGGTATTGCATAGAACTCCCTTGAGACACACATCTGGCCAATCACAGTTGGGTAAATACAAGGACAAAAGAACAAAGGGACCCGACAGAACAAAGACAACAATACGCCAGAGAGGACATGGAAAACGAGCTCACGATTAAAAGCTTATTACGTACTTAATCTCAAATCAAGACATAACAATATTCCCCAAAGAAAATCCAACACAAACAACTCCACACACAAGCTTTTTTTCTCCTCCTCCTCCCTTTTTTTTTTTTTTTTTTTTTTTTTTACAGTGTTAGATCGCAACTCAACTAGCTGGTTATCTTTGGTTTGGCTGGGGGGTGTTCTGGTAAGCAGGTAGGCAGGTAGGTAGGTAGATTGGTAGGTAGGTGGTGGGTAGATTGGTGGGTGTTTGGGTGGGTAGATAGATTGGTGGGTGTTTGGGTGGGTAGATAGGTAGGTAGGTAGGTAAATGTATAGGTAGGGAGGTGAGCAGGTTGGTGTGTAGGTTGGTAGATAGGTAGGTGGTTGGGTGGGTAGGTAGGTGGGTAGGTAGGTAGGTAGTAGGTGGGTAAGTAGGTAGGTAGGTAGGTAGTAGGTGGGTGGGTATGTAGGTAGGTAGTAGGTGGGTAGGTAGGTAGGTGGGTAGGTAGTAGGTGGGTAGGTAGGTAGGTGGGTAGGTAGGTAGGTAGGTAGGTGGGTAGGTGGGTAGGTAGGTGGGTAGGTAGGTAGGTGGGTAGGTAGGTGGGTAGGTAGGTAGGTGGGTAGGTAAGTGGGTAGGTAGTAGGTGGGTAGGTAGGTGGGTAGGCAGTAGGCGGGTGGGTGGGTGGGTAGGTAGGTAGTAGGTGGGTAGGTAGGTGGGTAGGTAGGTAGGTAGGTGGGTAGGTAGGTAGGTGGGTAGGTAGGTGGGTAGGTAGGTAGGTGGGTAGGTAGGTAGGTGGGTAGGTAGGTAGGTGGGTGTTTGGGTGGGTTTCAGTGGTCACCTGGTTGGTGGATGCGTGCAGCCATTAAAAGCAGGCATGTGGAGGAGGGGAGGAGGAGGAGGACAGAAGACGGGGGGGGGGGGGTGGTGGCGAGGCTCTCTAACTATTAGGCTCTATTAGGAGCCTCCTCACCCCAACCCCCCTCAGACCCTCAGCTCGCCCCCTGCTGGGCACCTCTGTACCTGGCACCAGACGCCTCCAGAGTCCAGCCGCTCCTTGGTTAAAAAGCCTGGAGCCCCGTGCGCCCCTGGACCCACACCACACACAGAGAGATTGGGAGATGAGGGGTGTCTGGCGTCGCTCTCCCCCTCCCTCCCCCCCTCCGTCTCCGTCTCTCAGGCATCCCCGTCCCCGGCGGCGTGTGTCTCCATGTCGAAGCGGAACCTCTTGGTGTGGGAGTGAGGGGAGTCCAGGTGGTTCTCCTTGTCCTCTGGGTCCTCCCCGGTGGGGGGGAAGGGCGCGGCGCCCCACTTGGCCCCACTGGTCCGCTCCATTCGGGGGGTGCGGGGGGTGGCGGGGGTCTCGGGCCCGGGGTACTGCTGCCACAGCCAGGGGTGGGTCATGCAGTCGGAAGCGCTGGGGCGGTCCCTGGAGGGAGGTAGGGAGGGAGGGAGGGAGGGAGGAGACAAGCTGGTCAGGAGGATGTTGTGAGGCTGGGGGGGAGATAGAGAGATAGAGAGGGAGAGAGAGGGAGAGAGAGAGAGAGAGAGCAAGAGAGACAGAGAGAGAGAGAGGGTGACAGAGAGAGA
>NC_137677.1:39467643-39480143 GCF_963989245.1 Nansenia antarctica
CTCTATCATTCCACCTCTATCCAGACATAGTGGAGTAACTCCAGAGGAACCGTCCCTCCCAAGGCCCTGTCCCCTTTAGGGTAGGATTAGCCTGTACACACTACACACACTACACACACTACACACACACACACACACACACACACCTCTTATGAACCAGAGAGAGAGAGATGAGAGAGGAGAGAGGATAGAGAGGAGAGAGAGGAGAGAGGAGAGAGAGGAGAAAGAGGAGAGAGGGGAGAGGAGAGAGGGGAGAGAGGAGAGAGAGGAGAGAGAGGAGAGAGGGAGAGGAGAGAGAGGAGAGAGGAGAGAGGGAGAGGGAGTGATTGGGTGACAGTCTTACATAGCTATTTGTAGTAAGACTATGGAGAGTATAGATGACTACAACATGAGGGTTTTTCCTGCATTGAAGGCTTAGACGGCCCACCTAAGCCTTCTAGGAGAAATCGTGCAAGAAAAAAACAGTAAGTAAAAACAGTAAAAATATGTCCATGCATGTATTGCTGCAATTCGGTTATCCTAGTACAGCAGTATCCCAGGTGCTGCTAGACTATCGGTGAAACATTTTTCACATTTGTCTAATTTATTTGTGTAGGGGGACATAGGTGATTCACCTTTCCAGTGTATTGGTCCCGAAGCGTAGATGGAAGCCTGTTGGTTACTTTTAGACTCATTTAGCCAGGCTCGTAGGTAGCTAGCTAGCCTCAGCAGTCCGGACTGCTCTTCTGATGAAGGATGCTAGCGAGCCTTTGTGGTGACGTTCACAAACAGAAGCTTTACTTCCTCTGCAGCAACGAACACAATTCACAGCCTTACAACACTGTTATACTGTTATACTGTAATCCTGAGCTGATCTGGACACTTCTCTGGATACCTGTCATCACTGAATACCTGTGGCATGTAGGCCTACTGTTCACTCACGCACACGACTGGTAGAGGAGGGTAGTGGAGGGTACGGAGGGTAGCAGTGGCCTCGTGGGTAGTGAGTGAGTTGGACAAACAAAACTACTTTTTTAACACAATAGATCCTGAGTTACAGTGAGGGAAAAAAATTATGTCCCACAATTTTTTTCCCTCACCCATGTCCCCTAAGGGTCTCCGTACATTTGTACTCCCAGGTGTTCTCCCAACATGTTTACCCACTTAAATATCCTGGCTAGTTAGGCCACGTAATACTGCATCATTAAGGTCAGAAAATAACATGCTCATTGTCAAACCAATAAAAACAAGAATAGAGTAACCGTTTTTATACATCTCAATAATGTCAGCACAACGATTATAAGAACAAGCACCGGGTTTGCGGGAGCACAAAAGAAATTCACGTGCAAGCTTCACCTCCGCTTCTACCACCTAAGCCTTATTTTGAGCCAGGAAAAACCCTGAATAATAACAACAACAACAACAACAACAACAACAACAACAACGGTATGTGGTATTCCATCCTGCCTCCATCTCTTATCACCTGTGTTCTCTGTGGTGTCTGTGTGGTCTGGTCTCAAAGTCAAAGTTCTTTAGCATCACATACTCAGAGCCAGCAGAGCAGATGCTTGGTTCACACGGGGTCTTAACAATGTTATACACAATATGCAATAAAAACTCACTAAATGCTCAAAATACATCCCTAACTAAATTACTCAATATAAGTTATGGGTTATTGGCAATACTTTAGTAAATTAACCTTAACAATATAGCTTATTCCTAAGTGTTTAGGGATATACTGTCTGCTCAGATTCTGCCAAATTCAGCAAAGTTGATTGGACGGCGCTTCACAGTACAGATGGACAATGACCCAAAACATACTGCGAAAGCAACCCAGGATGTTAATCTGCTCTAGACTCCAAACAACACTGTGCTGCAATCTTTATTGATTTAGCCATGGCCTTTGACACTGTCAACCACGACATCCTTGCTGCCAGGCTAGGCAGCATTGGGGTCTCGGGGCACTCACTGGCGTGGTTCTCAAACTACCTCACTGACAGGGTGCAACGGGTGAAATCTGAGGACCTTCTCTCACAGCCCCTCCCCGTCACTAAAGGTGTACCCCAGGGCTCAATCTTAGCTCCCACTCTTTTCTCAGTTGGCCCCTCCCCAGTACTCGCGTCACTTCAAGATAGTTTCTGCAAGGTCCAGCAAGCCTTCTCCTCCCTAAACCTTCTGCTTAACACCAGCAAAATCAAGGTCATGTGGTTCGGGAGGAAGGGCTCCGCTACACCCCCACCAGGCCCATATATCACCACCCTTGATGGGGCCTAGACCAGGTCACTGAATACAAATACTTAGGTATCTGGCTAGACAGCACCGTATCCTTCTCACACCACATAAACAGGTTACAATCTAAGGTCAAATCTAAACGTGGTTTTCTGTATAGAATGCGTTCCACCTTCACTCACTCTGCTAAAATAACTCTTGTCCAAATGACAATCCTCCCCATGTTAGACTATGGGGATGTCGTATATAGGACAGCATGCAAGGGCACACTCCAAAAGCTGGATGTTCTCTACCACTCTGCTATCCGGTTTGCTCTAATGCCCCTTTCAAAACACACCACTGCACTCTTTACTCCTCTGTCAACTGGCCATCACTGCACACCCGTCGCAATATCCACTGGCTCATGCTCATCTACAAAACCCTCCTTGGTCTGTCCCCCCGCTACCTGTGCCACAACACCCGGTCTGCTCACCATATTCTCCTAAAAATTCCCAAAACAAACACTGCACAAGGTAAATCTTCTTTCAGGGCTGCTGCAGCCAATGACTGGAACAATTTACAGAAAACACTGAAACTGGACACTCTTATTTACAAATCAGCTTTTAAGGACTCTATCATGGACATTCTCACTGACACATGCAACTGTCTTTCAACCCTCTAGTGCTTTTCCAAACCCCCCCTGTTGGCTGCTTACTGTCTGTCCCATGCATGCCTGTTTGACTTCCTGTGTCTGTATACTGTATGTATTGCTAATTCTCTAACGCTGTTAGTGTGCTTTTTGCTGTGCTTAATGTTGTGCGGGTTTATGTGGATGTGTGATGATGTCCCTTTAACTTGATGCTGTGACTGTAAGTGGAGGAGGTGTGGAGATGTACGTATGTTTTTACTGTTTTAACTGTGCTGGAATTTTTGATGTGTGTCTGTCGTGTGTAGTGCTGTCCCAAACGACTATTTTTCTAACGATTAATCTAGCGATTATTTTATCGATTATTCGATTAGTCTAACGACTAATTTATCGATAAGTCTAACGATAATTTTTGTGCTGTAAAAAAAAAAAAAAGTATTTGTCTCCACCTCACTGCTATGTTTAGCCAACTTGAATGCCAACATGGCCATTTAGAAGTCTGTCCATCACCACAACACATAGCTAGCTAACGTTACTCTCGCTGCTATGTTATGATTAGCTAAATTGATGCTAACGTAGCATGCGAGCTACGAGCTAGATAACGTACAGTAGGTGCTCGCACCACAATGACAATAGGCTACCGTAGCTAGCCAGCTACATAGCTAACGTTACTAACACCAGAAGACAAGACATACGAACTGTGGTGAGCTACATTGCTTGTGTAACAGTAGCTAGTAGCTATCCATTTTTCACTCATACACTTAATTGTCTCGCCTGGTAAAATAAAGGTTTAAAAAAAAAAAAAAAAAAAAAAAACGCCATTTTGTTTATTTGCGACTAACCGACGCATATTACGCTAACCGACGTATTGACGTAGTCGGTGACGTCGACGACGTCGAATAATCGTAACAGCCCTAGGTGTGTGTTCTTTGTTTTTAACATATAACCTGATTTCTTAAAATAAAAATAAATAAATAAAAATGTCTTTAAGGCAAAGAAGTGGAATATTCTGCAATGGCCGAGTCAATCGCTTGATCTCAACCCGATCGAGCATGCATTCCACTTGCTGAAGACAAAACCAAAGCCAGAAAGACCCACAAAGAAATAATAACTGAAGACAGCTGCAGTAAAGGCCTGGCAAAGCATCACAAAGGAGGAAACCCAGCATTTGGTGATGTCCATGGGTTACAGACTTCAGGCAGTCATTGCCTACAAAGGATTCTCGACAAAGTATTAAAAACATGATGTGTTTATAGTGTTTCCTCTATATGCATTTATTGGTGGCGGGCCGCCACGAATGAATTTCCTCCGCCACTAATTGATTCAGTCCACAAAAAAAAAATAAAAAAAAATAATAATCCACCTCTGAACATTTTAGCTGATTAAAATATATCTGATCCTAGATCAGCGCTATAATGGATGTTGACTAAAAGTGCACCTAAATCCACGCTCATCTCTCTCTAATCGCTGATCCAAAATCAGATTAATGACATTCAGTTGACGACGTGACACAAGGGCTACTCCTGATTGGTCTAAATGTGAACCGGCATGAGAACCGTGCAGACTCAACCATCCCCGCTACCTTCCGAAATGCTCGGGCGCCTGTGTTTTCTCCTCGCAAATAACGGGCTAAAAGTCACCGGTAGTACCATCTAAAAGATACAAAAAGCTGATCTAGCTAGCTAGGTGCACAAATAAGATATCACGTTAAATAACTTCGAAAAATTAAACGAAAACAGCGACAGATGGATGGATTTTTCAAGAAAAAAGATGTCCCAGACACTTCAAACATTGCTGAAGCAAGCAGTGACTATGAGCGATACGAAACTGCATGGCTGGGTGTCGTATTGCAGGATTTAAGTTTCTCTCTATATTTCGGGACGAGGAGCCGCATGGCATGGTCGGACCTTCCCAGCGGTGCCCTCGGGAACGAACGGTAAGCCTCGTTGATAGTAACGTAGCAGTGGTCTAGTATGTTAGCTCCTCTGCTGGGGCATGACACCTGTTGTTTGTAATTGGGAAGTTCTGTTGGTGTGATTAAAATCGCCGAGCACAATAACTGCTGCGTCGGGATTAGAGTTTTCCACAGAGGAGATGTAGGTAATACTTGGGACATTGCAATTGAAATTGCGTTCAAAGTAAAACACACACACACACACACACACACACACACACACACGCAAATATTGACAGTAGAGCTTGGCTTGATAGTGTATATCCCCACTGTGCTGGGTCGCCTCCACACCTGGCACCACAGGGGCCCGTTAATAAGACTGCTGTCTGTGGATTAGTTCGAAAAAAATGTGTCCAATACAACGTTGTAGTTGTTTAGTACAAATGGGTCTATAGCAGCTAGGTAACATTTGTCCTGTATCAGAGTTGTGTTGTTGGGTCTTGTAGCAGGGTTGGGTTAGCTATAGCAGCTAGGTAACATTAGTCCTGTATCAGAGTTGTGTTGTTGGGTCTTGTAGCAGGGTTGGGTTAGCTATAGCAGCTAGGTAACATTAGTCCGGTATCAGAGGTGTGTTGTTGGGTCTGGTAGCAGGGTTGGGTTAGCTATAGCAGCTAGGTAACATTAGGTGTATCAGAGTTGTGTTGTTGGGTCTTGTAGCAGGGTTGGGTTAGCTATAGCAGCTAGGTAACATTAGGTGTATCAGAGTTGTGTTGTTGGGTCTTGTAGCAGGGTTGGGTTAGCTATAGCAGCTAGGTAACATTAGTCCTGTATCAGAGTTGTGTTGTTGGGTCTTGTAGCAGGGTTAGCTATAGCAGCTAGGTAACATTAGTCCTGTATCAGAGTTGTGTTGTTGGGTCTTGTAGCAGGGTTAGCTATAGCAGCTAGGTAACATTAGGTGTATCAGAGTTGTGTTGTTGGGTCTTGTAGCAGGGTTGGGTTAGCTATAGCAGCTAGGTAACATTAGTCCTGTATCAGAGTTGTGTTGTTGGGTCTTGTAGCAGGGTTAGCTATAGCAGCTAGGTAACATTAGTCCTGTATCAGAGTTGTGTTGTTGGGTCTTGTAGCAGGGTTGGGTTAGCTATAGCAGCTAGGTAACATTAGTCCTGTATCAGAGTTGTGTTGTTGGGTCTTGTAGCAGGGTTGGGTTAGCTATAGCAGCTAGGTAACATTAGTCCGGTATCAGAGGTGTGTTGTTGGGTCTGGTAGCAGGGTTGGGTTAGCTATAGCAGCTAGGTAACATTAGGTGTATCAGAGTTGTGTTGTTGGGTCTTGTAGCAGGGTTGGGTTAGCTATAGCAGCTAGGTAACATTAGGTGTATCAGAGTTGTGTTGTTGGGTCTTGTAGCAGGGTTGGGTTAGCTATAGCAGCTAGGTAACATTAGTCCTGTATCAGAGTTGTGTTGTTGGGTCTTGTAGCAGGGTTAGCTATAGCAGCTAGGTAACATTAGTCCTGTATCAGAGTTGTGTTGTTGGGTCTTGTAGCAGGGTTAGCTATAGCAGCTAGGTAACATTAGGTGTATCAGAGTTGTGTTGTTGGGTCTTGTAGCAGGGTTGGGTTAGCTATAGCAGCTAGGTAACATTAGTCCTGTATCAGAGTTGTGTTGTTGGGTCTTGTAGCAGGGTTAGCTATAGCAGCTAGGTAACATTAGTCCTGTATCAGAGTTGTGTTGTTGGGTCTGGTAGCAGGGTTGGGTTAGCTATAGCAGCTAGGTAACATTAGTCCTGTATCAGAGGTGTGTTGTTGGGTCTGGTAGCAGGGTTGGGTTAGCTATAGCAGCTAGGTAACATTAGCTGTATCAGAGTTGTGTTGTTGGGTCTTGTAGCAGGGTTAGCTATAGCAGCTAGGTAACATTAGTCCTGTATCAGAGTTGTGTTGTTGGGTCTTGTAGCAGGGTTGGGTTAGCTATAGCAGCTAGGTAACATTAGTCCTGTATCAGAGTTGTGTTGTTGGGTCTTGTAGCAGGGTTGGGTTAGCTATAGCAGCTAGGTAACATTAGTCCGGTATCAGAGGTGTGTTGTTGGGTCTGGTAGCAGGGTTGGGTTAGCTATAGCAGCTAGGTAACATTAGGTGTATCAGAGTTGTGTTGTTGGGTCTTGTAGCAGGGTTGGGTTAGCTATAGCAGCTAGGTAACATTAGGTGTATCAGAGTTGTGTTGTTGGGTCTTGTAGCAGGGTTGGGTTAGCTATAGCAGCTAGGTAACATTAGTCCTGTATCAGAGTTGTGTTGTTGGGTCTTGTAGCAGGGTTAGCTATAGCAGCTAGGTAACATTAGTCCTGTATCAGAGTTGTGTTGTTGGGTCTTGTAGCAGGGTTAGCTATAGCAGCTAGGTAACATTAGGTGTATCAGAGTTGTGTTGTTGGGTCTTGTAGCAGGGTTGGGTTAGCTATAGCAGCTAGGTAACATTAGTCCTGTATCAGAGTTGTGTTGTTGGGTCTTGTAGCAGGGTTAGCTATAGCAGCTAGGTAACATTAGTCCTGTATCAGAGTTGTGTTGTTGGGTCTGGTAGCAGGGTTGGGTTAGCTATAGCAGCTAGGTAACATTAGTCCTGTATCAGAGGTGTGTTGTTGGGTCTGGTAGCAGGGTTGGGTTAGCTATAGCAGCTAGGTAACATTAGGTGTATCAGAGTTGTGTTGTTGGGTCTTGTAGCAGGGTTAGCTATAGCAGCTAGGTAACATTAGTCCTGTATCAGAGTTGTGTTGTTGGGTCTTGTAGCAGGGTTGGGTTAGCTATAGCAGCTAGGTAACATTAGGTGTATCAGAGTTGTGTTGTTGGGTCTTGTAGCAGGGTTAGCTATAGCAGCTAGGTAACATTAGTCCTGTATCAGAGTTGTGTTGTTGGGTCTTGTAGCAGGGTTAGCTATAGCAGCTAGGTAACATTAGCCCTGTATCAGAGTTGTGTTGTTGGGTCTTGTAGCAGGGTTAGCTATAGCAGCTAGGTAACATTAGTCCTGTATCAGAGTTGTGTTGTTGGGTCTTGTAGCAGGGTTAGCTATAGCAGCTAGGTAACATTAGTCCTGTATCAGAGTTGTGTTGTTGGGTCTTGTACAGTTGCTCAAAATGCAGATAAGAGAAAGTATAGGCTAATATCAAACAACAATCCTAGAGATGACTAACTCAAACGTACGCATAACTAAATAAAAGCAGGCCAACTAACGACAGCTACACGCCCTCAACTGGGAACATAAAGGATAAATGAATTTTGCAATCGAACGTGTCTTACAGCGACAGCTGGTCGTGCAAATCAGGTTCTGGGAAGATTTTTGTAGCTTTTTTTTTTTTTGCCATCCTCCCTCTAGTTTGAAATTAGGTCGTTGTTTTGAGCGCGCGTGCACGCGAAAAAAAATCGCAAATAGGGAACTGTGTATGAAAATGGTTGCAATTCCTCAACGTTTCATACAATATTTGTGTTCAACCCCTTAAATTAAAGCTGAAAGTCTGCACTTCAATTGCATCTTGATTGTTTCATTTCAAATCCATTGTGGTGGCGTACAGAGCCAAAATTATGGAAATTGTGTCACTGTCCAAATATGTCCGGACCTAACTGTATAAATGGTAAGGTGCCGGTGGAAACATGTAGACATGACTGGTGCTGATCAGGATCATTAGGTTTTCAAATATCATGTGTTTTAGATAAAGAAGCTGTGATTATGAAACTTGTGATATGGAGGGAAAGATGGGGAAAGAAAGCTGGCTTTGAGTTAAGGTTAAGGCTAAGAATTTAGGTGTTTAGACGTGGATATGATCTGTGTCTGGATATAACCTGTGTCTGTCTGGATATAACCTGTGTCTGTCTGGATATAACCTGCGTCTGTCTGGATATAACCTGTGTCTGTCTGGATATAACCTGTGTCTAGATATAACCTGTGTCTGTCTGGATATAACCTGTGTCTGTCTGGATATAACCTGTGTCTGTCTGGATATAACCTGTGTCTGTCTGGATATAACCTGCGTCTGTCTGGATATAACCTGTGTCTGTCTGGATATAACCTGCGTCTAGATATAACCTGTGTCTAGATATAACCTGTGTCTGGATAAGGGTTTCCGTTAACCGGTAATTACCGGTCTTTGTCCGGTAAAATTTGTTGAAGTCCGACAAATTGAAAAGTCGTCGGACATATTGTCCGGTGAAAATAATTCCCTCTAAGCACAATTTGAATACAATTCGCTAAAGTTCACATTCTGATTCCTTCTATTTTAAAAAAGACGAATATAGGCTATGTATTTCTTTTATTATGATATGATTTGACACCGGCATGATGATGACTCCTAATGTGTAGGCTATGCGAAACAGCGGTAATAGTCAGGTGCCACATGGGATTGATGCCAGATGGGATTACAGCCTAACCAGTCTATTACCGCTTAAACCCAGTAGCCCATTCGGCGATAACCCGGCCCATCTGGCAACCCAGAGTTCAGAGTTGAATGGAAAGAAACTTTCCCCTGGCTGCGTTTAGATGAGGAAGGAAAAATGTTCTGCTCACCGTGCAAAAAATCGGGGAGGAATAACGGATTCACGAATATGAGAATGTCTCACTGATCACAGTCGGTGCAGTGAGCACATATCGGCGGTCAGTTTGAGGCAACAGCAAACCGCTATGAAAGGCCACTGTGAGCAGGCTAATGAAACGGCTAACAATAAGCTGCACTCTCAGCTACAAGTTGCATTTCACATGGCAAAAAATGGCATCGCATGTCATCAGTATGTGGGACTGACTGAGCTACTGAAAGCAGTTAAGGCTCCAGATTTTGTCTTGAGTGAGGGCATTTAGCGCCACAGCAACTCCGTTGATGACATGGAAAGGGCACTGGAAGACGTTGTGATGGATCAGCTGGATGAAAAGCTAAAGGGGAGTGACTTCATTGGAATTATCATTGATGAGACAGTAAATATCACCGTGGACAAGAAGCTGATTATATACGTGAAGTTGGAAATAAAAGGAAGAGTTGAGACATGTTTTCTGGGCAATTATGATGTGCGGGACCGCACAGAGTGTATATTTGACAAAGTGGTGGAGGTGCTCCGCGAGAGAGGTGTGGAGCTGTCCCGCGTCATTGGCCTGGGCTTTCCATTCAGGTGCACTGTGGTGCCCACCGAGTTGCGCTGGCCGCGCTAGATGCTGCAAAGGCTGTTGACCAGGTAGGAGCCTACAAGCGCACAACTGCTTCTGTGTACTCCTTTTGTCCACCTGGGGGGTATTCCATCAACATCGCTAAAGGAAAATCCAGGTTTAGTCTGATAAGTCTCGCGAGAGTTCTTAAAAATATCTAGGCATATTCTGATAAGTCTCGCGAGAGTTATCCAAAATAAGCCAGGATTTTCCTTTAGCGACGTGGATGGAATACCCCCCTGGTTATAGAAATGACGTTGTTTTATTGATTAAAAAAGGGTAAAACTGGAAAGAGAAAATAGAAAACTCACATTAATCCCAAACAATTTAACAAACTTCAGTTAACGTAATGTGGAGTCCGTTCATTGATCGATGCTGTCTGTTCAGTTCCCAGTGAGGCGCCCGTTCAGCGCTGGACATAATGGCATAGCGCGCATGCGAATCATGTTATATTATTATATATTATATAGCTCGCATCTAATCGTATCGGATGAGAAATAGACATTAAATGGCATATATAGGCCGCTACACAACAGTTATCACCGCGACAAACAGCTATATTATATTTTAATATGATGACCGGAATATCTCACGTTTGTCCGGTAAATCGAAATCTTCCCGGACATGATGTCCGGCGGCAATTTTTTCTAACGGAAACCCTGGTCTGGATATAACCTGTGTCTATTTATAACCCGTGTCTGGATATAACCTGTGTCTGCGTAGATATAACCTGTGTCTGTGTAGATATAACCTGTGTCTGTCTGGATATAACCTGTGTCTGTCTGGATATAACCTGCGTCTACAAACTCACTACTCCAGTTGCAGCTAATGCCCCTATACTAGGCTTCAGCTCGGCCAGCTAACATAGTCTTGCTAGACATACAGGGGGGACGGACATGGGTTTCAGACCACATGGACTCACTATTCCAGAAGCAGGACGATGTCGTGGTCGGTCTCGTAGGCGGCGTGGAGGTTGACCACACGGGCGTTGTTCCTCGCCGCCTCCAGGACGGCCATCTCGTGGATGACGTCCGCCCGGCAGTCGCGCCCCCGCCGCCTCTTCTTAAGGAACTTGGCGGCAAACACCTTCCGTGTCGCCTTCTCCACGCAGCGCTTCACCACTGCAAACTTCCCCCTGGGTGGAGGAGGGAAGAGGAGAAGAGAGGAGGAGAGGAGAGGAGAGGAGGGGAGAGGAGGGGAGGGGAGAGGAGGGGAGGGGAGGGGGGGGGGGGGGGGGAGGGGAGGGGAGGGGAGGGGAGGGGAGGGGAGAGGAGAGGAGGGATGAAGGATTGAGGGTTTTATTTGACACATTTTAAATGCCTACTTTGCTACAACCAGGTGAAATCAATAATGCAATAATCTTGAATATTAGATTAGAAACACTCTTTAGGGGTTTAGTAACCTCATGTTGTTATATTGCATTGTGCATCTTACAGGTTGGGGTTATATCCCTTCCTGTCTGATAAACAACAGGCCCAAGCTGTTAAACAACATGACCAGAAGGCCAGCAGGGCTTTTATGCACTTCAAACGCTGACAGTTGCTTGATGGCATGTACTGCTGTATGAGTGTAAGTTACCGTATGAGTTAATGTATGAGTTACTGTATGAGTTACTGTATGAGTTAATGTATGGGTTAATTTATGAGTTGTTGTATGAGTTAATGTATGAGTTAATGTATGAGTTAGTGTATGAGTTACTGTATGAGTTACTGTATGAGTTAATGTATGAGTTAATGTATGAGTTACTGTATGAGTTGTTGTATGAGTTAATGTATGAGTTGCTGTACGAGTTAGTGTATGAGTTAATGTATGAGTTGTTGTATGAGTTAATGTACGAGTTACTGTACTGGAGGCCTATTCTGCTGAGCTGGTACAGTACGGTAAAGTGGGTCAGCAGGTGAGTAAACACGGCTTCATGACACAGGCCTGTGTACACAGTCTCACACAGAGAGACCAAGGGCTCCAATGTGCTTCCACTGAAGAGTGCGGCACCACAACATTCATAGTTGATATGGGTGATAGGTTGGGTTTATAGTTGATATGGGTGATAGGTTGGGTTTATAGTTGATATGAGTGATAGGTTGGTCATTTGTAGTTGATATGAGTGATAGGTTGGTCATGTAGTTGATATGAGTGATAGGTTGGTCATTATATGGTTGATATGGTTATTTGAGTTATATGGTTATATGGTTGATATGAGTGATGGATTGGTCATTTATAGTTGATATGGGTGATACAGTAGGTTGGTCATTTATAGTTCATATAGGTGATAGGTTGGTCATTTATAGTTGATAGGTTGGTCATTTATAGTTGATATGGGTGATAGGTTGGTCATTTATAGTTGATAGGTTGGTCATTTATAGTTGATATGGGTGATACAGTAGGTTGGTCATTTATAGTTAATATAGGTGATAGGTTGGTCATTTATAGTTGATATAGGTGATAGGTTGGTCATTTATAGTTGATATGGGTGATAGGTTGGTCATTTAGTAGGAGTAGCTGGTAGGAAGTACTCCCTTCAGGTCAGCATGGTTATAGTTGATATGGGTGATAGGTTGGGTTTATAGTTAATATAGGTGATAGGTTGGTCATTTATAGTTGATATG
>NC_137677.1:39485143-39647643 GCF_963989245.1 Nansenia antarctica
TTTTAATAGGAGTGTCCTCTGGTAGATTCGAACCCACTGCTGAAAACATGACAAGAAAAGGTCAATAAAAGGTAAAATCTCTGTTACAGGCATACACGACTGGCCCCAGCGCCTCAGGAGAGAGTGGTTACTTTAAGTTACAGTTTTTACAGTTTACAGAAGCCTTCATGCAAATTGATTTACAATAAATGCCAAATCCATATGCCAAATCCAGGGTCCAGTTACAATGCTAGAAGAACATCATTACTAGTCAGAAAGGCTTCAAACACCATTGCAGTTATGTCAGTTCTCGTAATTAGACTACACCATCATTTTAAACATACATTTCTAGATTAGATTCAACTTTATTGTTATTACAGAGTACAAGCATCAGACAATGAAATGCAGTAAAAAGAGTATATGTCAGAAGTAAATATGTATGTTCGAAATAAGAAGATTAATTAATGTATTATTATTATTATTTGTATTATTACCATTGTTGTTGTTGTTGTTGTTGTTGTTATTGTTGTTGTTGTTGTTGTTATTATTATTATTATTATTATTATCCTATCTGTCTAAGCCGTTTTCAGACAATGGAGGGCTCTGCATCATCGACCTTTTTGGTCTTCTTGGTCTTCTTGCTTTTAAGTGACTTTTTGACTTATCCCACAAAGACAGCTTAGCTTTAGGGGCAGCAGCTGCTGTCAGGTCGGGCACAGACTCAGTCATAGTCACAGACTCAGTCATAGTCACAGACTCAGTCATAGTCACAGACTCAGTCATACTCAGCAGTGCCTCTATCAGAGGAGCCGTCAGCTTGGGCACAGGCTCAGGCATATTTTTAGGGGGGGAAAAGGGAATACATTTTGAACAAAGAATTATTGTGACAATGGTGCCGAACCCGCCAATAGGACAGACATGAGCGCAAACAAGCAGAATAAAAGTCTGAATGAACACATCTTTTATCATTTTAATTTTACAGGTATAGGTATATAGGTTATCAAGGCTAAGCTAAGCCTATAAAGTAGGGAACACAATACCAATCCACAACAATTATTTGCTATTGACATGAACCTGACTGATCCATGGGTAAATCCAACCCGCGCATCACTGCCGAACACACACACACACACACACACACACACACACACACACACAGACACACAGACACACACACACAGAATGAAGAACAAAAAAAAGACACCCGCTGACGGGGTGCGGCCGTAGTGAGCACTGACCTGAAGTGTCTAAGGAATGTGTTTTTCAATACATTCCTTGATACATTTCTTAAAGTACTGCAATACAATTCAACAATTGCTCTATGACAATCTGAATCCAATTGATATGTTGTATCAATGTACTGTATACATTTTCTACCAAATTCTCATTAAAATCTAGTTTTTTACAATCAGTGTTTTTACAATCAGTTCGCTAACATGGCTGTATTTATTCCATGAACAATTTGAGACGAATGATTTGAAACAAGAGGCGTATCAAGATTGTGAGATGGTTGATGTTAGGATTCGGTCAATATCAACATTTTCGTACTGACAATATAACATTTTAAAATATTAGGAATGCATCGATACCACTCCTTCATTGTTGATAGAGATTCTAGTACTGATGGAGTATTGGCCGATACAGAGTAAAGATCATCAGAGCATCATGTAAAATGCTACTGCCAACCCTTGAAACACTCGCCTTGCAAATTTAGCACACATTTATGGATGATATTCAACGTGTGTACACATAACCCCACCTGTATAACAACGATGTCTCTCTCTGTGCTAACTCTTCCCTGGGCAGACGTAAGACAAGAGTATGTCTATCATGTTTTTGATGATGGTGGGCTGCGGGTGTAGGGCATGGGGGAGGTTGTGGGCCAGAGTCATCTCCCAGGCATCCACCAGCCGGACATTCAAGCCCTTGAACATCGCCCTGAGTACTCCATCCAGCAGCAGTGAGAACCAGTCACTGTTGTAGAGGCTCACCTCTGGGTCCAGTGCCTGGAGGTTGGCTGAGCGGACCACCACCAGGGTCCCGGGAGCCCGGTCCAGGAGTCGCATCACGGCCCGCCGGATGTGCCGAAGTCGGCGAATGTAGATCTCCACAGGGAAGGTGCCGAAATGTGACCAGACGCTGATGACTACCACAGTGTTCGGGCCTCCGGCCAAGCCATCCAGCTCATTGGACACATAGTGCAGACCACTAGAGATGACGCCGGCAAAGCGGATAGGGGGACCATGGCAGCGGTACTTCAGTAGGATGTTGTGTGTGCTGTCCACCGCCATGAAGGGCCCCTGGTTCTTAGGACTGTGTAGGTTGAACTCCTTCAGCTCTGAGACCGACAGAGGAGGGGATATTAGTGGGGAGTTGGGGGTTGGAGAGGAGAGAGAGAGAAAGCACTTAAGATACAGCTGGAGAATGTCACACTCACCTGGTAAGAAGGCGAGGAGGTACTCAAACCACTGTCTGACAGTGGAATCTCCATACATGTACACCACCTTGCCCTTAAGACACTGAGTAATGGCAGACGCGTTGTTAAACTGGCGCACCGTGACTCCACCTAGCGCTCGCCACGATCCCTGGAAGTAATACCCAGAGGGCATGACCTTGATAGGCTCTGCCTTAACACTGCTGCTCTTCACCTCAGATTTGTCTGAAAGCAGAGAGCAAAGTTTGAATAAGCAGCTAACATTAGAGGTAGACCGATAATGCACGGATGGAGTTTGATTTGTATTGACATTTACACACACGGATGCACACTTACCTTTCATTTCAGGCAGCACAGTAACAATGCCAGAGTCATTAGCATGAATTTGTACTTTGATGTTTATACCCCTAAGTGAAATCAGAGACAATCATTTTTACATGTTATCAAAAACAATCATACATATACATTTTATATAACATTGTAAATGTATCTTTTTTATATACAGTATATGTATGTAAATTGGTGTGACATTTCATTCCACGACTGCGAAATCATACTACTGCTACTCTACTACCGCTACTACTGCTAATGCTACTACTAATACTACTACACATGTTAACAGACAGAGGCATGAAGTACAGTACTATGTAGTCTAGGAACATACAAACATGGACAAATGTGTTGGTAACCTTTGAGGAAAAACTCACAAAAGTAATTGGCATCCATTATTGTTTATTCCATATGTAATAGAAATCAGACTTTCATTTTTGATTCAACATCATATTTTAAATAATAAAACAAATGAAAATGGCATGGACATAACCTAATATTTTGTGGCACAACCTTTAGAGGCAATCACTGCAATCAAGACTGCACCTGTCAACAGGTAGTTTGACCCACTCTTCCTGAGCAAACTGCCCCAGCTGTCTCAGGTTTGAAGGGTGCCTTCTCCAGACTGCATGTTTTAGTTCTTCCCATAGATGTTCAATAGGATTCAGATCAGGGCTCATAGAAGGCCACTTCAGAATAGTCCAATGTTTTGTTCTTATCCATTCCTGGGTGCTTTTAGCTGTGTGTTTTGTATCATTATCCTGTTGGAGGACCCATGACCTGCGACTGAGACAGAGCTTTCTGACACTGGGCATTACATTTCGCTCCAGAACGCCTTGATAGTCTTGAGATGTAATTGTGCCCTGCACAGATTCAAGGCACCCCATGCCAGGCGCAGCAAAGCAACCCCAAAACATAACCGAGCCTCCTCCATGTGTCACAATAGTTATGGTGTTCTTTTCTTCGTCTGTGAACATAGAGCTGATGTGATTTGCCAAAAAACTCCAGTTTTGACTCATCTGTCCTAAGGACATTCTCCCACAAGCATTGTGGCTCGTCAATATGCATTTTAGCAAATTCCAGTCTGGCGTTTTTTATGTTTTTCTTTCAAAAGTGGAATCCTTCTAGGGCTTCTTCCATGGAGCCCACTGTCACTCAAAAAGCGACGGATGGTGCGATCACACTTTTTCTACCATTCGCACTATCCTTCTGTTCAATCTGGGGTCGATTTTCATCCGTCCAGGGAGGTTGGCTACAGTCTCATGGACCTTAAACTTATTCATAATATATGCAACTGTATTCACAAGAACATCCAGCTGCTGGGAGATGGCCTTATAGCCTTTACCTTTAACATGCTTGTCAATCATTTTCTTTCTGATCTTCACAGACAACTCTCTTCTTTGCTTTCTCTGGTCCATATTCAGTGTGATGCACACGATGATACCATACAGCAGAGTCACTACTTTTCTCCATTTAAATAGGCTGAATGACTGATTATAAGATTGAAGAAGTATGATACCAAATAAAGAAAACTGTTAGCTTGAAATATCACTATAATCCAATTATTTATAATATTTTCTAGTACCAACAAATCTGTCCAGGCCATTTTAGAATAACATATTTTCACAGTTTCTTTGCTTTACTCTATGACATACCAAAGGCATGCAGGTATACATGAGAAAATTGCTTTTAATTTCATCATTTTTCAGGAGGAATGAAGCATTGTTTCAATGAGCTGTAAGGGTACCAACAAATGTGTCCACATCTGTACACACAGCTACCCCCACACTAACCTCTGGAAGAGTAGTGCTTCTTTGTTGGTGAGCAAGTGTTTCACATAGCCTCCCTTGCCGTGGTTGATGCGTTTGTCACAGCTCAGTAGCTTTGGCTTATAGCAGTACCAGGGCTCCCCTGTCTTAAGATCTGTATAGTTGCACAATGGCTTCTGACTGGCCGGCAGACATATGTTACACAGGGTTGTCTCAGATCGAGAGCCAGAGCGGAAGAGACTCTTGAAGAACGCTCGGTCAGGCCGTTCCTCCCGTAAGCGGTGTAGCACAGCGACCGCCTCACTAGGGTGGACCAGCGTCACCTCTACCTGTGCAGTACCCTCCCATAGTAACGGGAAAATAGCTAAATAGGACCCGTTCCGGTGGTCCAACACCTGCCCCGCCACGCCTGCCCTCAGCTTTGGGGAGTGCAGCCGGGCCAACAAGAAGTCCCCGCCATAGGTCTTGGGCTGCCCCTGGAAGTCATACATTTGGACCAGAGCCTCCAGCTGGTCACCCACGTGCCACACCCTCCCTCGCGCTGCTGGTAGGATAGTAAACAGGCTGTGTGCAGGGTTGCTTGTCTGGGGCGTATCAGTGAGGCGGAGTGGGGGCTCAGGCCAGGCTATGGACTCAAGGAGGTTGCGTTCCTCCACAGCCTCCTCAGGTGAGGGCTCCTGGCCCAGGTGGGCACAGTAGCTCGGCTTGCGGTACGGGGGAGGAGAGGCCTGCGGGGTGAAGGCTGAGTGAATGCTGCTCTGGAACGGGGAGCCTGTCGACACAGTCCTGAAATTCAGCTTCTGCTGGGGAGGAGAGGAGATGTTACCAAGGGTGGCAATGGAAGAGGTAAATCTGTACTGGTGAAGCTCAGTGGGAAAAAATCCATTCCGAAAACCAAACTGGGTTCTCTTTCACCACTCGTGCAGGAGTCAGTCCGTTTTTGATCTAGTTATGAGTATGCTATCCTCTTACCATTTCGAAAATTCAATTTGTATCTGAACCTGGGCAGTGACTAACTCTACACCAACTCCCACAAACTTCTCCCCCTCACCTCCAGAACGTCAATGTTGCGTAACAGGAACACTAGGCCTGCCAAGCACAACACCAGGAAGATGGAGGTATATTTGGACAGCCTCTTCCACATGGTCCCCCCCCTCTGCTTTCTGAGCTCAGGCCCCATCTCACATTCTGCTGTCACCATGGTGATGATCTCCCCCTGACATGGACATTTAGAACAAATCAGCATTAGTGAGGTGGAAGAAAAAAAAGTATGTCAGTAACATACTTCATTCATTTTCTGAATTTAGATACAACCTTGTTACGGATCGCCATTTCAGTGAGTTTCAAAAATTTACATTTTATGTAGCTACTAGGGTGTGTGTTTTAAATTCACGCATTTTGTAACTTTCAGACACTAACATTTTGATACCGCCTAAATGCTATTTATCCAGCCCAACCCGCCCAAAAGCTTTTTTTCCAGCCCAGTGTAATCAAAAGTAGCCCATTCGGCGGTAACCCGCCCCATCTGGCAACCCTGGGGGCACAGCGCGAGGCAAAGCATGGAGGTAGGTCTGGCTATGAGAGATAAGCCTGGCTAGGCGAGACTATTGGCGGACTAACGTTATCAACGAGGTGCTGTACCGGAGTGTGTAACATCATGACTTTATCAAGAATATCTGGATATTAAACCAGTTTAAATAAAGCCATTTGTGTCGTGTTTCGCAATGTAAACGCGTGAGACAACTGTTAACTATATATCACATACTTTATTAACCATCCAGTTCCACCATTCATTCCACTCTGCCCGCTTTCCCACTGCGCATGCTCTCCCCTCTATCCCCAACTCATTCCCATTGGTCTACAGCATAAGTGTCACACCATATATTTATTATCATTATGTTCTAACTAACATAACACCACATCTCCCCTTTCTAGAGACAAAGGGTAGACTGCCTTTGCCTCGTCAGACCTTAGAGGATTATTCTGCCTCTTTTGTTGTAAAGGTCTGTCCCTGTGTAAATCCTGAACATACGTTACTATAACGGTTTGTGATCCATAAATCTCAAAACTAACAGGGCTACTAAAAGTGCTCAAACTAGACCCCATCCAACGTAACATGGAATAACTTTTCTTTAAATACAACAGTAACATTACCCATATACTCCTTTTCTTTTTCTTTTTTTTTCTTTTTTTAGGGTAAACACTTATACTAAACACTTGTCCACATTTCTCAGTTACATGTCAAACCTCCTAGGTTTAACCACTGCTCTCCCCCCCCCTTGTTCTGAGCGTGGGAGTCTCTGCAGGTGGGGCCTGTGTTCCGACTGCAGGTGACATGGGAGCCTGCCCAGGGGTCGGGTCTGGGGCCGGCTCCGGGGCTTGTTGCTGTGGCGGGGAGCCCCTGTCTTGTGTAGGTGTGTGTAGGGGTATCAGATGCTGTCGGTTGCGTCTCACCACCCCCTGGGGCAGGCCCACCAGGTAGGACCTCGGAGTAGAGTGGTTTCGGAGCACAGTTCCCGACGTCTTAGCATCCGTGACCCATACCTGCTGAGGGGTCTTGCACGGTGTTGCCGGTTGTAGTTTACCGCATCCGACCTCCCTTTCACCTCCTCTTTCTGCGCGAACGCGTCGCTGTCCGGCAGTGTAGGGACCAGTCGAGAGGGCAGCACTGGCACCGTGGTGCGCAGACGTCGGCCCATGAGGAGCTGGGCTGGGCTGTACCCACTCTGAAGGGGTGTGGCTCGGTAGGCGAGTAGAGCCAGGTAGGGGTCGCTCGCTTTTTTCAGGAGGTTTTTCATAGTCTGGACTGCCCTTTCTGCTTCACCATTACTCTGTGGAAACCTTGGGCTGCTGGTGATGTGTCTGAACCCGTACGCAGCAGCAAAGGAGGTGAAGGCTTGACCAGAAAACTGAGGCCCATTATCTGACATCAGGAACTCCGGGATGCCATGGCGGGCAAACATGGACTTCAGATGTACAATAATGTCAGTGGACCTGGTGTGAGACAATTGGGCAATCTCAACATACCTGGAGAAGTAATCGACGACGAGTAGGTATGTGTCTTTTCCCAGGACGAACAGGTCGGCCCCCAACTTCTGCCATGGTCTTTCAGGGCACTCTGACGGCATGAGAGGTTCTCTGGGATTCTGTTGCTCCTGAATGCATGCCCTGCAATTGAGCCCCATTTCATTTACCTGTTGGCTGAGTCCAGGCCACCACACAGACTGGCGGGCACGCTCCTTGCACTTCACAACACCTTGGTGTCCTTCGTGTAGTCTGGCCAGCACGTCGTTCCTCATTACTGAAGTTATCACCAGTCGTGTGCCTTTCAGCAGTAGACCGTCTTCCACTGTGAGCGTAGCTTGCTCCCGCCAGTAGCTCTTCAGCACAGGTTCCTGGCTTGCGTGGTCAGGCCATCCCTCTGTGCACAGCATCATAACACGTGAGCAGACACTGTCAGCATTTAGCTCCTTCCTCAGGTTTTCCATATATGAGGCACCAACGGGTAGATTGTCCATTACACAGTCCACATATATATTGGTGCTCTCCATTAGCTCCTCTTCTGATGTAGACCTGGATCTTGTCACTGGGGAGCGCGACAGCGTGTCTGCTGTCCAGAGTGATTTTCCTGGCACGTGCACGATAGAATATGAGTAGCGCATCAACCGCATCCTGAAACGCTGGATTCTTGGCGGCAGAAGATCCAGGGCTTGGCCTCCCAGTAAGCTGAGTAGGGGTTTATGGTCGGTCTCCAGGCAATAGTGTTTTCCTATGAGGAAATCCTGGAACCGTTCGCAGGCCCATGTGAGGCCCAGGGCCTCCTTCTCGATCTGTGCGTATCGTTGTTCTGTGGGAGTGAGGGACCGAGACGCGTAAGCCACAGGCTTCCATTCAACCCCCCACCTCTGGAGCAGAACACCTCCCAAGCCGAACGAGGATGCGTCGGCTGACACTTTGGTGTCTCTCTTTTGATCATAGACCGCCAGCACTGGAGGAGAGGACAGGGCTTCCTTCAGTGTTCTGAATGCGGTCACCTGGGCCACGTCCCAGGCCCAGCTGTTTCTTTTCGAGAGAAGGTCACGGAGCGGCTTGTCCTTTTCTGCTAACTGGGGAATGAATTTTCCCAGTTGATTGACCATTCCAAGAAAGCTTCGCAGCTCGCTGACGTTTGCGGGCTCCTTCATCTCCATGATGGCCTCCGTCTTCCTCGGATCTGGGCGGACCCCTGTAGCCGTGACGATCTGGCCCAGGAAGACCACCTCACTCTTTGAGAGTTCACATTTGTCCATATTCAGGGTGATGTGGGCCCTTTCCACCCTTTGCAGTACTGCGTGGAGTCGAGCATCGTGCTCTTCCTGATCCCGCCCCCACACCAGCAGGTCATCGATGTGGCATATCACACCTTCCAGCCCCTCGGTTACCTCCGCCATCATGCACTGAAAATGTTCAGGTGCTGAGGCAATTCCGAAAGGAAGGCGGTTGAAATGAAACCTTCCGAATGGGGTGATGAACGTAGTGTACTTGGCTGATTCTGCTGCAAGTGGAACCTGCCAAAACCCCATGTTTGCGTCCAGTTTACTGAAAACCTTCGGCAAGCATCCCGAGGCTCTGCTCTATCGACGGCAGAATGTACTTCTCCCTGCATACAAACTCGTTCAAGCCGGTCAGATCCACACATAGACGCACTGATTTACCGTCCTTTTTGGGGACGACCACCATGGCGGCGCACCAGTCGGTTGGCTCTTCCACGCGGCTGATGACACCCAGGTTCTCCATGCGATGGAGCTCATCTCTGACTTTCCCCATCATAGGCAGCGGAATCCTCCTGGGGGTTTTCAAGGAAAATGGCACAGCACCCGGTTTGAGTTTTATGGTGTATGCTTGTTGTACCTCACCCAGGCCACTGCACAGCTTGGGGTAGGTCGTCTTGAGGGTCTCCATGTCTACGCTGTTGACACGGAGGAGTAAGCCCAGGGCTACGATGGCTGGCCTACCAAGCAAAGGCGTGCTCAGGTTATTCACCACATAGACCTTCTCCGTGGTCTGCTTGCCTCCTCTCCCCAGCTGCAGCTTGGTGAACCCTGCCACGTCCAGCGGCATTCGTCCTGGACCAAACAAAGGTTTCTCTGCTTTGTGGAGAATGGGTGGCTGTGTGTTAGAAAACATGTTAGCAAAAACAGCCTGTGACACAACAGTGACATCGGCTCCAGTATCGAGCTTGAAGGTGACCTGTTTTCCCATCACTTCTATTTCTACGATCCATGGATCAGCCTCTGACGTCACAGAACCAAGGAACCAGCCCTCCACCTCTTCTTCAATACCGTGCACAGCTTTACCTGCAAGGCACACACGCTTGTAGTGACCCATTTTTCCACAGGAGTGACACTTCACCTCATTGGCAGGACACTCCAGCTTGGGGTGTGGCGCGCCACCACATTTGTAGCACTGGGAGCTGCTCTGGCTGCTGTGTGCCTTTGCTCCAAAGCTCTTATACATGTTAGGTTTGGGCTTTTCCTTTGGCCGCCCTTTAAACACTCTGTCTACAGAGCTGACGTCCATCTGCACTGCACTACTGCTGCTGTCACTCCTCAGTGTGCTTTGCTGCTTTTTGATCTCCTCTGATTGTCTCGCCATGTTGATAGCTTTTTCTAAGTCCAAGTCTTTTTCCATTTGCATGCGTTCTGAGAGCCGCAAGTCTGCCAGCCCTACCACTAACCTATCCCTGATCAGTTCATCATGCAATTGTCCATAATTGCAGTGCTCTGCCAATGCATACAAGGCAGTGACAAATGCATCCACGGTCTCATTTGCTTCCTGTTTGCGCATGTTAAATCGCGCACGTTCGTACACAATGTTCTTTTTCACTACGAAGAAAGATTGAAAGCCATCCCTCACTTTACTGAACAGATGCAGGTCTCCCTCGCTGAGTTTCAAACCCCTCAAAACATCGTCGGCCTCATCTCCCATACAATAAATCAAAGTGTTCACCTGATTATCGTCAGAGCTGGCGGCTAGATTGCTTGCCTGTCGGAACCTCTCAAATCTCCATATCCACTTTGTCCACTCGAGCGGCTTAGAAAAATCAAAAGGCTCCGGCGGCTGAATGTTGAACGTCGCATTTGTAGTAGCCATTCTGATAGCTTCCTCTTCCTCTTGCGGCACGTTGTCGTTAGCCAGCTGCTCGCCTTCTTGTCCGTTAGCCAGCTCGTCTTCTTGGCCGCTAGCCAGCTCGCCTTCAGCATGTAACGTGGAATCGCTCATACAGCCTGTCGACTAGGCACATCACTGGTAGATCTTCTCTGTACTGATTTAGTTCAACAGCACTTCTGACACCATGTCGTGTTTCGTAATGTAAACGCGTGAGACAACTGTTAACTATATATCACGTACTTTATTAACCATCCAGTTCCACCATTCATTCCACTCTGCCCGCTTTCCCACTGCGCATGCTCTCCTGTTACGTTTCCCTAAAGGTTCTGTATGTATACGATAGTGTCGGGTCCAGGTGCGGTGTAGTAAACAAAGACACGGAGATATAATAAAATAAAGACTCTCTTTACTGAGACGTATAGTTCGCAGGTACAAACATAGACTTTCAGACGGAACAACAAAAAGGGGAGCAGTAGGGCTCAGCACGTATGCAACAAAAACTAAGGAACTCAGGTCACTAATAAAGTACACGGAAACTAAAGTTTGAGCAAAGGGCTCCAAAGGAGGTACAAGGTTTCAAACAAAGTCAAGGCTCAATCACGTTCCGAGTAACGGATACGTGAAGTGATAATACGTACACAGGAGACTGAAGCATTCCAAACGGGGTAACACAAGTGATCGACTGACAAGGGAACAAGGAAATGGGACACACCTATATACACAGACAAACACTCACAGGTGACAACAATCATCAGATAATTAGTCCAGGGCTGGAGCACTGTCGCTCTTCGACCAGTAGAGGCGATGGGGAGTCCTCTTCGCTGACCCCCCTTGTAACAGTGCCCCCCCCTGACGAACGGCACCAGAAGTTCACCCGGGTGCCTCGGGATGGAGCCGGCGAAAGTCCGTGATGAGGCTCGGATCTAGAATATCCCGCCGAGGCACCCAGGTACGCTCCTCAGGCCCATAACCCTCCCAGTCCACCAGGAATTGGAGGGCCCTCCCCACCTTCCGGCAGTCAATAATCCTGTTAACCGTGTAGGCAGGTTGTCCATCAATGAGACGGGGCAGGGGGGCGGGGCGGGGTGGAGGGGCCATGGGGGAGAAAACAACGGGCTTGAGGAGTGATACATGGAAGGTGGGGTGAACTCGCATGGAGGGTGGGAGTAGCAGTCTGTAGGCCACGGCATTGACCCGCCGCACCACCTTAAACGGCCCCACGAACCGAGGAGCCAACTTGCGTGACTCCACCCGGAGGGGGAGATCCCGGGTAGACAGCCAGACCCTCTGACCAGGACGGAAGACCGGGGCAGGACGGCGCCTGCGGTTGGCCTGGCGTTGGGACCTGTCCGAAGCCCGCACAAGCGCCGCCCTCACCCGCCTCCAGGTACGGCGACAGCGGCTGACATGGGCTTGGACCGATGGTACAGCTGCCTCCTCCTCCTGCTCAGGGAAAAGGGGGGGCTGATACCCGTACTGGCATTGGAAAGGGGAGAGGCCAGTGGAGGAGCAGAGGAGGGTGTTGTGGGCGTATTCAGCCCACGCCAGCCGCCGGTTCCATGTCGCCGGATTGCTGGAGACGTAGCACCTCAAGACCCCCTCCAGGTCCTGGTTGACGCGCTCCGTCTGCCCATTGGATTGGGGGTGGAACCCGGAGGACAGGCTGACGGAGGCGCCAAGGCTGGTGGCGAATGCCTTCCAGAACCTGGAGGCAAATTGAGGACCCCGGTCGGATACCATGTCCAGGGGTAGTCCGTGCACGCGGAAGACATGCTGGACCACTAGCTCCGCCGTCTCTTGGGCCGTGGGGAGTTTGGGGAGGGGGATGAAGTGCGCCGCCTTAGAGAACCGGTCTACCACCACGAGTATGGCGGTGAACCCATCAGATGGGGGTAGACCCGATATAAAATCGAGGGCTATGTGCGACCAGGGACGTTTGGGGATGGACAGGGGGTGTAGGAGTCCCGGCGGCCGTTGCCGGGAGGCTTTACTGCGCGCGCATAGGGCACAGGCTGCCACAAACGCACGCGTGTCCCCCTCCGCTGTGGGCCACCAGAACCTCCTTCGTATGAAGTCCAATGTCCTGGTGGCCCCTGGGTGACTGGTGAGGGAGGAGGCGTGCGCCCACTGCAGCAGTCGTGCGCGCGCAGTCCTCGGAACGTAAAGCCTCCCCGGCGGACCCCCGCCCGGGTCAGGCTCCCGTCTCAGCGCTGTTCTCACTACCCTGTCGATTCCCCAGGACACGGGGGCGACGACCAGGCCAGTGGGGACGATCGAATCCGTACTCTCCACCAGGTCCACAGGATCGAACTGCCTCGACAGTGCATCGGGCTTGGTGTTCTTAGAGCCCGGTCGATAGGAGATCGTGAACTGGAACCTGGTGAAGAATAACGCCCACCTGGCCTGTCGGGAGTTGAGGCGTTTGGCCCCCTGGATATAGGCCAGGTTCTTGTGGTCCGTCCAAACTATAAAAGGGTGCGCGGCCCCCTCCAACCAGTGCCTCCATTCCTCCAGCGCGAGTTTGATGGCAAGCAACTCGCGGTTCCCCACGTCGTAGTTGCGCTCCGGCGCGGACAGCCTGCGAGAAAAAAAGGCACAGGGGTGAGTCTTACTGTCTTTAGTAACCCTTTGTGAGATAACCGCCCCCACTGCAAAGTCCAAAGCGTCCACCTCCACTACGAACGGTTGGGACGGGTCCGGGTGCACCAGGATGGGCGCTGAGGTGAAGCGCTGTTTTAATGCCGTGAAAGCGGTGTCCGCCTCCGGGGACCAAGAAAAGGGGCGTAGGCTAGTCTGGGTGAGGGCTGTCAACGGGGCCGCTAAGGCGCTAAACCCGCGAATGAACCTCCTATAAAAGTTTTAGGTCAGTGGCGTAGGGGACGGGCCCGCAAGCGACGCATCGCGGGGGGGCCCCGAGCCCCGAGTTGTTTATTCAGTTACTGCTTGAGTGTGTTGTTGACAATCGTTCATGTCCTTCATTAAACGTTTAGCTTTGTCATTTGATACGCCGCCTACGACTCCCGTCTCTCGGCACTACAATACAAACTTTTTTATTAGATTAGAAATTGTTTTAGGCAGCGAGACACAAGACCCTGCAGAAAAATGAGCAAGCGAAAGTACCTCAGTGGTGCGCAAAAACGGCAAGAGCAATATAAAATGTAACAAAATGCAGTGAAACTTCCCAAATCTTTGATATCTCACAAACCGACCCAATGCAGCTTCAGCGACTAACGCGGGCAGGGATGCAATTAGCACTGGGTCAGGGACGAACGTCGTGGATGCACCTGTTGCACCGCTGTGGAGGTCAGTGTTACTGCAGCTGCATGGCGCAGGCTGACCCGGCCGAGAGATCGTTTTCAAAACTCAAAATTATCAAAAGCTATCTGAGAAGCACCATGTCCCAGGACAGACTCTCCAGACTAGCGATTCTCAGCATTGAAAGCCAGCGCGCACGTCAAATGGATTTAACAAACATACTATGTTACATAGTGAAGGACTTCGCACAAACTAATGCCAGGAGGAGAGGACGTTTTGGTCATTGTTAAAGGTAAGAATGGTCTATTATTTGATATTATTAGAGATATGTATTAATCTATGAATTAAATTAACTCGGGGTGAGCCTGTCGGTCTGTTCTTGTTGCCGTTTGTGTATGGACATGTCCGCACAGTCACACACACGGCTTCATTCTGAGCAAACGGCCAGCGCGCTGTAGCTGATAGCTGTCCAGGCCAACCATACAGTCTATGCTGTAGTAGGGTTAGGGTTAACTAACGGTCTATGCTGTAGAGTTGGGGTTAACTAACGGTCTATGCTGTAGTAGGGTTAGGGTTAACTAACGGTCTATGCTGTAGGGTTAGGGTTAACTAACGGTCTATGCTGTAGGCCAGGGGTCGGCAATTAGGTTTGGCCTCGGGCCAATTTTTTTTTGAGCCACTAGATGGCGGGCCCGAACAATCAAAGGCTAATTTAAGTAATTGATTGTTTAAAAATGTGACACGTTCTAATGCTTTGACTTTTCTTTCGACTGTACACATCGCTAGTCAACTAACACAGCTTGTTTTGTGAACCTGCTAACAATGTAAAGTAGTGTTCTAGTTAACTAGGTAGCTGTCCAATCCATTATGTTGCAGTATGTTGGCTTGACTAGCGAGTTTGTGTTGTGATTCTCAACAACGTTGAAACGTAGTTTCACACTTTTCCATATTTTTGAATAATAAATGTGTGGACTGACGATGTAGCGTAGCCTAACTTATTCTAATAATTATGTAACATAGTTTCATTCTGATAATTATTCCCCCCTCCTCCCAGACACAGTCACATTATTATTATTGGATTGGTTGTTTGCGTGCCGGGTGAAGTTAGCCAAACATTTAACCTGCTAGCAAGAGAAACATAATGTCACTCTCCAAAGGTCTAAAGAGGAAAGTTGACGGTGGAAACAGGGCATTTAAAGAGGAATGGACAGCGAACTATACGTTCATCCTACCTGGTTTCATCAATGCAAAGCCGTTGTGAGAGACATTTTCCGTGCTCACAATGTTCCCTTTCTATACATGCGAGTCGTCCTTTTCGTCAATGAATGCGATAAAGACGCACGAGAGGAATCGATGGATGCATAAAAACCTTGAGAACTGCCTGTGGATTAAAGTGACGTCAATATCACCAGATATCAAGCAAATACTGACCGATGGGAGATGCTTTTTGTTTGCGCCGATTTTGTTTTCAATGTTTTTCAGAAAATTAAACAGAATTTGCGTTGTTACTGTTCATATGTGTGTTGCAGTCACATATACGTAAACATTACGTTTGAATGGCTTACTGAGCTCGTGTTATTTTGTTCAAACCACACACGGTATGTCGGCTATTTCAGCACCGTGACGCGTTGTCCACCTGCTTATGATTCACTCTGAGGGGTTCAGCGTCAGTGCGCTTCGGTGCACCTTGCTGCCTGATTGTCCTGTGTCATTCACTCTCAACATGGATAAAAGTACAATAAGCATTATTCAGGTGGAGTTCGATTCTCTATTCGGACATTATAGGCGCTATATGTGGGACTGTCGGTCCGATATTATTCTAAAAAAAAATAAAAAAAAATAAAAAAGTGGATTCTCAAAATAATCTGCTGGGCCAAATATTATTGGTGACGGGCCAGCAATGGCCCACGGGCCGCCTATTGCCGACCCCTGCTGTAGGCTATATGCAGCCTTAAAATAAATGTACCGCTACATCCGTTTGAGTTAACCTCCGTTGCGAAAGGGCCCCCGCCGCCACCTTGCGGGTGGGCCTCGGGATTTTGCGGTACGCCACTGGGTTAGGTGCTAGGGTGCTAGGGTTAAGGTTAGGGTTAGGGTTAGGGGTAGGATTAAGGTTAGGGTTAGGGTTAGACATGTACCAAGTAACCCTAGCACCTAACCATAACCCTAGTTTTCCCACATGTACCGTATTCCCACATGTACTGTAACATATATACAGTATATAGTCTTTTTATTTTTTTATTTTTTTAGGGGTGCTGAGATTAAATGTAGGTGTGCTCAAGCATCCCTAAAAAGGGTCTAAAATCGCCCATGAGCCCAACAGTCTACTACGGTCTAATACGTGTGTAAGCAGGTAATTCTACGTTTTTTTAAAATAGTATTTGACACTCCGTCATTTCGTTTATATATTTTATTCTGCCATTAGCTTTCTGGATAATTAGTTGCCTATATTTGTATCGATACCCGCTAATTTCACTGTTTTTCCTCTTTGTTCATAAACCTGTTTGTTCATAGATTTGCAAGCAGCAGTCAAGACGATGCGAGGCGACCACTAACGTTATTTAGCCAGGCTTACGTTGTCCATAACAAATAGACTGTTCTCAACACTTGATTATAATTAGGATTAGTTAATAATAACTTTATTTATATTTATATAGCACTTTCCGTCAAAGTGCTTTACAAGTACAATAAGTAAAAAACAACACATTTTAGACTATATAAAAACAGCTATTTCAATTTTAAAAACACACAATTTCGCACCACAAATATAATAGGTAAAAACAAAAATGTTAAACAAATTTAAAAACAACTATTTCAATTTAAAAACACACATAAATTACAACAGCACAAAGAACAGCCCAGGGTTTCCGTTAACCGGTAATTCCCGGACTTTGTCCGGTAAAATTTATTGAAGTCCGACAAAATGAAAACTCGTCGGACATTTATGTCCGGTGAAAATAATTCCCTCTAAGCACAATTTGAATACAATTCGCTAAAGTTCACATTCTGATTCCTTCTATTTTAAAAAAGACGAATATATAGGCTATGTATTTCTTTTATTATTATATGATTTGACACCGGCATGATGATGACTCCTAATGTGTAGGCTGCCTATGCGAAACAGCGGTTGTTTCCGGTGTGCGCTATAACTCGTGCACAATCGAGTCGAGGCAGAGAGGAGGATAGCGATGTTTCTCTCTGTGATAGTGTGATTATGCAAGCCTTTTCTGAAAGGGATGAGAACCCGATTGTTTCAGCTTCTCCCAGGGAGAAAGTGGTAGAGTTACCATCCTCCCCGAGTCCTACCATACCATCCGCTGACAGCCTATCTCTCCCGGTAACCGGCGAGCGATTGCGTGTCGCTCAAGTAGCTGATCAGTCATTAAACAAATGTTTTTTACATGCAGCTAGTGAGGAATCTGAAATAGGGGGCAACGTAGTTTATTTCCTTAACGATGGGATATTAATGCGTAAATGGTCTCCTCCTAATGCAAATGGTTGTGAGTGGAATACTGTAAAACAAGTGGTTGTGCCTGTGGGTTATAGACAACAGGTGTTATCTGTAGCACATGAGAGCCAGTGGTCAGGACATTTAGGTATAACTAAAACTTATCAGCTGATATTGAAACATTTCTTTTGGCCCGGACTGAAGGCGGATGTTGCCAAGCACTGCCGCTGTTGCCATACTTGTCAGATGGCGGGTAAGCCTAATCAATCCATTCCACCCGCACCATTGCATCCCATTCCTGCTATAGGGGAGCCATTTGAACGTGTAATAATTGATTGTGTTGGACCTTTGCCTAGGACTAAAAGTGGAAGTCAGTATTTGCTCACTACTATGTGCGCTGCTACTCGTTTTCCCGAAGCTGTTCGGTTGCGTAACATATCAGCTAAACGAAATGCGTTCCCAACCAGCGAGACCTGGTTATAGAAATGACGTTGTTTTATTGATAAAAAAAGGGTCAAACTGGAAAGAGAAAATAGAAAACTCACATTAATCCCAAACAATTTAACAAACTTCAGTTAACGTAATGTGGAGTCCGTTCATTGATCGATGCTGTCTGTTCAGTTCCCAGAGGCGCCCGTTCAGCGCTGGACATATAGCGCGCATGCGAATCATGTTATATTATTATATATTATATAGCTCGCATCTAATCGTATCGGATGAGAAATAGACATTAAATGGCATATATAGGCCGCTACACAACAGTAATCACCGCGACAAACAGCTATATTAGATTTGGGGAAAAAAATATATAATTTTGAAAAAAAATATTTTTATTATATTTTAATATGTCCGGAATATATCACGTTTGTCCGGTAAATCGAAATCTTCCCGGACACGATGTCCGGCGGCAATTTTTTCTAACGGAAACCCTGGAACAGCCTATGACATGTAGACAACACAAAACAGGTGGGTCTTTAGCTTATTTTTAAACACTGATTGTGCCTGTCTGATATCAAGTGGAAGACGGTTCCAGAGAGTTGGTGCCCGGAAAGAGAACGCACGCTCACCGATTGTCTTTCTTCTAACCCTAGGAATAGTGAGCAGGGCAGAGCCTTGTGAGCGCAGAGCCCTTGAGGGCACATATGGGACGAGAAGGTCCTTTAAATAAGAAGGAGCGGTGCCATTTATAGCTTTGTAAGTTAGCAGGAGCAACTTGAAATCCGCTCTAACATGGACAGGGAGCCAATGAAGGGAGGCCAGCACTGGTGAAATATGGTCGTATTTCTTGGACCCAGTCAAAATGCGAGCTGCAGCATTTTGGACCATTTGTATGCCATGGAAGCTCTTTTTTGGCAATCCCGACAAAAGGACATTACAATAATCTAATCTGGATGTCACAAAAGAATGGATCAGAACCTCAGCATCTTCAAAAGAAAGGATTGATCTAATCTTGGCAATTCTTCTGAGGTGAAAGAATGCTATTTTTATCACCCCCTTTATGTGAGGGTCAAATGTGAGGCTCTGATCCAGAATGACACCGAGATTTTTAACCTTGTCCCTGCACTGGATGACACAATCATCCAAGGTCAAGACAAGACCATCACCTGGATGAATTAGTCTAGTTGGACCGAATTTTATCATTTCAGTCTTGTCTGAATTTAATAGCAGAAAGTTCGCTGATAACCAGCCCTTCACAGCAGCCAGACAGGTCTTTAACGTAACTAAGTCTGAGACATTTCCTGCTGTTATAGGCATATATAGTTGTAAATCATCAGCATAACAATGAAAAGCAAGACCAAAAGAACGCAAGATCTGACCCAGTGGTGCCAAGTACAGTGAGAACAACAGAGGGCCCAGAACGGACCCTGTGGGACTCCATACTTCACTGCCCGGGATGCAGACAATATGTTATTGTGTAGAACACATTGGGATCTATTTAACAGGTATGACTCTAGCCACTGGAATACTTGGCCTGAGATGCCAAACAGGTTCCTGAGCCTATCTAGTAATATGTGATGATCTACTGTGTCAAAAGCAGCGCTCAGGTCCAACAATAAAAGAACAGATGTTGAGCCTGAGTCGAGTTCAATAGTGAGTGCTGTTTCAGTAGAGTGGTTGGTGCGGAATGCCGACTGTAGTGGCTCAAACAGATTATTTGAAGACAGAAAATTTACAAGCTGTTTAGAGACCACTTTTTCAAAAACCTTAGATAAAAAAGCCAAATTCGAGACAGGTCTATAACTTGCCAGTGAGAGTGGCTCTAGACCCGGTTTCTTTAATAGGGGTTTAACCACTGCAGATTTAAAACAGGCTGGGAAAACTCCATTTAAAAGAGATAGATTGAGGATAACTAAGACATAGGCTCCAGTCCTAGAGTTGACCAAAGATCCTTAATAACCCAGGCTGGTAGCGGATCCAGGGAGCAAGTTGTGGATCTAGAAGCCACGACCACCTTAGTCAGATCATCTAATGAGATGGACTCAAACTCAAAGAAAACATTTCCTTTCATAGTTAACAAGAGGGGTATCTTAACTATAGTTTATAGTCAAATATTTCACTTTATGTGTAATGAATCTAGACAAAAAAAAGGTTTTTAGGATGTATGCCTGCAAGTGTACTTTATAGCTGAAGTACCTGTCTATAGTGTACTTCACACACCTGCATGCATCCATGTTCTATATCGTGGAGCTCCGCCCCATAGGGGAGCTCTGCTCCTATTGGTTTACCCCGCTACCTAAAGTAGCCAACAGTGGCGGCTGGCCGATAGAGGGCGCCACCTTCACTTCCTAGTTCCCCACCTTCACTTCCTAGTTGCGATTTGTAAAAGTTTTTTTTTTTAAATAAACATTGTTTATTCACAAAATGCGGCTGATATTCTGTCGGCGCCTATCAGCATTCATTAAAAATCCTCCAATACAATAAACATTTTAACTGTGTGTGTGTAAAATTCACTGTTAAAATACATAGGGGGAGGCGTCGGGGCGCCGGTCAATGCAAGTCTATGGCGCACCGAATACTTTTCGCTTACACGTGAGCTGTAGCAGCGCTCCAATTGGCTGTCTCTATTTCTAGGCCGGGGCGCAAAAATGTGCGTCCTGAATATCCGGTTGTTAAGTCTGACGTCAAACGTGACGTTTTGCAATTTCCGGCTTTTACACAAAAGGAAACAATGTGGTGGTCTGTAAACTGTGCAGAAATGAAATGGCCTATCACAGGAGTACATCTGCAATGAACGAGCACCTCAAGCGAAAGCATCCTGGAGCTCTTTGTGAAGACAGCCGCAAGATACCACCGTAAGTCAGCGTTGTATTTCTGTTCACTTTTCCGGCCGTGTATGAGTGAAAAATGGATAGCTACTAGCTAATGTTACACAAGCAATGTAGCTCACCACAGTTTGTATGTCTTGTCTTCTGGTGTTAGTAATAATATTTTTAAAAAAATCTATTGCCTCTAAAATCACCACGAACAGAACGGCGGAGGTACGGGTAAACGTGCGCGTGCACGCGCGAAAGAGGACCCCCCCCCCCCCCACCACTAATGTGAAAAATTCTGGAGGAAACACTGCTGTGCCCCACCCAAATGTTTTAGCACCAGCCGCCACTGGTAGCCAATGACTGAATTTGTCGATGTCCGCGCCCGCCCTGGGGTGCTATAAAAGGGGCGTCCTTCGCTCCCTCATTCTCCCAAAAATTTCAGCACGGTTTTACATCTGAGACTGCAAGAAGGACGACAACAAGAGACTGGAGAACCCGCCAGACACTTCCAGACACGAAGAAGTTCCTCCGGGACGCCTGCCGCTGCGACTTCCAAGCAGCGGAGGACAAGCACGACTACTGCCACGTCTGCCTCGGCCCCCAACATGCCGAGGCGGCGTTGGTCGCCTCCCCCAGCTGCCTCCCCTGCTCTCTCCTTTCCGTCGAGGAAAGGCGGAAGAGGATGGCCTGGTTCAAGGAGAGCATTCCCCTGGCGGACGCTATCTCGGGGATGCTATCCGACTCGGACAGCTCTGCCGATGATGCGTCCGGACAGGCCCCAGAGCGGCGTTCTGGGCAGGCACCTCCCCAAGTAGGGATGGGCCCGCCCGCTCAGCCGGCCCTGACATCACGCCGCCCTCACCCAGCTGAGTGGTCGGTGTCGGTGTCAGGGTCAGAGAGCTCTGATGAGGGCGAACGAGCTCCCCGCCCTCGCCCCCCCATCACTCCACCACGACTTCCAGGGCCTCCTGGAAGCTGCGACAGGCGTGTTGGGGATTCCCCGTGCCGCCTCCCCTCCCCCAACGACTAAGTCCTTCTGGGAGAAGGAACTGTTTTACGGGAGGAGGGCGAAGCGACAGGGCCAACCTCCTAACGCTATCCTCCCGGGCTTAGATAAGTTTGTGGAGGACACGTGGGGGGAACCACTCGCAGGCAGGGCGCCGGTGAAGGCGTTCCTGCCCTTTACCAGAGTGGAGGGGCTCGCGGAGAGGATGACCGACGGCTCCCCACCGCTCGAACCAGCGCTGGCGGCCTACTTGGTACCGGGGTCCAGCGCTTGGTCGGTGCCGAAAAAACCTATGCTGCCCAACCAGCGTGACAGGTTTAACGCCACCCTGGTGGACAAGAGCTACGCTCTCGGTGCGCAGGCGGCGGCGGCGGCGAATAATATCGCCGTGTTTAACGCCGCCATTGCGAAAATCACCACAGACCGACCCGACGGTCTGTCTGCAGCGGAGGCGGAGCTTCTGAGCAAGCTCAGTGCCGCGACGATGTACCTGGCCCAGGGCGTCGCGGTCTGTGGGGGTCGCCTGATGGCAAACGCGGTGGTGCAGCAGCGGTGGTGCAGCAGCATGGTGCGCAAACGAATCCTTGTTTTTCTCCCAGAGATATCCAGTTTATCCATCAGACCCATTGTGCAGAAGGACGCCGAACTTCCTGGGTCTAGGAAGGCGTAGGTTTCCACTGCCCTTTGACCTTTGCTTGATTTGACCTTCACTGGTACGATGGCAAGCTTACAGTTTTGGTCACCGGCCCCAGTGAGACCACTGGTTTGGACTTCAACTAAAGCACTGTCCACTGCTCTGTCCGAGTTGCTCCTGCTTTTCTCTGCCTCTGCTCCATTCTCCGTATAGTGGATGTGAAGTATGCTAGGGTGTCTTGAACCACATTGTCAGCAAAAACTGAGACAAACCTGGACGGATTGGAGCCACAGAAGGACCCGACAACCCACACGCGGACGCGGAGTGGATTATTGAATTATTGAATGATTGATCCCACACCCACACACGGGACGCAGGGCTCACCGCTTGAGAGCGCATCAGCCGGACAACATTGCATTGTGACCAGCGGTATGTAACCTGTTTCGTTCTGCCGTTAAATTGATTTGTTTGAACGGGTTACTGCTGAGTGGAAACTAGCGTTGTCGTGTTGGTGTGTTGATTGTCGCTGCGTGTGTTTATGCGGTGTCTGGACCGCCGTTTGATGTCCTTTGGGCCCGGCTTGCGTGTGGATTTGACTCTGCGCTGGATATGCGCTGCTTTTTTTATATGACTGCCGTGGCTGTTGATGTGGCTGGCTTTGCATTGGATTCTCATTGCGATAATTTTTTTGCGCATTCAAAATGAGTGAAATAAAGTCTGGTTCAACTGTTGGCAAACTTGAAAAGGAAAAAAGGAAAATAATTATCACTGAGAAGGTCCTGGCAAATAAAATCGAGTCAATCCAGAAGATATTGTCTCTCAAAGAGCTTATGAAAGATGATGAAAATGTTTCAGGGGTTAAAGCACAACTTGATGTTTTGATGCAATTATCTGAAAATACCATTGCATTGCATGACTCTCTGATGCCCTTAATCCCAACTGATGAACAAAAAAACCAAAATGACTGGTTCTCCAAAATCAATAAACACAATGAAGGATTTATTGAGGATGTTAGAGCCTGGTTCTCAGTAACCAGAAGACCTCCAAGCAAACCTCCGTCAGAGACTAATACTGAAAGGCCCCAGCAGGAGGAGGCTTCAGATGAGGAAAAATGGAGCACAGGTGGATGTTGAAAATGGAGAAGAGCCTCAGTTTCATCAAAATCTTCAACATGACACCCAGGATGAAATTGCACCATGGGACAGCGTATCAAATCAAAGCAGCAGGAACCACCGTTCAAGATCTAATGTTTCCTCAACTGCATCTGCACGTCTCAGAGCCGAGGCTGAAGTAGCTGCTTTACTTGCTCGGCAAAAGTTGCTCAATAAAAAGCACGTCCTTGAAGAACAGGAGGAGCAAATAAGAAAACGAAAGGAACAACTTCAGCTTGAAGCAGACATAGCCGCATCTGTGGCAAAGGTGAATGTTTTAAGAGCCTCTAGGACTAGATAGATAATTTTCGAGATGGAATTGAAAATCTTATATTCCTAAAAGAACACCAGTGACAGTGTATATATATATATATATATATATATATATATATATATATATATATATACACATTATTAAATATTTTTTCTATATTTTTGTCAAACGAAATCAAATAAATACAGTAGAGATATCAATCCAAAATATAGGCTTTTATTGCAACCAACTAATTAATTAAACTATGTTTGTGCATACATAATAACAATAACAATAATAATTATAATAACAACAACATAGGCCAAAGTGCTATCCAAATAAATGTGCAAAAATGCAAAAATCAAAAAGATCTAGCCCATACGGACGCTACGGCTGACAGCCCTCCAGTACGAAGCCAGATGTCTGAGGCCCTGCATATACTGTTCTTTCAGCCTCAGTAGACGGGCCTCCAACTCCCTCCACTTCCGTCTCCTTGTTGGGGGAGCGTGGCCTCTGTCTACCATCCCCAGCTTATCCTCTGAAAGCGTTTGCTGATCCTTCAGGTGCCGAAGGAATATCCAAAGTGAAGGATGGCGCACTTGGACAGCATCGTTTAGAGTACGATGATAAGCTAGAACAAAAATACAGAATTATAACTTATTAGCCTATTAATGGCCTATTAATGTGCAAACTGGTTCTACATCTGCAAGCTGATCTACTAACGGTGTGCAGTGAGGATTGTTGATCTTTCCAATGTAGAAGATAGCGGGCCTTATTTGAAGTATAGCCTATAACAAGTATATCTCACAACTTCCCCTGTGTGTGAACTTCAATTCGTATTCGTTATTTGGGATCTTAGTAAATCAGGCCCTAAATGTTATTAGTTTGGCATGAACATTTTGACATTGAACATTTTCCCCTCTGTGTCTCCTCCTTTCACAATTTTAAATCCTTTCTTAATCCTTTCTCAATCACGGTGCCCGCCCATGATTGGACTGATGTTACGTCCATCATCATTAGCGCGCCTGTACCGGACCAATTGGCAACTCGTCCACCTGTTTAAAGAGCCCTCCTGTTTAAAGAGCCCTCCTGTCCTCTGCTGTGTTTGATGTTTCGTAAATTTTTGTTTCGGCTCATAGTTAACCCTCTATGGCACCTTGTTGCCTCTAGGCAACATACCCATTATGGCCTTTTACATTCACACAATGCATCCCCAGTTATGATGCAATACTTAGAAAAAGAGGGAGGACCATAAGGAACCAAAGGCAGTGTTTGAATTTGTCACATGTCTCTCTGGAGGCTATGCAGCATCCCTTTCTTCCAGACCTTCCCACAAGGATCAGCTTAGACATTTCTCTCCACAAACATCGTCTGAAAACATATTTTCCTGGCCTTTTTCAATCTGGAAAAAAATATATTCATAATAATAGCTGAGTAAAGCTTACCTTCTAATAGTTTAATTTACTTTATTTGCTAATTAAGTAATGGAAACTTGTTAAAATGCAAATGTTGCCTTGAGGCAACACCGTACCATTATGGTAAGTTGCAAATGTTGCCTTGAGGCAACACCGTACCATTATGGATTCACCATGACACCATGACACTGGTCAGGCGCACCTGTCAGGGGGCAGGCGTGCCTCTCTTGGGGCACCTCTCGGGCGCCTCTCGGGGGCACTCTCCATGCCATTACTTAGCATTACTTACATGTATGTACTTTAGCCACTTTACTCTATTATATTTATAGCCTACCTTAATACTTGATGTCTTTTATTTTCAGAGCTAACAGCTCCTGTTTGAAGGGACCGTGTTCCTGCCACTCCACAGAGAAGATCCCCTGACAGGCTGTGAAGAGTACAAGGAGGGAGCAAAGCTTCTCTTCCCACCCTCAGCCATCACTGACACCCTCCTGTTCCTACATCATAAATGTTTTTGGGAACCACGCCAACTTGTTGGGATAGGTATGAAGTCAACTGCCACCAATGGGCAATACTGTGAAATTGTTGATAAAAGAGTAGTCCACAACATCAGGAACACATGCTACCTGAAGAATAGATTTCTCCACTCTCATATGGAGTAACTCTCCCATGTCACACTGTGATGGCGGTCATTGTAGTCTGTCTGGGATGGAGGATGTCAGTGTAGTCTCTTTCAGAAGGACAGTTTAGTCTCTCTGTGGTGGAGGGGAATCTTGGTGGAGTTGTTACACAACACATTCTTGTTTATTTATTTATTTGTATTTTAAATAATTAGAGCAACCTGGTCTCACGCGGCAGACGTCAGAATTCGACGTTTATGGACAAACGTCGAATTCTGACGTGAGATCGCATCCAAACGTCGAATTCTGACGTGACATTTGCATCCAAACGTCGAATTCCGACGTGACATTGGGGTAGCTCGTTCTGATAGCGCAGGGGTGCGCCTGTTATGTGCGCCTGTCGGGGCTTCTCTCGGGATTATTCCATTTTGAATTGCACTTGCATTAATTAGTTAGGCCACATTTAGGGTTAGGGTTAGGGTTAGAGTTAGGGTTAGGGTAACCATAGGGTTTCCAATTCAAAATGGAATAATCCCGAGAGAAGCCCCGACAGGCGCACATAACAGGCACACCCCTGCGCTATCAGAACGAGCTACCCCAATGTCACGTCGGAATTCGACGTTTGGATGCAAATGTCACGTCGGAATTCGACGTTTGGATGCAATCTCACGTCAGAATTCGACGTTTGTCCATAAACGTCGAATTCTGACGTCTGCCGTGTGAGACCAGGCTGATTAGAGTTAGTAGATTTGTGACAGCCCCCCAGTGTGTCTGAATTGGAGTCCTAGTATACTGTACTTCCAAATGGTTTAGCATGGGGGGTCAGGTTCAGTACTAGATTTGGGCCGAGGTCCAATAGTGTCCTACCTACAAAAGGTTTTGTACATATAATCATTTTGTTCATATAATAATGTTGTACACATAATCATTTTGTTCCTATTTATAATAGTTCCTGCAATTTCCTGTAAATGTCTTTATCAATTAGTAATCCACAGTATGATTATGTATTTGTGTATGTTGTTTTTTAAATAATAAAATGCTGAGACAATACTATGACATTCATTGTGTTCTTCATATTTCCAAGACATCTTAAGACCCATGTCAAACTCTCATGCAGTACCACATAACGACACCGGGGGTCACACGTCAAACTCTCATGCAGTACCACATAACGACACCTGGGGTCGCTTGACACAACGGCAGGCGGGGAACATAGGACCCTTTTTCGGAAGCGGGGAACATAGGACCCTTTTTCGGAAGCGGGGAACATAGGACCCTTCTTCGGAAGAGGGGAACATAGAACCCGGGGAACATAGGGATGACCCCGGGAATACGCGGTGCTGTAAGCTTTTCGTTCCTCCGCGTTACCGAGGAGAGGCGCGTGCAGCGGCCGAGGAGAGTGCACTCTTTCCGGATAGACATGTATGCATGCTCTCGGGGTTCGAAACATAACTTCCCAGGGTGCCAGTGGGTTGGTGGATGGCTCAAAATGACCGTATAGCGATGGTGGAGTTAGCAAAGTAGTATTGATTGATTGATTGATTGATTGAAAACTTTATTAGAATGTTTGCAGAAGTAGGTACATGAAAGTACATATTACATACAAGGTCAAACTAAGAGGATAAAAACCCAAGAAAGCCACTGGCTTATTTCAATTGGGGTCCTTGATTTTCAATTCATCGTTACATGTAAGACAGACATAAGAAAAGAACTAGTACTATCTACATGATAATACAGACAAATAACTATTACTATCTACAAGATAAACGTACATCCATCATGGGAAGAACAATACAACAAAACATAAGGTATGTACAGCGGGTAGGACAGGTGGGGACATACACCACAGGTGGGGGCGGGGGACAAAACACAAAGTATGTACAGTGGGTAGTTCAGGTCTTTTAATCTGATTTTTGTTTTAGAGGGTCCAGTTACGGATTGCAGCCTCCTGTAAATGTTTTTTGAGAGTGGTTTTGAAGGTGGGCAGTGTTTTGCACTCCTTTAAGATTATAGGAAGGGCGTTCCACATCTTTACTGCATAGTTTGCAAACGAGTTTAAACCCTTGTTTGTGGTGCAACGCGGTTGAACGTGGTTCGTGGAGCTTCCTCTGGTGTTGTAGGTGTGGACGTTGTTCACTTTTTGGAAGTATGTTGACAGGTACTTGGGTGTCTTTGTGGTGTAGCGTATCTTGAAGACTAGGCCCAGTGCAAGCTGCTGCACTCTGTCAACTACTCGTAGCCAATCAAGGCTCAAAAAATGAGCAGCGGTTAGATGTGTCCTAGGGTTGAGGCCTAGCAGAAGCCTAACCAGTTTATTTTGGGCTGTCTGGAGTCTTGTTTTATGGGCCTTTGTGGTTCTATAGTACCATGATGTTACGGCATAGTCGAAGTGACATTGAATGAGAGCTCCTGATAGGGTCCTCAGTGTGTTTTTACTGACAAGTGAGGATATCCTGTACAAGAATCTAGTTTTATGGTTCACTTTTTTGATTACTTTTGCTGCCATTTTATCTCCGGAAAGATTTGCCTCTAAGATGGAGCCCAGGTATGTAATATCCTCTTTTCTTGTGATATTAATGTTACCCACTTTTATTTTAAAATGTTCAGCCTTTCTGAGTTTAGATGGGGATCCGTATAGGATGGTTTCAGTTTTACCTAGGTGTATTGATAGTTTATTGTCAGCTAGCCAGATGCAGATTCTACTTAGTTCAGTGCTTAGCGCTTTTTCCACCTGCAATATGTCCCTGTCAGAGACCAGCAGAGCCGAGTCATCCGCGAACAGGAACAAATTGCAATTACATGCTGATGACATGTCATTCACATATATTAGGAACAGTAAAGGTCCCAATATGCTTCCTTGTGGAACGCCGCAGGTCACTGGGAGGGGGGGGGACAGTGTTCCGTTCACACTAACCACCTGTTCCCTCCCCTCTAAGTAGGATTGCATCCAGCTCACCGATGTTCTATCGAACCCAATTGCTTTCAGTTTATCTAACAATATGTGGTGATCTACTGTGTCGAAGGCCTTCTGGAGGTCCAGCATGACCATGCCGCAGTACTTGCCCGAGTCCACCTCATGGTTGATGTGGTCGTTCAAATAGAGAAGGCATGTGTCAGTGGAATGGGATGTTCTGAATCCTGATTGAAATTCATACATCAGCTTTTTTTCGGTAAGGTACCTATCGACCTGTTCATAAACTATTTTTTCCATAAGTTTCGAGATGGAATTAAGAATAGAAACAGGTCGGTAGTTGCCTGGGTCTAATTTGCTTCCTTTTTTATACAGTGGGGTTACCCTTGCTATTTTAAAGTCAAGGGGGACGTGTCCCTGTTTGATGGAGAGGTTTATTATGTGGGTGATGATTGGGGTAATGGAGGCAGCTGAGTCTTTTAGAAATCTGGCTGGAATATTGTCATGGCCCGTGGCCTTTTCTGAGTGTAGAGCGCCTAGCTTTTTAAACACCTCATCGTTTGACACCATGGAGAGTTTAAAATCATCATTGCGTACACCCAGTTTGTTGTAGAACGCACGGATGTGCTCTACACCATAACGCCCTGAGTGGGGTGGTAGATTGTTAACTAATTTAGTGGCTATGGTTGTAAAGAAAGTGTTTAAGCACTTAGCCACATCCAGCTTGTCTGTAAGGAGAGAATCACCAGATTTTATGCTGATGTTTGTAGACCTGGTTTTGAGTTTTTGACTGCAACCTAGTTGGCTATTAAGTAGCTTCCAAAGGTCACGTGGTTTGTTTAAGTTTTCTTCGATTTTGTTATCGAGGTATTCTTTCTTAGCAGATTTGGTCATGGTAATTACCTGATTGCATAGTTTGTTGCATTGTTTTTTAATTTTCTCAAAGTGGGTTTTGTGATCTTCGTTTAAGTGTTTCACTAATTTTGATTTGCATTTTTGAACTTCAGAGCATTTTAGGTCTCTGACTTTCATAGCATTTAGAATGTCCGAATTCATCCATGGTTCCGATCGGGTTTTAACCCTGGTGGTTCTCATGGGGGCTATACTGTCAATAATATTTAGGAATTTGGTTTTGAAACCTAGCCATGCCTCTTCAACCTGTGTGCATTTTAGTTCATCTAACCAGTCTTGATTCTCCAGTTTATGGTTTAAGGCCTCACTAGAATAGGATTTAAGGGATCTAGTGGTTACAGTTTTATGACCGCCAGCCTTGGGTTTATGTTTTTTACGAGTGCAAAAGATCATGTAATGATCACTTAGCCCACATACAATAACCCCACTCTTGGAGATTTTGGACTCATCCGATGTTAGAATGAGATCTATGGTGGTTTGAGTAGAAATACACACCCTAGTGGGTTTGGTAATTTGTTGACGGAGACCGTGTAATTCAGAAAACCTAGTGAAGGATTTGAAAACGGATGCTTCATTTCTGAGCATGTCCGTGTTCAAATCTCCAATAAGAATCTTTTCCACACAGTCAACGTCATCCAGGCACCCCTCAAGAATATCATAGAAATCATTCTGATCGGGAGGTCTGTAGATAGTACCAACCAGCACCGGTTTTGCTTTGTTAAAGATAATTTCAACCCAAACAGATTCTAATTTGTCATGATTCAGGTCATCACGGGTGTTAAAGATAATATCGTTGTGAATGTACATGCAGACACCACCCCCATACCTGTTTCTGTCGTTTCTGATGACTGTGTAGTTAACTATTTCAATCTCTGGGTCTTTGATGGATTCATCAAACTTGGTCTCAGAGAAGCTCAAAATATGAACCTTGCTGTCATGGAACATTTCTCTGATTTGGTCCAGTTTAGGCACAAGACTGTTCACATTAAGGTGAACAATATGCAGGCCCTTGCTGCTGTGTCCAAATAGAGAGTGTATGTCCTTGACTTGGAAATAGTCACCACCATTCTGGTCATCGTCACGTTGAGGATTGGGGGATGGGGGGGGGCGCCCATTGTTCAACGGTTTCGTTGTAGAGTCTCCGGGTGGAGAAGGGGGGGGTCGTCGTCGGGTGGGGGAGGGAGGGGGGAGGGGGGGGTTCGTCACCTGAATCCTGGAAGTCTGCTGCTGCCGGCAGATTAACCGGTTTGTCGACAATGGCGTGGAGAAGGGGGGGGTCGTCGTCGGGTGGGGGAGGGAGGGGGGAGGGGGGGGTTCGTCACCTGAATCCTGGAAGTCTGCTGCTGGCGGCAGATTAACCGGTTTGTCGACAATGGCGTCAATGTCTATGCTCGTAGCATTTGCCTGGGAAAGATATAGTTGTTCTCTGGCTAAACGTGAAGCTTGCCTGGTTGAGACTGGTCCGGGATTCAGCTGAATGTCTCCCGAGAGCAGTAGATAGAGCCATATCACGGTCCTTCGGTCCATTCTACCTGCCGGGGGTTTGTTCCTTCTCGTCCGGTCCGCAGTCAGCGTCGTGTGGATGGTTGTTGCTCCGAAGCCCAAACATTTCTTTGCGGCGTGGAGATAAAAGTCGCTATGTGTCTCACCTTTTCCAACAAAGTTTGACTCCTTCTCCATAAGATGCAAGTTCTGTGGTGATTTGATGTACAAATCCGTAATCCATAGAAGGAACAGAAGAAAATGTGGTATAATCCTCGCCGTTGCGCCCGAGCGCTGATAGATGCGACTACTCATGATGACTGTGTGTGTATTGTGTTTTTACCACCTTCCTAGCCGGTGTTATTCACCGGTGTTATTCACGGACAAATACGGTGCCCGGGGCACACTCTTTGCGGGTTAATAACGTCGCTTTACCGGGGCTTACGGTGAAAATTCAAATGTGTCCGGAGTCCGGACAGGGGAGAGGGGCGGGATCGTAAATCACTTTGAATGGAGTCGATTGGAGACCCCCATCGATGTCGACACTGCTCGGAGTGAATTTAAGCATTTGACGCATGTTGAACTCCCTGTTCATTGAGTTTACTCCCGGTTCACTTCTCGGGGTGGCACTTTCTTTGCAGTTCAGTGTCATCTAGTGCGCAAAGTTTTGACAGTTCAAAAATAAATCCAAATGTGTCCTCGAATTGTTGCAATTGTTTAAATCTGGAGCGTAGTGCTGTGAGGGCCTGGTCCACAATTGCAATAAAATATTCTGTTTCAAATACCCGCTCTGGGGTTAGTGGGGTATTTTGAGCATCTACTCTTCTCCGTTTCACGCATGATTCCCTGAATACTGCATCAACATCCATCTCTGAAGCAATCTCAATTGCTGTTATTTTTGCAGAGGTAAATCCGGTCTCTGTGTATTTCTCCATGAACTGAATTAGTCCCTTAATCTGAGACAGGGCTACATCCAGCAGCATTTCCTTAGACTGAAGACTGAGCATTGCTAGTGCTAGCAGTAACGTTAGCTTCTTCGGTGCTAACGGGAGCCTCACTTGTTTTTAGAAATTTTTCGAACGAACCTCTAAGCGAGGCCCTGAAGCCTTCCTTTCTTTTATTTTTATTTATTTTTTCAGCACCCGATTAATATTTTCTTCCTCGGTCTCGTTCCCTCGGCATTTTGTACGTTGCACTAAGCAGTCACTATGCACAACAAGTGTCAACGCGCCCAAAATTCATGTTTCACGTAAGGTGTCATAGGGGAAATTACTTTTTTTTATATAAGGACTGTTGCTAAGAATCTCCCTGTCCTCACAGTCTATAGGTATGCTAGATGTTAGATATATGATTGACTATGATTATCACATGTGTGAACATTTAGAAATGTATTAAAGGCAAAAATAATAATATGGTCCCTTGCCTGGCGCTTTGGAGGGCCTCGCCAGCCAGGGTACCAAAAAAAATAATAATATATATTTTATATATAAAAATATATATATATTTTTATATATATAAAAATATATATATATATATATAAATATATATATATTTTTATATATTTTTATATATATATATTTTTTTTTTTTTACCCTGCCTCACGCGAGGCCCTCCAAAGCGCGAGGCCCTGTGCCACCGCCCCAGCTAGCCCCCCCTTAAAGCGGCCCTGCTTGATGGCGTCAGGCAAAAGCAATAAGTCGGGTCTGCGCTCAGATGCAAAGAAACAAGACGGAATGAAGTCAAAAATGGACACTGAATTGAAAATGGTTGAAGGTGAGGAACCTAATAGGAACCAGGACATCTTAAGTGCAATTCAGAGTATGGAAACAAGGATCTCCAACAACATCAAAGGTTTGGAGGACACCATTGCTGACAAGGTGGCCGCTGCCGTCAGAGAGAAGATGGAAGACATCCGTCGAGAATTCAAGGAGGACATTGTGGACCTGTGCAGTCGGGTTTCTGCCCTGGAGGCGAAGGTGGTCGACTTGGAACCCCGGATGATCTACGAAGTAAATGAACTTGATGAGCGGCTGAAACTCCTGGAGAATGAGCCATGGCGGAATGCGACCACGGAGTCCAGCAGGGGAGACATCTCACTTAATGTGGTAATTAGAAATCTCCTGCAAAGAGAGAACGAAGTGACGCTAAATGCTGTGAATGGTCTGATAAAAGACGGTCTTAACATCAAAGACATAGAGTGTGTGTCGGCTGAAAGGAAACAGTCATACAATGACAAACCAGAGTTGTAATCGCAAAATTCAGCTCCCAGGAGCAGAAAAAGACTGTAATGGGGAAAAAAACAACACTGAAGAATCATGCTGTGTATAAGAAGGTGTATATTAATCATGACATTCCCCACGAGCAACGTGCCATGGAGTCTAGCTTCCACGCCATCCTGAAGGAGATGGGGATGGACAAACTCGTAGTGAGAGGCGGGCGGATTGTGAAAACCACCCGGCATCCCCACAACAACGATGTCGGTGCTGGATCATCTGCCAACCAGCAACCGCGGTAGGTTGTTTGCGGGTTTTGGAATGTACAGAGCTGGAACACCAACACATCACCAGATAACTATAAAACCCGTTCACAGTGTATTCTCCATCTGGGCATAGATTTAATAGGAGTGGCAGAAACGCACCTGACTGGTACTAATGTTGCTTCCATGACTGGGTATAGTTGGTTTGGGCAGAACAGAACCAGACTCCACCACCGGGCTCGCTCTGGCTCCGGGGGTGTGGGCCTATTCATAAGCGACAGAATGTCTATGGACTACCATTGTGAAATATTAGACAACTCTGTGGAAGGAATAATGTGGGTCAAACTGACTGCTAAGCCCCACCTAAACATAAGCCATACTTTCTCTGTGGCTGTGTGTTATTTACCCCCAGCCAACTCCACTAGGCAGGTAGATGCAACAGACTTTTATGAAAATATCCTCACAAATGTCTATAGTTTTCAGAAACTTGGCCCTTTTCTTATAATGGGAGACTTCAACAGCCGTTGTGCAGATTCTCAGGACTATATTGAGGGTGTGGACTTGGTGGAAGAACGGAATGTAGTGGACTTCTCATCTAACTCCTATGGTGAATTACTTACACAATTTCTGATCAGTGCAAATTGCTGTATTCTAAACGGGAGAAACTATTGTAAGAATGACTTCACCTGTGTGTCAACTAAGGGGCTGTCAGTTGTTGATTATTTAATCGTCCCTCATGAAAATCTGCATTGGTTTAGTGACTTCACTGTAACTAGGAGCAGGGACCTTTTCACTCAAGCGGGGTGTGTCTCAATTATGGACACGACTAGAGTAATCCCAGACCACTCCTGCCTTACCTGCACCATGGCCCTACCAGCAGTACCTTCCCTACCTCAATCTTCCAAACAGAGGAACGAGGACAGGGTCTCTTTCACTGCCTTTGATTTGTCCACTATCCCCGACCACTTCCTGTCTAGTGACAGCTGCCAAGATGCACCGAGGGGCTGTATAGCCCAGTTAGAGGCCTCAGCAGCCAACCAGTTTACTGTGGACTCGGTGTACGCTCAGTTTTGTGACATTGTAAAACATGAGATGCGAGAACAGATACCCCACAAGGACATTATTATCCAATCGGGTCGCACAAACAAAAAGAGGAGAACAAAAAAAGCCTGGTGGACAGATGAGCAATCCTCATTATGGAACTCTTTGAGCGTGGCAACGACCCGAAGACCTTCTGGAGCCAAGTTAACCAGCTTGGTGTAGGCAGCGAGCGGCACCCCAACGTCCCCTGGGAGGTCTTGGGGCCGGATGGCTCTCCACAGACTGATAAAGAATCTGTCCTAGAGTCGTGGAGGAGCGAGTTTGCCAGCTTGTTCCAGGCGAACCAGCATAGTGGCCCCACCCTCGCCAGAGTCACAGAGCACCCCCACTTTAACCTGGATACATCCCTGAACCAGCCAATCAGTGAGCATGAGATTGTCAAAGTCCTGCAAGCAGCCAAGAAACGCAAAGCATATGGTTTTGATGGGCTACCTGCTGATGTTCTGAAAAATGGTAATGCACTTAACTTATTGCATAGGCTTTTTAATCATTGTTTTCTTAATGGCACAATCCCAGAACTATGGAAATATGGCATCATCAACCCTATCTATAAAGGCGGGGGAAAAGATAAAAGAATACCTGCAAACTATCGAGGGATTACTTTGACCTCTGCTGTATATAAACTGTTCTGCTGTGTGTTACATAACAGGGTCTCTGAGTGGGTGGAGTCCAACGGCATCATAACAGATGAACAAAATGGGTTTAGAAAGAAAAGGAGTTGTATAGACCATATTGCCACTTTAACTGCTATTATAGACTCAAGGAAAAAGCTTAGAAAATCTACCTTCTGCTCTTTTATCGATTTTTCCAAAGCCTTTGATCATATTAACCGTAGCATGCTATGGGAGAAGTTGTCAGCTGTAGGCCTACATGGCAACATCCTTAACTGTCTTACTGCTCTGTACGAAAATGTGAAATGCTGTGTCCGTGTAAATGGTAGCCTTACAGATTGGTTCCCAGTCGACATCGGCGTAAAACAGGGCTGCATTTTGTCACCTGTTCTGTTCTCCATATATATAAATGACTTAAGTATAGCAATTAAGGCCCTGGGAAAAGGTGTCCCTATAGGAAATGAAAAGATCTCTATACTTTTATACGCAGATGATATTACCCTGATCTCTGAGACAGAAGAGGAACTACAGGAGATGCTGACACTGGTCCATAGTTGGTGCCAGGAGTGGAAACTAAATATAAATGTTGATAAAACCAAAGTAGTGCATTTCAGAAATCCAGCAAAGCCCCTGTCCAGTTTTAGCTTCTCCTGCGGGCTTTCCCCACTAGAGGTAGTCAGAGAATACAAATATCTGGGTCTATACTTAACAGAGTTCCTAGACTATAGTGTAACTGCTAAACATCTAGCCTTGCATGCTAATAGAGCACTAGGTGCAATTATAGCCAAAAACAAAATATTGGGTGGTTTCCCCTTCAAATGTTTCACCAAATTGTTTGAATCTTTGGTTCTGCCCATCCTGACCTATGCAGCTGCTGTCTGGGGTTACAAAAGTCACTCTTGTATTAATGCTGTTTTTAATAGGGCATGTCGTTTTTATTTGGGTGTGGGTAAATACACACCGAATGCTGCCATACAAGGTGATTTGGGGTGGAAAACCATGTGGCAACACCAGTGGTCATGCATTTTCAAGAACTGGAAGAGACTGTGTGGTATGCCGGATAACAGGCTATGTAAGCGTGTGTTCCTGTGGGCTAACCAGATGAGAAATGTGAAAAACTATGCTCATACGGTGCAAACATTTTTTAGCTCTCTACATCTATCCCATCTCGCCAGCACTGATCTAATCCTATCACGAAATGATCTACGGAGTCTTGATGAAGCAGTTGCAGAGGCAGACAAGGAGAAATGGCTCCTGCAGATTAACAGGCCAGAGGGAAACAAACTGCGTACTTACTGTTCTTTTAAAAATGTTTTTGAATCAGAACCCTATGTTCAATGCATTATGCCCAGGCAGCATAGAAGTGCCCTTGCCAAGTTTAGGTGTGGAGTCGCTCCCTTAGCCCTGGAAACCGGCAGATACACTAACACCCCAGTGGAGAGTCGTTTCTGCACACTGTGCAACAGTGGTTCGATTGAATCCGAAGTCCACGTCTTATTACACTGTGAACTTTACAACGACATCCGCGCTGATCTTTTTATCAAAACACTATGAGAATTTTAATGACTTTGATGACCATAATAAATTGTGTAAAATGTTAGCTGGTGAACACTGCATTAATGAATGTGCCAAGGCCTGCCACCTCATCCTACAAAGAAGAGTAGCCTTCATGAGCATCGCACAATAAACTGCCCCCTCCTTTTTTTTTTTACATATTTCATTGCCTTTACATATTGTATTTTATTGTAATGCCAATGGTATTTGTTGTGTAATAGTTCAAGTGTAATAGTACTTGAATGTACGTTTTTAATTTGTATTGCTATGAATTGTATTGTGTCTCACAACTCCATGTGAGTGGTCCTCAACTTTTTAATGCACCTTTTGTTGCTGTTCTTTATACCATACCTGTTTGTTGAGGAGTGACACATAAATAAAGATATATCTATCTATCTCGACAGAAATATCGTAACATAATTACAACACGTTGTAAAATGATTTGGGGGGCCAACATCTTTAGCTAGCTCAAGTAACTAGCTTACTATATTGTTGTCTTAACAGTTGGTAAAATAACATGATTAAAATGAATATATATGAGCAATAACATATCGTGGGCAAGCACTACAACCAACTTGTCCGTCTGAAGCTACAATACTGGGATCATTCGTGATTGGGCTACAAACAGTCAAATACAAGGTGAACATGTGTGTAAGACACAAATAAACTTGGATTTCATGCATTTCAAGTGGCATATTTGTAATCATGACGATGTAGTCATGTCTAAGAATGCATTTCACCATGTTAATGTTAATTATTGTTAATACATGTTAATTCCCAGTATATTGAAAATACCACCGCTCATCTGTGATCAGACTTAGCTGGGGTGCTGCAGCTGAAGAGTATCAAATAGAGTGCAAAAAAGCAGCATCTGCACACTCAAATATGTGCAAAAAACGATGTTTATTGCAAGCTTTTGGTCCCCAGACTATCGGACAATGTAAACAAAAGCTGTATGACACGTTTGTATGACGCAGTTTGACGAGGCTGAAAGCCCACAGGGTTGCCAGATGGGATTGACAATTTACAGCCTAAACTTTCTATAACCTCAAAATCAAGTAGCCCATTCGGCGGTAACCCGCCCCATCTGGCAACCCTGGACGCAACTCTGCAACCCTGGAAGCGAAATGCATTTTGGGAAATAGGAGCCGAGCTAGTGTCCATCGTAACTTACTTAAATTTTCCCGGAAGTAACTGCTCGCCTACTAAATTTCTTGCATACTCAAATCTCGCATACTGTACAGTGTGAACGTACTACATACTCAAAATCTACGTCATATCTAGTATGAGTAGTATGCTAGTACGCTATTCCGAACAGCCTGTGATTTGATAATCCCGCTTATTACGCACTGGAAAACAGCTGCGCATCGTCGAGTTTTCCTGAAAATTCCTGTTGGCTTGGTGAAGGATGGACATGTGTAATACTTGGTCAAACGATGCATAACAGAGCCCCCTAGCGTCTGGCAGTGATAACTCTGAAACCCGGAATATTCCGTTATTGGCGGCCAAGCGTTCTATCATAAAACACGGAATTTTCCGGGTTTGGCGGTCAAAGACACGGCCATAAATTGATTTTGTGTGCGCGCAGTTGTTTTGCGAGCGTGGGTTTCTCTCTGCCTCCCGCGGTCAACTTTTTTACGCAAGGGGTTCATTTCTGCTCGAGGAGATAAAATGACTTTTGACAATTTGGGGCGGATACCTAGATACCAAGATACCAATAGTTACCATTTTATGATTGGTCACTGTCAACGCGAACCACACCCACATGGACGTCATCGTGGCTTGATTGACAGCTGTACTGAAGAGTACGTTGAAGAGAAGAGAACAGAAGAGAAGGCAGCTATCTGGGTAAGTAACAACATTTCTGCGCAATTCAGAACTCTATAAAAACAATTACCAGCAAAGTATGTATTTGCAAAAGATGTACGTTTTCTTAAGTAACATACCATATTTCCCTAAAGTTAAGAAAAACGTAGCAAGCCTAATGGCGTCATACTAGCCAACTGTCAAGTTAGCCATGCTGTAGCAAGCAAGGAGCTTGGATGCTTAGCTTGTAATCAGTAATAATGTGCTTACGAGTGAATATCCAGTAAATGTGTGTTTAGCTATGTTAAGAATAATATTCTAAGTGTTTGTTGATGTGTTGAGCCGAATCTGAGAATTGCAAACCTTATTGTATTGAGAATAGATAAGAAGATTGGGATTGGTGCTAGCAGAGAAGGATCTAGCACTAATGGTGGTCTAATGGTTCCTATTGTGGTTGTGATTCATCTTAAATCTATATTCATCATTATGATCATTATTATTATCACATAGATGGTAGGCTATTGCATGGACTAGAAAGATGGTACATAGCGTTAGCGTAGCGCGGTCAACAGACATTTCGACATCCTCAACTCGCCCTCTCTCTGTGCAAACAAACAGTCTGCTTCAATCCCAAATAGATGTGGTGTTATTGTTAATGTGTGTACGTTAATACGGCAGTGGTGAAAATGACAGACACAAAGGAGGTGAACTATTGTCTAATACATCGTTTCTCAACGGGGGCGCTACCGCCCCCCCAGGGGGCGTTCAGACAACATCGGGGGGCGCTGGAGCAAATATTTTTAAAAGGGGGGCGTTGAGGTGTTCTTGGGGGGCGTTCACGCATAAAGTATTTTTCTCATGAAAAACAGCAGTCAGCAGTGTTATTACGGGTACGTTCGTAAATGCACGAACGGTCAGTTCGCTCGGACAAACCGTCTTTTCAGTCAGAGCACCCATCTCTGAGCGCTCCCAGAGCGCAGTGTTCTGAACTTGGCCGGGCTCTGTGACGCAGACACACGTAGCGCAGCGCCCCAAAAAATAAAAGTGAGAGTGTCATCAAGAAGATGAAGCTAAAAACTCAGCTAGCAAAGGCAGAACTTTTGATAGTTTCCAATGTGTCTGGGTAAGCTGCATTGTAGAAGAATCTTGACAGTTCATGTACAGTGCAGAAATTGCAATACTATGCTAGTCCCCGGTTCATCCCACCTGTAATGTCATGTTGACCATGGATGCACCATAGCTAATGCTAGCACAAGCCAACTTTCAACCCTTGCCATCTTTTTCCAATGATATTGACGTGGAGTGGAACTCTGTACAAGCCTTCTGGGCTTCGTTCCCTCCTTGCACAATTTCTTGTGTGCTAAATAAATAAACTAAACTAAACTAAAACCCCTGGACATGGGGAGGCCCGTAACAAAGTCCAGGGCTATGTGAGACCACGGCCGACCGGGGATGGGAAGGGGGCACAGGAGCCCTGCAGGCGGGCGATGGGAGGCCTTGCTCCGGGAGCAGACGGTGCAAGCACCCACAAACTCCCTGACGTCCCCCAGGAGAGTGGGCCACCAGAACCGCCGGCTGATGAACTCCGCCGTCCGGTGGACGCCGGGGTGACAGGCGAATTGGCTAGAGTGACCCCACTCTAGCACTTGTGACCGGACAGCGGGGGGCACGAACAGCCGGTGCCGAGGTCCATTGCCAGGGTCGGGTTGGGCACGCTGGGCCTGCCTTACCACCGATTCGATGGCCCAGGTGACGACACCCACCACCCGGGCTGGGGGAAGGATGGTGTCCAGGGTCCCCGGAACCTCAGGGGGCTCCCCCGGGAACAGCCGGGAGAGGGCGTCAGCCCTGACGTTCTTGGACCCCGGGCGGTAGGTGAGGGTGTAGTCGAACCGGCTGAAGAAGAGGGCCCAGCGTGCCTGTCTGGAGTTCAGCCTCTTCGCCGTCTTCATGTAGGTCAGGTTTTTATGGTCAGACCACACGAGGAACGGCAGCTTCGCTCCTTCCAGCCAGTGTCTCCACTCTCCGAGGGCGGCGTGGATCGCCAGAAGCTCCTTATTTCCCACGTCGTAATTCTTCTCGGCTGGGTCGTAACGCCGGGAGAAGTAGGCGCAGGGGTGGATCTTCTGGTCCTCCTCCGACCGCTGGGAGAGGACGGCCCCGACCCCCGTGTCGGATGCATCCACCTCCACAATGAATTGTCTAGCTGGATCGGGGTGAGCCAACACAGGCGCAGTGGTGAAGAGGCCCTTTAGGGCAGAGAAGGCAGCCTCTGCCTCCGGGCTCCAGGAGAACAGGTGAGCAGTGGAGGTGAGTGCGGTGAGGGGGGCCGCCACCTGGCTAAACCCCTTGATGAACCGCCGGGTAAACCCGGCGAACCCGAGGAAGCGTCGGAGTTGGGTTCGGTCGGTGGGCCGCGGCCACTCTACCACTGCCTTGATTTTGGCCGGGTCCGCACGCATCCGCCCCTCTTCCACGACGAACCCCAGGTAGGTAACAGAGGTGGAGTGGAAGGCGCACTTCTCTGCCTTGACGTAGAGGCGGTTCTCAAGGAGGCGCTGCAGGACTAGCCGAACATGCTGGTGGTGTTCCTCCATGGTCCGTGAAAAGACCAGGATGTCGTCCAGGTATACCACAACGAAGATGTTGATCATATCCCTCAGCACATCGTTAACCAACTCCTGGAAAACCCCGGGTGCGTTGGATAGGCCGAAGGGCATCACAAGGTATTCAAAGTGACCCAGGTGGGTGTTGAAACCGGTCTTCCACTCGTCCCCCTTCTTGACCCTAACTAAGTGATAGGCGTTCCGAAGGTCAAGCTTGGTGAACACCCGGGCGTGAGTGAGTGGCTCGAAAGTGGAACTCATAATGGTGATATCATTCAATTTACGAAAATCAATACAGGGCCTCAGGCTACCATCCTTCTTCGCCACAAAGAAGAAGCCCGTCGCTAGGGGGGAAGACGATGGTCTAATTACACCTGAGGCTAGGGACTCGGCAATATAATTACGCATCACCTCCTTCTCCGGGACCGAGAGGTTGTAGAGACGACCCGTGGGAAGGGCTGCCCCGGGAAGGAGGTCGATGGGACAATCATATGGCCGGTGAGGGGGAAGTGAAAGGGCTCGGTCCCTACTAAACACCAGGGCAACGTCGTGATAAACGGAGTGGACACCGGTGAGATCCGGGGGAGAGACTACGGGCCTGGGACCGCTGGACGGAGAATGGGCGGAGCGCAGACAGTTGGCATGACAAGCAATGCTCCAACCCAAAATCCGCCCAGTGGTCCAGGAGATGTGAGGATCGTGTCTCTCCAACCACGGCCTACCTAACACTAGGGGTGCAGTGGGTGCGTGCAAAACAAGGAAGCGTGCTGTCTCCACGTGATTACCAGACAGAGTGAGGGTGAGGGATTCAGTGCTGTGAGTAATTTGACCAAGGGAACGCCCGTCAATAGCCTGGGGAGACAAGGCTCTGTCAAGGGGAACGAGTGGAATACCAGCCTGACGAGCAAGAGTAATGTCCATAAGGCATTCGTCAGCCCCAGAATCAATGAGAGCGCTGACGGACAGGGATTCCTTACCCCAGGAAAGGGTGGCTGGGAACAGGCGGTTGAGGTCTCCGTTGGGCTGGGGGAACGAGGCACGGCTCACTAATAATCCCCCAATTAGTGAGCCGGGTCTTTTGGGCGAGCCGGGCACGTCCGGAGAACATGTCCGGGCTTCCCACAGTATAGGCACAGGTGATCCCGCATCCTCTGCTCTCTCTCCTCCTGAGACAGACGAGACCGGCCGATCTGCATAGGCTCCTCCCCCGACCCGGAGGAGAAAGGAGCCGGGGGCAGCATGGGGACACGAGGGGGCAGTGCAGAGCGGGTTACCGCAGAGCTGGGGATAGTGGGCATACGGCTGGAACCAGGATGAAGGGGAACCATGGAGCGTGGGTTGCGCTCTCGGTGGCGCTCCCGCAGTCGCTCATCCATGAGCAGAGCCAGGGTGACTAGATCGTGGAGTGAGTGCGGACGGTCCCGGACAATAAGGTCCTTAATCGCCTCGCTCAGCCCACGCCGGTAGGCGCAACGGAGCGCCACGTCTCCCCATCCGCTGTTCGCGGCGAGGACCCGGAACTCGAGGGTGTACTCGGCAATGGACCTGCGCCCTCATTTATAACGTGTATAAATGTCCCACCCTTTTTGACGCCCATAGTTGCCTATAATAATAATAATACAGTGTCGTGTATTCTTATTGATTATGAATCAAAGAACAGCTAGTTTAAGACACTTTAATTAGTTACAGGCAGATTCATACATTACATGCGTTCTCCATGGACATCAGGGTGGGAAGAGGGCTCTCTGTGTCCCTCTCTCCCCTTTCCCCTCCAGAGGGGAGGGGCCAGCGTGCATGTATGTCCCTGCCCAACCCCCAAAGGTCCCTGCTGGTCATCTGTGTCCCTGCATGCCCTGGCATGTGTGTGTGTCTAAAACATACCACATATTCATACATAGATCATACATACTACAGAAATATACTACACATCCCCCCTCGGACCACCCAGAGGGTGTTCCGAAACTAAACTACCATAAAACAAAAACAAAAACACAAAACCCCACAAAACATCCCAAAAAAAAATATTTTTTTTTTTTTTTTTTTTTTTAAATAAAATTAAAAATTAAAAAATAAACAACAACAGACAGAAAAACTACACCAACACACAACACAAGAAGCACAATAACACAGACCAACCCAGGACCAGTATTAGGAACCAAAGATATCATAAACAAAAAATAGAAAACAACCAATAATAAAAAGAATTTTGAAAATAACAATCACAATTAAACTAAACACAGTTTATCATGCACAAATCAATACAGAAACTTCCAACGACCGATGTTTTCTTTGTCCTTGAAGCGTCGGGGTCAGAGGTTACTAGCACTTGTACCCAGTTGGAGAACAGCCTTTACCGCTGTCTCAGATTGATAACACTTCCATAGTCAGGAGCTTTCCATTTTCGTTGCGCTAGGAACAGAACCTCTCTCCTAGCTCTGTATAACCACCACATCACTTCTCAACTGACCTCAATCACACGATATAGAAACAAACAAACAATACACAAATAATGACATTCAGTTATCATAACACATAATTCTCCAACAGTAAGCATAGGACAAAGGGAATGCATTAATGCATAGATCTTCACCTCAGGTGAGGACTAGTCTTCTGAAAAGTTCATTAACGTGGACTGAGTGACTGATTTTCCAAAAACAGTCAATGAGGCCCTGCCTTCTAAGAAAGTCAAAAATCATGTCTGCTATAATAGGTGCTCCTATCTTGGCAAAATAAGTTTCCCATGCCCCTAAGACCGTTTCCAGCCATGCTATCATCTGCTGTCCATTCCCGTCGTTCCCTTTGATCTGCTGCTTCACTACCCTATTCATAGTCTTTAATCTTTTCCTAACTGGTCGTCGTCCGTCAGTGTCATTGAGGTTCAGGTAGCCGCCTGGTCCCCTCCCACGCTGATCAAGGTCTGGGGAGTCGCCCTCAGCATCATCTGAAGCATGGTGCAGGCACTCGCCAGCATCCCCAGTAGCACAGGTGTCCAGGCTTTGGACACCCCCAGGCTGGACCTCCAGACTGTCAACACTCTCTGCTTCGTTGGTTTCTGGTTCATTGGCATCTGGACAGCTTTCCACTGTCCCCTCGGTTTCAGGCACTGCCGGTAATGTCACTGGCTGTAACACTGGCATTGCCACTGGCTCTGGCAACACCACAGCATCTCCTCGTAGCTCCTCCTTCTCAGGTTCTCTGGGGACCTCGGCACCTGTTGGCACAACATCCTGCCTACTCTGTACATCCAACCCCCTGTCCACCACCCGTGGCCCTATTGGGGTAGGGATATGCCCAGACACCACTGGTGTACCCACTCTGATGTTGTTTCTCCAACAGACCCCACATTGACCTAAAGCATGGTCAATCTGTTCCATCAAATATGGACTCCAAAACCCATATTTCTTGGTGATCTTGCGTCTTACCTCCCCCCTAGCCACATGTGCTAATCCATGAGCTTCCTGTATTAACATGCCTAATAAATCTGAGGGTGCTACAACCAACCCCTCATGATTCCTCCATAGACCTGTGTCATCCTGACTTGCCCCCCTTGCTAGCCAAACGCTCTTGTCTAACGTAGTTACTCTACTCTGTAACATCAATAAATCCTCAAGTGTGACCATGCCCTGTAATTGCTTTTCATGTGTGACCAGAAGACCTTTACCTGCCTTGTCTGCTCCTGTAATGGCTTTGGCTGCATCTTCTGCAGCCCTGTTACCTTGTGTGACATGTGATGAGTCAGACCTGTGTGTGGCACACTTCACTATAGCTAATTCCTTTGGCTTCATCATGGCTTGTAACAGCTTCATGATCTGTGCGTGATGCTGTATTCATAGCTTTCAGTCACGTGGTTTCTTCCCTAGCAACCACCAACCTGACGGGCAAAAAGTATCATAGCAACATAGCGAGTGGACGCAAACGGTTAATAAAATACAAAGGTTCCATCTCACAAAACATAATGGAATGTCAAAACTTTGACGCTCAATATCTCTGAACTACCCTAAACGGAGATAGAACCTTATCATTCTAAACGGAGATAGAACCTTATCATTCTAAACGGAGATAGAACCTTATCATTCTAAACGGAGATAGAACCTTATAATTCTAAACGGAGATAGAACCTTATCATTCTAAACGGAGATAGAACCTTCTCATTCTAAACTCACGAGTTATCTTCAGTTGATGGATTTGACTTAGGGGGCATTCATTTGAAGTAACGTAATGAACATACAAGTAACAACAACAGGTTAATGCAGCCAGCCAGCCAAGCAAAGACCATGACTATGCCCAGTTTATGCATTATACACTCTAATATAATTGTTAGATTGCCAGGGTATTCGCTACAGGTTGTTGTATACATATACGTTTAATACGAAACTCGATCAACCGGGCGTTCGGGAGTTCTACCGCTGCTGGACGGAACTCGAGGGGATATTTCTACCCGGGAATTCGCTCATTGCTGTGTCCACGGTGATAGGAGTGGAGGATCGACTACATTCAAAAACGTTTCGATTCCCTGGTTTCTCCTCTTTCCGAACACGTTGGAATTTTTACCGTAACCCCCGGAGAATCAAAGTTATTAAGCCGCAAAGGGTGCCTCCTTGACCGGCTTTGACCGTGAATAACACCGGCTATGGAGGTGCTACAAACACAGTTTTAATTTCTCTAAATTCACCATCAGTATACGGTCATTTTGAGCCCTTACACACCGCGCTGACACGAGAACATATACTTTTAATACGAAACTCGATCAACCGGGCGTTCGGGAGTTCTACCGCTGCTGGACGGAACTCCCGCTGACAGCGGGTCGAGGGGATATTTCTACCCGGGAATTCGCTCCTTGCTGTGTCCACGGTGATAGCATTCAAAAACTTTTGGATTCCCTGGCTTCTCCTCTTTCCGGACACGTTGGAATTATTTTCCTAACCCACAGGAAATCAAAGTTATCAACCCGCAAACAGTGGGTTTTGCCCGTGGGTTTTGCCCGTAAAAAGTGCCTTTTGCCCGTCAGGTGGGCGTTTCCACTATGCTGTGACGTCACATGAAAGCTATGAATAGGCGTACCATCAGTTCTCTTAAAACCCCGCCCCCTCCATACAGCTCCATTAAAATGACAAACATTATGTGCATAGGCAGAGTCGGTGTACACTGTCACTCTCCGTCCGGTTCCCAAGTTGCATGCTTCTGTGAGGGCAATCAATTCAGCCAACTGAGCCGAGCAAGGCTGAGGAACTGCCTCAGCCTGTTCTACAATAAACTTTGAATTCTGTGCTTTTACTAAGGAATACCCAGCGCACAACGTTTCTCCTACCCCGTAACAAGACCCATCAACCCAATATTCTATATCAGCTCCCTTTAAAGGCAAAGCTTGTAGGTCTGTTCTATGCTTAATCACTCTGGCTGTCGATGGAATCTGAACACCGGATGGCACCGTCACCTGACAACCGTCAGGTGTGCATTTTACTGTACAGTTCAATTGGCATAGAGCATCTCTCCCTAGCAGCCCTGTTGGCGTGTGTTCTGACACAAGTGTTGACAGAGTTGCTCTCTGTCCCTTGTACTCTAAGTCTACAAGCTCAGTTGTAGGAATCAGCTGTTTAATTCCCTCAAATCCGATTGTCTTCACATATTCTCTAGACATAGGGAGGTGCGTGGCGCCTTCAGGCTTCTGTGTCACCACCAGCTGGCACCTCCCACTCGGATCTTCCGGGCACCCCTATAGGCCAGCTGCTGGGCCTCCGTAAGGGTTCATCACTCCTGGAGCAGGTGTAGTAGGGGGCCAATATCCTCCTCCTTGGCTCCCCCCTGCGCCCCCCTGGGGCCTGTTGCAGCAGGCACAGGCTAGATGTCCATTCTGGTCGCATTGGCATAGTTCTAGCACCTCCTTCCCTGCTGCTGTCCATCCCCCTGGTGGTGGTCCTTGGCCAGGCTGTGTGTACATCTGGTATGGAACCGCTTGCACCCCTGGTGGCCCTTGTGGGTATGGATACCCCCCTTGTGGCCCCTGTGGGTAGGACTGGTAAGTAGCAGGATACCCCCCTTGTGGCCCCTGTGAGTAGGACTGGTAAGTAGCAGTCTGCACTCCAGGTGGCTGTTGCTGTGGGGCTAAAGCCTGCACTCCCTCTATGTTCCTCTCGCTTTCAGTCAATTGCAAATGAGTCAATATTCTGAGGGATTCTTCGTCTCGTGCCTTCTGTATCTGAATGTTCTTTCGATATAACTCAACTTGATGAGATACGTGGTCTATATAAACAGCTTTGTTCATGTGTCGTAGCCCCACCACTTCTGCTAGCTTATCCTTAACTGGGGTAGGAAGCCCTTCTTGTATTTTTTCCCTGATTATGGATTTTTCTAAGGGGTTATCTTCAGCGTCTTTCCCTGTCACACTTCTCCATTGAGAGTGCATACGGGCAATATAACCCCTGGGATTCTCATCCCCCCCCAGTGGCTTCACAATGATATTGTCTGGGTGAATGTGAGTAGGGTAGGTCTCTCTGATTGCTTTCCACAGCCTGCCTCTGTTTGCTGCGAAAAGCTCTGGATCATAAACTGATGTATTGATATATCTATGAAGTCCTGCCTTCATCAATATTTCCTGCATTGTATCCAATCCTGCAACAAAAGCTAAGAGTCTTTTCAGGTCTCCCATCGCGACCTGCGTTCCTGTCAGTATCACGTCGACCTGTCGCGTCCACGAATGTCCTCCCTCTTGAAGAACTGGGAGTTTCTCGATCACTTCAGACAAATCTGTATGATGCCACGGATGATATTCCATCTTGTTACCCCGAATCAGCACTGGACAGTTCTTTAATGTATTTGATGACATTCGGTGACAATCTCCCTCTTTCTCCGGGCGTCTTCTCCCACCTTTCCTTTCGGCTGTGGCTATCATCTTCCTGACCTGCGAGTTGTAGCCTCCATCTGCATTGTCGTCATCACTTGAGTCTGCACTGCCATCTTCGCTGTCATCTTCCTCGTCACTCCTGTCGTCCCCTTTTCCCCTTGGCTCCTTCTTCTTCTTCTGGGAATGATCCTCCAGTGCCTTAGCATAGGGAGGGGGACTGGGGGCAGGACACTGAGCTATTTTCTGTCCCTCTACCTTAAATAGATCTAAAATAGCTAACTCTAACTTGCGTTTCTCTGATCTAATCTTTCCTCTTTGATGTGCTTTGTGCCCATTGATAAGTATTTCCAATGTTGCAATTAATTGTAAATTAATGCTGCCCTCTTTCGGCCACGGCTGTTCAATGTATGCCCAACGGCTATTCCATTTCGTTGACATTTTGCTAATTTCCCTAACAAGAGGATTCATTTTTTCCACTATAGCCATAGGGGATAACGTAGCCAACATTCCACGATGTTCACTAATATCTTTTAACAGCTTCGTGGAATTCGACCCCATTCTACTTGTTCAATATGCTGACAATATTCTATATTAGATAAGGTGTACGCTTCTTACAACCCACCTTATTTTGTCTTGTTTGCTAAACAAATGCTAGTCCAATATAACTGTATTAACCATCCCCACAAAAACCCTGCAACTCCAGAATAACAGACTTGCCTCTTGTGTATGTCAGTGCAGTATTAACTTAAATCTAATCTCTGTGTAAGTACTTTATACTTAAATGTGTTTCCTAATTGTTTATGAATGTATCTTAATTACTCATTCAATACTAATTACAGTTCTGGTCAACACAATTATTAAATCACAAAAGCTGGTCACACCTAAGTATTCACTGACCCACAAAAACCCTTTTACTGCTTAATTATCAATACAAACTATTCTGCTATTCTTAATCAAAAACTGTGAAAAAAGAACTTAACTTTAAATAAAAAGATGTAAAACACGAATATTAATCACAACCTGTACAGAAATCGACTTGTCATTTGGAAGGAATAAAATGATTAATTATTCATTACAATCTGTAAGGAAATCGACTTGTTATTTGAAAGGAATAAAATGATTAATTATTCATTACAATCTGTAAGGAAATCGACTTGTTATTTGAAAGGAATAAATGATTAGTTAGAATTATTCACTATATCATCATATACATTGATTTAAAACTTATGGAATCAATCAATTGTTTTGGGAAACAGAAAATGAATGATCTGAATAATTAATTCAACTGATAAGTAATTAATTAAATTAATTAAAGTAATTTAATATAGAACAATCATTTAACCATCTATTTATTAATGTATCGGACTGTTTCATCGACCTCAGCTGTATCTCCCTGAGGATTTAGTGTTTTAAAATGTATTGTCGTATTTCGACCAGCAGATGGAGCTGTGCTCCGGCTAACGCGCATCGATTGCGCATGCGCCAACTCTTAGCCAAGGCTATGAATGTTTTAACCGTAACTCTAAACTATTTAAAATACCCCGAGATCAATTCACCATATCTCTATCTTTTCTCTATCAATACTAGTCTATGTGTATGGTTTTATCGTTATCTTTAAGAGATGAGTACCGAGATCTATCAAACTCAGGTTCCCTTCTAAAGGAATGTTCCACTGTGTGTCTGCGCTTTTTGCAAAGCAGAAAGAGGGAAGGGCTTTATTGTTCTTGAAAGCCCACGGCCGTATTGGGGCCTGCTTAAAACAATCTCTTTAACACAACTACTTTTCACGACACAGAAATATCTTTCAATCCAGTTAAACCACTATTTATCTCATTCAAATATTCTACGTTCACGCTTCCCTCACAAAGATGGCCTCTGTGCGTGTCCTTCCCCAAGGACAAAGAAAAATGGCGTCTAAGAATGGACTCTCTGACACACTGCAAATGGCGTCACGTTTCCCTCATAAAAATGGCGTCTAAGAATAGACTCTCCGACACACTGCAAATGGCCGCCCACACAACGGCGTCCTCTCACACAGACAAAGAGTAATGGCGTCCACAGCTCTGCTCATATGTTCTTCACTGCTACAATATAAAACAGACTACCGAGTCCACCCACACTCCAACCCATAAACACAACCTCACCGAATTTTACACAAACACACACGATATTCCAATACCGTACAAACAAACCTTCAAACACTATATTTTACAAAAAACGGGCTTCCAAGTCCGGCTCTCACCACCCACCCATCAGATTATGATTATGAAAAGTTTGCTTCTATTCCAACAAGATTACCGTTACACAGATTCTTTTGACTATAACTTATCTGAGATTTACAGTTTATTTTAAACACACCAATCGACTAGAGAGAGATTTCTGCAGAAAATCTACCTTTTTCGTCGAATTGAAGAGTCCGCACAATACTGTAAATTAAGTTATATTAAACTCCGTCGCTTGCTCGCCATTTACTGTCGTGTATTCTTATTGATTATGAATCAAAGAACAGCTAGTTTAAGACACTTTAATTAGTTACAGGCAGATTCATACATTACATGCGTTCTCCATGGACATCAGGGTGGGAAGAGGGCTCTCTGTGTCCCTCTCTCCCCTTTCCCCTCCAGAGGGGAGGGGCCAGCGTGCATGTATGTCCCTGCCCAACCCCCAAAGGTCCCTGCTGGTCATCTGTGTCCCTGCATGCCCTGGCATGTGTGTGTGTCTAAAACATACCACATATTCATACATAGATCATACATACTACAGAAATATACTACACAGTTTTATTTCTATGGCACTTTTCCTGCAAACGTTGCATATAAATGGTCAGTCAAACGGCCGACAGAACGCAGAAAAAATCAGTCAATTTCCGCGCAACAAACGTTCTCGCCAGACCATCATATATATAATATGTTCCAGACTGCATCGACAACGGAATCAGTTTAAACGTGATTCGTCCTACTGTTTACCTTATTATTTATGATAATGTCATAACATCCAAGTATTGGTATAATATGTATAATAATTACAGATCCAATTAAATATGATTCCCGATTAAACTACAACATTTGAGAGGTTGTTTTGCAAAAACAGATACCTCGCTTTGTAGTTATTATACTAAATTATTTCTCTTTTAGATTAGATTAGATTCAACCTTATTGTCATTGAGAAGTACTAAGACAAGGAAACACAGATGCATTTCATGATCGTCGCCCCAGACCGAGGGCGATTGATGGTTATTTTGTCTTTCTGTCATTTTCAAATAATCGCACAACAGTTGTCTCCTTCTCAACAAGCTGCTTGCTGATGGTCTTGTAGCCCATTCCAGCCTTGTGCAGGTCTACAATATTGTCCCTGACGTCCTTATACAACTTTTTGGTCTTGCCCATGATGGAGAGGTTAGAATCTGATTGATTGATGTTGTGACTTGCGTATGTACATTTTCCCGCACATTTGGGATTTATAAAAAAGGAACTTGGCGTGAAACTGTGCGCACCTCTAAGCACACTGGCCACTGGGACCCATGCGTACGCATAGAAACTGGAGAAATGAGCAACTGCGACTCCGCTGGCGGAGGAGAAACGCTTTGAAATGGATACCATTTCCACCGACATAAGAAATATTGCCTCTCACGTATTATGAAGGAGTGCACACAAAGGATACGTGCACACTGCACATATCTTATTCGTCCTTGTCCTGTACGCATCACACTATATACATATATCTTTACTGTAGGCCTACATATCATATTGATATTCATGCAAATATATGTACTTTTTACATAAATATTCATTGCACGTAGCGCGAGGTTGACCACCGTCAGCATTGACTTCACAGTAATGTACGTCTTCATAAGGGTAACGTTCCCGATAAGTCCAATGATTGCAATACAGTGAAGAACATGAACGGGCCCACTGTAGACAATTGACTATCATCCCCAAGTAGGCCTACATCCCATCCCTATGTATACAGAAAACTTTAAGCGCACAGATTATACTGAACTATCTATTATTAGTTGCATCACTAGTGTATCCTGTCTTAGCTGTAATATTGTCACCTTTATCTTGTATTATGCCTATTGCCTTATGTCTTGTGCTGCCATGTCAGGAACCGAAGCCTACGAATTTTACTCTCTTATGTAACGTAACAATAAACTTGAAACATGCTTGGCTTTTCTACAATGCAGGTTAGATGACGAACTGCATTTCCTTGTGACAACCTTGGTACTTGTCAATGACAATAAGATTGAATCTAATCTAAAAGAAAAAACATGATTTAACATAATAAATACAAAGGGAGATATGTTGTACAGTTTAATCGGGAATCATATTTAATTGAATCTGTAATTATTATTAACAATACTTGAACGTTATGAAATGTATTATCATAAATAATAAGGTGAACACGTTGTCGATATAGTCTGGAACATAGATATTATAGAGAGTTTCATATTGTTATGTGTTCGTTAAGCGGAACTACTGCGCAGAAATTGAGTGGGTGAATTTTTTTTCGCCTTCTGTCGGGCATTTACCTGACCAATAATAGGCAAAGCATGGGTGTTAAAAAGGGTGGGGCGAGACGCTCGTTCCCGTGCGCAACATTTAGGGTTGATTGTACGGTGGCCGACAAGGGCAAACGCGCTGCAAAGACCAAAAGCATTTCCATTAGGAAAAAACGCGCTACAAATACCGAATGCATTTCCATTAATACATTGAAGTTGATAATTTATGGCGCTGTTTGTTTCTATGAAATTGATCCCTATTCCCCTTGGACAAGCTGGTACCAAAACCAAACATCATAGCTGTTATGTATTTTGGTCTGTGCTGTTTGCCGTAGCTGGAAGTGCAATGCATGTTGGGAAGACCGGGTTGTTGTCTTTGTATTCATAGCTTTCATGTGACGTCACAGCATAGTGGAAACGCCCACCTGACGGGCAAAAGGCACTTTTTGCGGGTTAATAACTTTGATTTCCCGTGGGTTAGGAAAATAATTCCAACGTGTCCGGAAAGAGGAGAAGCCAGGGAATCCAAACGTTTTTGAATGGAGTCGATCCTCCACTCCTATCACCGTGGACACAGCAAGGAGCGAATTCCCGGATAGAAATATTCCCTCGCCCCGCTAACAGCGGGAGTTGGGAGTTTCGTCCAGCAGCGGTAGAACTCCCGGTTGATCGAGTTTCATATTAAAAGTATATCTTCTCGGGGTGTCAGCGCGGTGGTTAAGGGCTCAAAATGACCGTATACTGATGGTGAATTTAGCAATAATAGTCTTGTGTTTGTACCACCTCCATAACCGGTGTTATTCATGGACAAAGCCGGTCAAGGAGGCACCTTTTGCGGGTTAATAACTTTGATTCTCCGGGGGTTAGGAAAATAATTCCAACGTGTCCGGATAGAGGAGAAGACATGGAATCCAAAACTTTTTGAATGGAGTCGATCCTCCACTCCTATCACCGTGGACACAGCAAGGAGCGAATTCCCGGATAGAAATATTCCCTCACCCCGCTGACAGCAGGAGTAGCGGTAGTTTCGTCCAGCAGCGGGTGAACGCCCGGTTGATCGAGTTTCATATTAAAAGTATATCTTCTCGGGGTGTCAGCGCGGTGGTTAAGGGCTCAAAATGACCGTATACTGATGGTGAATTTAGCAATAATAGTCTTGTGTTTGTACCACCTCCATAACCGGTGTTATTCACGGACAAGGCCGGTCAAGGAGGCACCTTTTGCGGGTTAATAACTTTGATTCTCCAGGGGTTAGGAAAATAATTCCAACGTGTCCGGATAGAGGAGAAGACATGGAATCCAAAACTTTTTGAATGGTGTCAATCCTCCACTCCTATCACCGTCGTGTATCTTGATAGTTCTTCATGGGTGAGGTGGTCTAAATAGTAGGCAGCCGGTAAATTGCGTCCACTCGCCATGTTGAGCGATGTTGCTATGATACTTTTTGCCTGTCAGGTTGGTGGTTGCTAGGGAAGAAACCACGTGACTGAAAGCTATGAAATTCAGTCTGTGCTGTTTGCCGTAGCTGGAAGTGCAATGCATGTTGGGAAGACCGGGTTGTTGTCTTTGTATTGAAGTACCGAGTGGAAATAAAGACGCACTAACTCAAGCTCCGTGCTCCGACTACTTTATGGTTTTATGGCAGTCATAAACCTGTCTCCGTATATAACAATAGCAACGGCAGTTCGACCTCTCTGCATGTTTTAAAGTTTGATTGGTGAGAACGGCTTCAAAGTTGAAGGAGGCAGCTCATCATATAAGCCTATCTGGGACCTGTTGAGCTTGATATTGGAAAACAAAGGGTTGGAAACTGTAGTCTGGAATTATGAAATGAAAATATGGTTATGTAAATTGAAGGAAGTATGTAATATGTATTCATATAATTTATATGTGTTGTTTCCTTTTATAAATTTTATCAGGTGGTCAGGATGGCAGAGTGATATTAGCCACTACTGTCAGATCATGTTCTTTTAAGACGGGGGTTTGAATCCCGCTTCTGATATACTCTTTTTACTGCATTTCGTTGTTTGATGCTTGCAATAACAATAAAGTTGAATCTAATGTAGAAATGTATGTTTAAAATGATGGTGTAGGCTAATTTACGAGAACTGACATAACTGCAATGGTGTTTGAAGCCTTTCTGACTAGTAATGATCTTCTAATTGTTCTTCTAGCATTGTAACTGGACCCTGGATTTGGCGCGCATTATTATTTCTTATGATTACTGATGGATAGATGATTCACTTACTTAGACAGATGTATTTATTGTAAATCAATTTGCATGAAGGCTTCTGTTGGCGCGGGGGCCAGTCGTGTATGCCTGTAACAGATTTGACCTTTTCTTGTCATGTTTTCAGCAGTGGGTTCGAATCCACCAAAGGACACTACTGTTAAAAAAGATGTATTTCTTAAATCTTAATCAACTTAAATGTTTCATGGTTGTGTATAATTCATTTCATTAAACTATTATCATAAAGTTTATTATGCATCAGATCTTTTTATACAACCTAAATTTACACAGATTAATAACGTATACATGCCAGATGTAATGTAAGTGGAGAGGAGATTGATCGGAACTGCGGGAGTTGACATTACTACCGAATGAATGAAAATTAATGAATTTCTATTATCTTACGGTACTGTCTCAATTATAATGATTGCACTGCCCTTCGTGAAACGAGGAGATAGGAGACAAGCGGACAAGCATGGCAGCAAAAAGCAGAGATGAGAAACAGCATCCCGTTCCCCCAAGGCAATTGTAGGGGAAACACTGTTTAGTTAGTGTCTTGCATCGGCTCGATACGGCTCGAATCACGGTGTGGTGTTCCAATATGACCCCACTGCACAATACTTGTCACAGGTATGCCTACAAGGACAGATATGAGTGTTGAAACCAGGGGAGGTTATAAAAGTTTAAAAAGGTTTGAGGTTATAAAAAGTTTAGCCTAGAAACTAGCTATAAAAGTAAATGATTAAGTGATGGAAGTTATAAAAGTTATAAAAGTTATAAAAGTGTAACCTGAAAGCTAAATGTACATGAGCCTTAAATGATTATGTGAGGGAAGCGAGTAGTAAAAATAATACTTGGTTGTTTTGAATGAATGAATGAATGGTCTTTATTGTCATTGATATAGTACAGGTACCAAACAAGGAAATTTAGGAGGGGGGGCTCCCCTGGTGCTAGGAAAGAAGAAAAAAAAACGAAAGAAAAACAAGAAGGGAAAGGCCTCTCATTTTGCGCACCAACTTCTAGTAAGTCTAGTCTGCTGTAGGTACTATTTACACAACCGTTCCCTATAAGTACTAAAATAAAAATGTACATACAAATGTACTTAAAAACACTAAAAAACACCAGCGTTGGAGCCACTCCGAGCCGCACGTCTGAGCGCGCCGCCATCTTGAAAGCCATCTTGTGCTTTCCTGTGTTACAGACAACAATCAGACAACAACCAGAGGACTGAGGGCTGGTGTGACCGAGGGGGGAGAACTACGCCTCTTGTCTTCACAAGGCACAGCAGACCAGGACCTGCTCAAGATAAGAGTGGAACAGGAAGAGACCTTGAAAAGTTAAACAACTCACAAGACAAACGCCTCACTTCAAAAGATTGAAGATTGAATATTGAACTTTGGTGTATCAATATTTTTTTTACCTTTCTTCCCTACATCTAGGTGATGGATGGGAATGTGGTGTAGGTTAATAGAGTGTAAACAACATTGTTATGAGATTGCTAATGTAACGATAGTCAAACAGCCAAACTTCTTTCAATCAATCCTTTTATTTGACCTGCAGAGAAGACATATAGAACACAATTCTTCTCTGGTCTGCTTGTGAATCCATTGAGATGGCGGCCATGTTCTGGTCCCACCGTCTATGTATATTTCACATCAGGATAATTTGCTTACAGAAAGAACACAAATTTCCCTCAAACATTACAAATAACAATTACAAACAACATGTGGGGCAACATACCTGCAGAGAAGACATATAAAACACAATTCTTCTCTGTTCTGCAACTCTTGTGAATCTGCGCGTTCAAAATAACATACAATAAATGTTCTGTTTCACATCATCACAATACATCACAATACATGTAAAAACAAACAGCACAGTACTACACCAACATTTTCACCCTACATTACAAGATTCTCCATACAAACAACAAAACACGAGGAGCGTTTTACATGCGCACATACCCATGAAGATGGCGGCCATGTTTTGGTACCACCGTGAGTACGGCAACAAGAGAAGGACAAAAGAACGCGCAGACCTGCAGTACACCCAAACTCCAATGGGGGGCTCCAACAACAACCAGGGCTGCTCAAGCACGGCGAAACTCATCTATATTCACCACAACTAAACATACATTCCCAACTCTGTTACACCAATCCTCTTTTCACAGTGAGTGTATGCATTGAAGATTAGACAGACTAGGTGGACACAGTCTGAACTCAGGAACCAGGATTGGCCATATGAAGTTGTGACTACTAATCAGGCTGTTGAAAAATACTTTTCTAAAAAAGTGATTTGTTGTTGTGTCGGTGGTAGTGTTGTGTGGAGTAACTATCAGCTTACAGGAGAGATCCATTCTGCTCTCAAGGAGTTTTAATTAGGGAACAGGACAGTAAGATTTTGCTTGGACCAGTAAAGTAGTGTAGTAGTAATGTAGTGTCAGAGCTGTTAAGTCATCAGGACAGGATAAACCCGCAGTGGTAGACGGGTGCTCACTCAACATGGTGTGTGGGAGAACGTCTTGTTATTCTTTGCTCCTGGGGTAGGGGTCGAGCTTGTTGTAAAGGATGTGGAGAAACTAGCAGTTGCATTTGGGGCGCTGGGAAATAGAACCACTAAGGCCCTAGAGTTGATCAATGATGAGATGAGTAAGATGAGACAGGCTGTCCTACAGAATCGGATGGGTCTCGATATAACCTTTGCTAGACAGGGAGGTCTCTGTAGAGTATTGAACACCACCTGTTGTTTCTACATTCCTGACAATGAACGACCATTAGAGTTTCAATGTGGGTGCTTATTCAACCGGGCCCTGACTGGTGAAGGAGTCCCAGGAGGGACTGAGGGGGGACTTCCTCCTGTGTGATTTATGTTGTTGATTTCCTTATATGCTTGCCAGAAATACTTGTTTGAAGATAACCCAAGAGCCTTCTGTTTAATAAACCTGAGTGATCATTACGACCTGTGTTTTGAATATCCTTGTCACTTCATGTTTGCTGCACACCTGATCTGTCCAGAGATGACACAACGCATTTAAGATCACAACTATCCTCTATAGATTGATTCATAACATGATTATCGACAAGAAGATCCTTCACCTGGCTCAGAAGGACCTTGGGGAAAAACAGACTCCAGCACCTGGCTGTGATGTCAATTGAGAAGGAAGTGCTTGAGAGAGTCAAACACCAAAAGGTGATTAATAGATTTGCCACCCTCAAGGTGAGGCAACACAGCTTAATTCTCCCAAAGTAGAAGGAATGATCTGAAGAGATGTTTTAAGCCGAAAGGGAAGAGTGACATTGTACCTTAGGGTAAGATGGGTTGGGTTTTGGGGCGAGTTGAGACAATGTTGGTCGACCAACTGATAGATTGTATTGCTGATATTAATATTTGGATGACACCAAATTTTCTCCAACTCAATCAAGAAAAAACAGAGGTATTGATCATTGGCGAGAAAACTGGGCGAGAGAAATTATCTGAACATTTGAAAACACTAGCTCTTAACACTAAAGCCTGGTACACATATAAGGATTTTCGAAATCTTAACAGATTTCTTATCTGAGAGAGACCCCACACATGAAGATAATGATCAGCGTGATCAGGGTAGTAGTACCCTGACTGACCTGTAGAGGCAGCCATGTGCTACAGGGGAAATAAAGTGCTGAAGAACGAAAAGAAGAAGACACGTGACGCTTGAACAATTCCTGGAGGAAACACAGTGACGTCGTCAGTCAGCTCGCTTCTTGATTGGCTACATTCCATTCCACGTCACAATCGGACTCGAGAGTTGTCAGTTTTGACCACAGACAAGAAGACTTTTGATCGTAAATATTGAACATGTTTAATATTTACGATCGTCGGCCCGACCATTTTCCAAGCAGATTTTTCAGGAGAAATTTACTCTTAACACACCTCACACCACAGGATAATCTTGTAGGATAATCTTTAGAGCCATCCGATAATCGGGCATTTGCTGTCCTTGGTCAGAAGGGGGGAAATCAGGCCAAAATCGGCCAGATTATCTTTATGTGTGTACCAGGCTTAAGTGTCAGGCTAGGAATCTTGGTGTCATAATTGACCCAGATCTAAATGTTGAAACCCATATTAATAATACTATTAAAACATCCTTTTACCACTTAAGAAACATCACTAAGGTACAATCATTTCTCTCCCAGGCAGACACTGAAAAACTAATGCATGCGTTTGTTACTAGTAGGCTAGATTACTGTAATGCTCTCCTGACAGGTCTCCCCCAAAAAATGATTAGTAGACTACAAATGGTTCAGAATGCTGCTGCTCGTGTCCTTACTAGGACCAAACGAAGAGCGCACATCACACCTGTCCTGAGATCACTACACTGGCTCCCTGTCAGTTATAGAATAGATTTTAAGATCCTTTTATTAGTCTATAAATCACTCCATTGCGACACGCCCAAATACATGGTGGACATGCTCATAAGATACACACCAGCTAGACCCTTAAGGTCTAGTGGCACGGAACTTCTAATAGTACCAGAGGCTAGGACTAAGAGATTTGGAGGATCAGCTTTTATCAGCATATATCAGCAAAGGATCAGCTTTTATCAGCATATATGCTCCTAGATTGTGGAACACCCTACCTGAGGGCCTGAGGTTGTCTAAAACTCAGGAAATGTGTAAGCGAGACCTTAAAACCCACTTATTCGATGTCGCCTTTTGTTACTAAGGGAGACATTGGACATTATAGAACTAGGATCACTATGCTATTACACCATACTCGTGCTTTGAGATTTTGTGTTGACAGGAAAAAGGACCTGGGTGCTGATGAGGCACTGTCAGCTCCCAGTAGCACCTAGAGCAGTACCAGAACCGGTGCCAGGATGTACCTGGACCACCACCAGGTTGTATTGCTGTCATCTTTATTGTGTTGTTGCATCATAACTACGCTTGATATTCTCTTTTGGCAGGACCTGTGGCCATGCTGGTTGCAGAACGATGCAGATATAACACTACATTTATGGACAGTGTGTATGCTGATAATATGCAAGGAACTTTTCCTGGATACACGGTGTACAGGTTTTTTGTCCTTGCTTGCTTGCTATGTGCCGGTGGTCCTTGGGCCTCCCCTTGCGCCGTGTGCCTGGTCTATTCCGCCGCCGGGGCACCTGTTTGTCCGTCCTTGTGCGGGGCCTTTATGGTCTGTGCTTGCTTGGCTGGGCCGGGTGTGCTGGTGGTGGGGCGGGCTGGGTGTGTGGGGCGGCGGGGCTCCCCGGGGGGGGGGGGGGGGAGCCCCGCCGCTCCACACACCCAGCCCGCCCCACCACCACCGCTGGGTGCTGGTAGGCAAACTGGTTAGTAATCGCTCTATGTGTAGAGGGCTGCAAGGGAATTTTCCTGGCTACATAGTACAGTTTTTTACTTTTGCCTGCTTGCTGCTCTGTCAGTATGTGAAGCGCATTGAGTTGCATCTTGTAAGAAATGCGCTATACAAATAACATTTGATTTGATTTTATTTCATGTTTAGACAATCTTTGTTGATTATTAATTTATTATTTACACCTCATTTACACCTCTTTTTATTTGATGTTGGTAGGTCATGAAGAAAGTTACCTACTTTCTTAGTTTTTTCATTTATTCAACATTATGCATAATACCATAAAGACCCTAAAGGTCTGATCCTAAAATCGCCCATTCAGTATGACAGAGACAACTAATAGAAAGACAACTGTATGATTATAGAGTTTACATGTTCAAGGAAATATTGTATGATAATAGAAAGGTGCACTTTAATTTAATTAAAGAAGTAACAAAGAACACATTTATTATCACAAATGCATTGTGTTCCATGTCTTTCTCCATTGAATAAATAATGCCTAGTTGAATGGCTAAACAAGACAACTGTCTGGACAGTACTGCTAGAATTATTCACCTTACCGCTGCACAGATAGACAAAGGGTATAAGTCCATTCTGTTAACATTAGGTCTACTCTGCTAACAAAGACTATTCCAGTTGATTTGTCAGTTGTTGTGCATTATTATTTTTGTTGTGTTTGCAGTTTGCCCTTTAATAAGTTATATATAAAAATAATTAAGTTATATATATATTCTCATGCTAAAATCGACTGTAAATCCAGATGTTAAAGTTGATATTCTTCCCCGTGGAGCATGCCCCCATAACCTGTGCCCCACCCAAAATGTTTATCACCAGCCGCCACTGACGCAATGTCTCAGACTTTGCAAACAATAGTTAGGGGGGGGTCAGAATATGCCAGCATGAAAGGCAGGCTGCCATATTCTGACCCCCTCCCTCAAAATGCTCCCTGTTCCAACTACAAACATATGCTTTCTAGCAGTGGTAGGTGACTGAAGTGGGTGGTCACTGGTCTATATTATAAAAGCAAACATTCTGAAATTGTTAATATAGATATCCGATCATTTGATGTAAGGCTTGTGGTTGACTATTTGAGTGTTTGGTCTTTTTCGTATATATTGGTATCTGTTACTACTAAAAATGAAGAAGAATTCTTGAGCAAATTTAAGACTTGTTTATTCAAAAAAGCAGGTTACACAGCATGGCCCCTCAAATGGAGCTGATGGTCCGAATCGGTCACAGGATGGATGTGAAGAAAAATAAAGAGAAAGAGTCCATCTACGTAGCGGACTTTATACCCTGTCACTATTATTTCGCTGAGCCAACTAAACAGAGTCCACGTTACTTTAATTTGGTTGAATACAAAGCATACCAGTGAGTAGGTGAGGCCATTCTCCGTCCTGCAAATAGGATGTCATTGTCTTATTATAATGCAACTCACCCTATGGTCTAATACAATTCCAATGTAACCTATGTTATGGCCGTCTTGCTGACTCGACCCCAATGCAATTATCCTCCCATGATGACATTCCATCCTCTGCACATGCATTGTCAAAAGGCCACCGTGTGTCTCTCCCTATTTCTCCTAACAGAAACAACACAAACGGACGGTTATCTAGTGAATAGGGGAACGAATCAGATAAATGACAAATATGTTTCTGCCCTCAAGCAAGCCCTGGATGAGTAAAGAGGGAGTCAAACAGAGTCCCCTACTGTGTTGCTTTCACTACGTGGCCGTTGGGTTGCCATGGCCACGTCATATGAAAATACACTACACAGCCCCCCTCGGAACACGCAGAGTGTGTTCCGAAACTAAACGACAGACAGAAAAACTACATCAACCCATCAACTACATCAACACATCAACACATCAACACATCAACACATCACTCAGTTCATCATGCATAATACAAAAACTGAGATACAGAAATTTCCAACGACCGATGTTTCCCTCGTCCGAAGCGGCAGGGTCAGAGGTTGCTAGCACATGGCCCCAGTTGGAGAACAGCCTTTACCGCTGTCTCAGATTGATAACACTTTCATAGTCAGGAGCTTCCATTGTCGCGTAACCATTACATCACTTCACAACCGACATCAATCACATGATATAGAAAGAAACAAACAGGAACCGAAGCAAACAATCACAAAACATCACTTAATAAACAAATCATCAAAAGAGGAAACAAAATCAGAAAGCAAAGCAGAATCCAGCTTTTGCTCATCAGCTATGTCGGCCATCATTAAAGCATTAACCGGAACATCAGAAATACACTTTCCAAAACATTTGATTAAAATACCAAGTAACATAATACAGATGATAATGACAACAAGAATAATAGCGACGGACCTGATCATATTACCAATACCTGAAAAAGCAGAATCAAAGAAATCCAATGTATTCCAACCGTGTTCTTTACGTAAATCCTCTATACCCTTCTTGTTAGATTCATGGAAATCATACAGAGCGTTACCAGAATCCGAAATATAACTGCAACATTCACCGCCTATCAAAGCACAAGTACCACCCTGACTGGCCAAAATAATGTCCAAAGCCATTCTATTTTGGAGAGCTACATTCTTAGTTTCAGTCAATTCAGTAGCCAGGGCAGATACTACAGCATCCGAAGCATTAATGTGTTTTTCAAGAACGGATGATAGGGCACTTAATTCAGTCTGAGAGTTGTAGACACCATAACTTGGGAATATTAGGCCAAAAAACTTCTGAGCGGTAGATAACGCCCTACGACTACGATGGGTTGCTTGTTTGTGAAGTACAGACATCTCTTCCCGAGTAACTTTCCTAATCAAAGGTATCAGATGAGCTAAATAACAAAGTCCCTCACTCAAAGCAGGAAGCTTAGAGAATGCATTATTATCACACACAAGAAACACACCCTCCGGGAGTTGAAGCTCCGTACCAGGATACGGGAAAATGACACCACCTATACAAGACGCGGCCCCTAGCTGACGAAGCGCGCTGCCCTTGGGCCGAGATTGTATGTCAATACAGGTTGTAATATTTACGAGAGGCATGACCTTAAGCTGCGTGGTGCCTTTCTGCCGTCTGGTAGTATTGGTATCATGTAATTTCATTTGAGGCACCATAGCACAATCAACAACTTTACATTTCAATCCAGAAATAACAACTGAACCTCTCCACCGTGTAGAAGTCACACTCCCAGAACATAACAGATGAGGACTCAATGCAGTACCATTCAATTGAACGAACATAGCTTGGATAATATATATCTTCTTCGGACCTGTTGGTTGTGACAAATGTGTAAGCCTATCAATAATAACCTTCCCCACACCGCTAGGCCTATGGTGTTCGTTAACTGCTGCTGTCAGACGTTCCAACACACCAATATCCACACCTGCATAGGAAGAATTTAAAGGAACCAGAATCGTGCTGGGCTGACAAGAAGAGCTCTGGTTCTTGCCCTGTAAAACAAATTGGGCTAAACCCTGCCAATTATAATGAAACCATTCTGCTTTAGTTAACGGTATGGGGAAAAACATAGGAGCAGATGTACTTACAGGGACCTGTTGACAAATCCAGCAATCAGAATAATTCATTTTTGAAGCAAAATCTTTCATGATACTAGTGGCAGAATTAGGGTGGGACCGTGTCCCCAGGTGATTAGAATCATACAACAAATAATCGTCAGTAGCGACTACAATCGCCTTCGTAGAAGCCTTTACAGCAACATTTTTAACCTTTCCTGGTAACTCAACTGGAAAAATATATTCATGCACAAATTCCCTACAGTCCACCAAAAAGTCGTGTGGAAAGTCAGGAATGTTACTACAAACTTTGTCCTTGAAATTGTTGGATTTGTCAAACACCTGTTCACCGATATTACGTCTAGCACACCAATACGAGTTCACCTCATTGTCAACATTAGTTAATGTCACAAGTGTTGACGTTAACTGTTGTGTAAGTGTAATATATTTGGCATCCAGTAAGTACCACTCAGCCGCTTCAGTCGAGGCATAGATCAAACAATCATCAACAGTACAACGTGAATGTGGGCAAATAAAAGCTCTACCTAATGTGATAAATCTTTTCTGACGTCCAGGCATAACAGTGTGTGAGTGAAGTGTAGCATTGTCCAAGGAAGTCAATGGGGTAGGAACACTAAGGGGTATATTAGTCTCTGAAACGGCATGGCTTGAGTTTCCTCCTAATTGGCCTCGGTGTATCACGGGATCTGTCTGGTTGGGGTGTATCACTGACAGGTCTGTGTCTCTCAATGGTACCTTGGTCCGGGCAGCCGCCCGGGTTGCTGACATCTCCGTCTGGAGCATTGTCAGGGTCGGAAGGGGTGACAACAGGGGCAACACCAGGCTTGGTAGAACCCCCAAGAGGGGTGTCGCAGTCACTGGATCCTTCACGATCTCCCTTGGCCCACTCGTCTCTGGGCTGGACAGGGTCTGGGACGAGGCCCCCCTCATCATCTGCATCACGGCGCAGATACTCACCAACATCTTCGTCAGCCTGGATGTCCAAGCTGTGGACTTCCTCGTCCCCAGGGGTCTCCTCACCATCCTGCTGAGGCTCTCCCTCATCGTCCTCATTGGGTGCCTTGATGCAGTGATGAACGTGATACCAGGTGGGGGACCCCTTGATTTGGATGGCAGTCCCAGTGCACCGAACGACCTCGTATGGTCCTTCCCGTCGAGCCTCATGCCACTTCCGTCTGTAGACCTTCACGTATACTTTGTCACCCGGTTGCAACGCGTCCTTCCTCTCCTGTGCGTTCACCTCCTCTTCACGTTCCTGTTTGTGGAGCACATAAGAAGAGATACTCTTTTGCCGGTTAGTCATGTACTGTACATAGGCTTTCATGTCACTCTCCAAGAGAGCCAAACTTGGCCCTTTCCCACTGGTTCGTGCACAGGGAGCTGTCATTATTCTCCCCATAGCCAGTTCATGGGGAGTCAAGTGCAGCCCTCGAATCTCACTGGAACGACAGGCCATCAATGCAAGAGGGAGTCCTTCCACCCAATTAAGACCTGTATGCTGACAGACCTTAGAAAGACGGTTCTTAAGGACCCCGTTCATCCTCTCTACCATCCCCTGGCTTTGAGGTGAGTAAATACACCCAAATCTCTGCTTGATTCCCAACTTTTGTAGTATAAGCTTTACCGTCTTATCCACAAATTCCTTACCATTGTCTGACGCTATCCTATCTGGAATTCCAAACCTAGGTATGAATTCCCTGCATAGGAACTTTGCTACAGACTGAGCATCCTTTTTTCGAGTGGGGCATGCTTCTACCCATCTGCTGAACCTGTCCACTACAACTAACATGTACCTGTATCCTGCAACAGGACGAATCATGTCCACATAGTCAATCACCAAGTGTTTCATTGGCCCGTTTGGGGTAGGGATATGCCCAGTTCCCACTGGTATTCCAGGTCTGATATTGTTTTTCAAACAGACCACACATTGACCAAGGATATGGTCTATTTGTTCCAATAAATATGGAGCCCAAAAACCATATTCCTTGGTGATCTTGCGTCTTACCTCCCCCCTGGCCACATGAGCTAATCCATGGGCTTCCTGTATCAGCATGCCTAATAAATCTGGGGGTGCCACAACCAGTCCCTCATGATTTCTCCATAGACCTGTGTCATCCTGACTAGCCCCCCTTGTTAACCATAGGTTTTTTGTCTAGCGCATTTGCCCCACTCTGTAACATCAACAAATCCTCAAGCGTGACCATGCCCTGTAACTGTGCTTCATGTGTGATCAGCAGAACTTTACCTGCTTTGTCTGCTCCTGTAATGGCTTTGGCTGCATCATCTGCAGCCCTGTTACCTTGTGTGACATGTGATGAGTCAGATCTGTGTGCGGCACACTTCACTATGGCTAATTCCCTTGGTTTCATCATGGCTTGTAACAGCTTCATGATTTGAGCGTGGTGCTGAATAGGCGAACCATCAGTTTTCTTAAAACCCCGTCCCTTCCATACAGCTCCATGTAGATGACACACATTATGGGCGTAGGCAGAGTCGGTGTACACTGTCACTCTTCGTCCGGTTCCCAAGTTGCATGCTTCTGTGAGGGCAATTAACTCAGCCAATTGAGCTGAACAAGGCTGAGGAACAGCCTCGGCTTGTTCCACAATGAACCCTGAATTTTGGGATCGGACTATGGCATACCCAGCACGTAAACTTTCTCCTACCCGGTAACAAGATCCATCAGTCCAATACTCAACGTCAGCTTCCTTTAAAGGCAAAGCTAGTAGATCTGCTCTAAGCTTAGAGTACCTCATAGCTTCCTTCACACAATCGTGTGGTTCCCCATCTTCTGGGGTTGGCAAGGTCTCTGCTGGGTTAAGTGTGTTACATCTTAGTAATGTTACATCTTCTCTTTCCAACATCCTGTAATAATTCCTAATCCTAGGCATCGTCAAAGTATACTTGCCTTGATTCAAAAGATTCCTTAGACTGTGGTGGCAGAGAATGGTAATTGGGTACCCCATTGTTAAGGTTGTTGCCTTCTCGTACATAAGATATGCCCCGGCCATTGCTCTGTAGCATGGCGCGAAACCCATTTCTACCTCTGAATATGCGACAGAGTAATAGGCTATGGGCTGTGGACTAGGTCCAATGCCTGTTGGTTGCGTAAGAACAGCGCAGGCATACTTCCCTTTGGCTGAAGAAGAAACATACAATCCAAATTCTTTGGAATAATCTGGAAGCGCTAAAGCTGGCGCTTCTTGTAATTTGTGTTTAATTGTCTCAAACGCCAAATCAGCTTCCCTTGTCCAAGTAATGCAACATTGGAGTTTATCACTACCTGTTTCCTTAATCATCCCCCTCAATGGAGCGACCAGTCTAGTGTAATCCTCCACCCATGCTGAACTATACCCAGTAATGCCCAAAAACATCATCATTTCCCTAACCGTTCGTGGTTTTGGAGCCTTCTGAATAGCTTCCAAGTGTTCGTTAGTGACACTGCGATGTCCCTGTGTAATAGATTGTCCTAAGTAAGTTACCTTTTCCTGGCAATACTGTAGCTTCTTTTTAGACACCTTGTGTCCCTTCTCCGCCAAAACCTTTAACAGTTTAACGGAATCCCTGTGACATGTTTCTTCATCTGGGGCACAAAGGAGTATGTCATCCATGTACTGAATGGCAGTACTACTTATCGTCTGCCCTAACCCGTCTAAGTCCTCCTTCAAGACCTGATTAAAAACATGAGGACTGTGTTTGTACCCTTGTGGCATTCTGGTATATTGATAATGTTGACCTTTGTAGGTAAACCCAAATAACCCTTGACTTTCTACACTAAGAGGTATAGAAAAGAAAGCCCCGCATAAATCAATCACTGTAAATACTTTGGCTGTAGATGGAATCTGAGTCAACAGCACATGAGGATCAGGAACTTCGGCTGGATAGCTAACAACTACCTCATTCACAGCCCGTAGGTCATGTACCAGACGATATGAACCATCAGGTTTCGTTACTGGCAGAAGAGGTGTGTTACTTAACGGATATTGAGTTATCTTCAAGACTCCTGCCTCTAACAATCCTTTGATCTGTGGCTCAATTCCATCAATTGCTTCCTGCTTCAATGGGTATTGGTTTTTCCAAGGGGGTTTTGCACCCGGTATGAGTTCAACTCTCAATGGACGAGCTGATTTCACAAATCCAATGTCTGTACTGTTCTTTGCCCACAGGTCTGCTGGCACATTCTGTATCATTTCTTCTCTGAGGTCTTTTTCAGGTTGTACAGGAAGGATTAGCTGGTTCATTAGCTTCACAGTCTGCGGATGTCCTATTCCTTGAGCAGAGATCATCAGTTTTGTGAACTGTCCATCAATGCTCCTCCAGATAGCAGGGTTTTCTTTTGTCGTTACAAATCTGGCTTTTTCTGAGTCTGCCATCATTGCCCCTAAATGCTTCTGTTTATAGTGTTCAGATATCATAAGTGTCACATGAGGGATGCTACCCTCAATCTTATGCTCCTGATCTAGATAAGTGTCACTGTTTATCTTCATAGCCACTCCCTGAGGGCCTAGGATTATACAACTTGTACTAAGCTGTACCTGTTTTGGCTGATGCTTCAGCCACTCATCTGGGTTTGCATCTGCAACTTCTCTAAAATACTGGAGTGTACAATGCAATGGATCAGTAGGCCTTCTGGCCTCGGACATGTGTGCCAGGATATAATTGTCCCACATCCTTGCTGGTTCCATTAGGTCTGGGCTAAGCCCTCCCACCCAATACACCATAGATGCGTTGTTGTCCATCATGACAGACAGCTGTCTGTTCTCTTGTGGCACTGTCACCCGACAGCCGTCAGGTGTGCATTTCACTGTACAGTTCAATTGGCATAGTGCATCTCTCCCTAGTAGCCCTATTGGCGTGTGTTCTGATACAAGTATTGACAGATCTGCTCTCTGTCCTTTGTACTCTAAGCTTACAAGCTCAGTAGTAGGGATCAGCTGTTTAATTCCCTCGAATCCGATTGTCTTCACATATTTCCCAGACATAGGAAGGTGCGTGGCATCTTCAGGCTTCAGACAGGTGTAGGCTGCTCCACTGTCCACCATCAATTCTAATGGACGTTGGTTGACCGACACCCATATGGTAGGTTCATCTTCAGGCCTGTTCGTCACCACCAGCTGGCACCCCCCTCTCGGATCTTCTGGGCACCCCTATAGCCCAGCTGGTGGGCCTCCGTAGGGGTTCACCACTCCTGGAGCCGGTGTAGCAGGGGGCCTATATCTTCCTTTTTGTTTCCCCCCTGCGCCCCCCTGGTTCTTCTTCCAGCAGGTACGGGCTAAGTGTCCATCCTGGCCGCATTGGAAACATGGTCCTAACATCTTCTTCCCGGCTGCGGTCCATCCCTCTTGTGGTGGTCCTTGGCCAGGCTGGTTGTATGGCTGGTACGGAACCACTTGCACCCCTGGTGGCCCCTGTGGGTATGGATACCCCCCTTGTGGCCCCTGTGGGTATGACTGGGGAGGGACAGTTTGCAGTTGCTGTGGCTGAGATGGGACCTGTAGGGCTATGGTCTGCACTCTCTCTCTGGTTTTCTTGCCTTCAGTCAATTGTACTTGAGTTAGTTTTCTGAGTGAGTCTTCGTCTTGTGCCTTCTGTATCTGAATCTTCTTTCTAAATAATTCTACTTGGTGTGCTACGTTGTCTATATAAACAGCCTTGTTCATGTGTCGTAGCCCCACCACTTCTGCTAACTTGTTCTTAACTGGGGTAGGGAGACCTTGTTGAATCTTTTCCCTGATTATGGCTTTTTCTAACGGGTTATCTTCGGCATCCTTCCCTGTCACACTTCTCCATTGAGAGTGCACACGGGCTACATAACCTCTGGGATTCTCATCTTCTCCCAGTGGCATCACAATGATATTGTCTGGGTGAATGTGAGTAGGGTATGTCTCTCTGATTGCCTTCCACAGCCTGCCTCTGTTTGCTGCGAAGAGCTCTGGGTCATAAACTGATGTACCGATATATTTATGAAGTCCTGCCTTCGTCAATATTTCCTGCATGGTGTCCAATCCTGTAATAAAGGCTAAGAGTCTTTTCAGGTCTCCCATCGCGGCCTGCGTCCCTGTCAGTCTCACGTCCATCTCGTTAGTCCAAGGGTGACCCCCATCTTCTAGGACTGGGAGTTTTTCGATCACTTCAGACAGATCTGTATGACCCCAAGGACGATATTCTATCTTGTTATCTCGAAACAGCACCGGGAAGATCCCCTGAATTTCCTCTTCCTCCGATGCCTTCCCTGTTGGTCTAAGGCCATAATTGCTTACTAGTGGCTCCGTTCTTTCGTCCCACCTTGGTGTCGCTGTAGACCTTGGGAGGTTCGGCTGGGATGTATGATGTGATGACACTTGACGATATTCTCTTGAGAGGTTCGGCTGGGATGTATGAAATGATGTCACTTGAGCTATCTGTTCTTCCAGTTCCTCTATCTGTCGTATACAACTTTCCTCCTCTCTTAGGCTTCTCTGGAGTTTTCTTGCCCTCTTTCTTAACTCCTCCTTATCCTTTTTCACCCTTTCTTCCTCCTCTTCCTCCGACATCCTCTTCTTTTGCTTTAAGCTCTCTTTCTTCTTCTCTATCTTCAGAGACTCCTGCTCATCTTCAGAACCACTTTCTTCTTTTCCCTTTTTATAGCGTCTTGTCCTTCCCTGTTTTTCGGCCCTGGCTATTAGTTTTCTGATCTGAGCACTGTAACCTCCCTGTGCATTGCTGTCAGCACCGGAACATTCGCCTTCACCTCCACTGCCATCTTCACCGTCATCTGTCTTGTTCTCTGGTTCGAAATCCACGGTCACTTTCGCTCTTCCCCTCTCTAGTACATTATCACCCTCATCTTTGATAGTGAAGGCTCCGTTCGTACTTAGGACGGGGACCTGAGGGTAGATCCGCTGAGAATTGTCCTCCAGTATCTTGGCATAGGGAGGAGGACTGGAGATTGGAGCTGTGTGTGAGAATGGAATGTTCACTTTCTCTTCCATTGCTTTGGCCAATTCATCTCTTTTTTCTGGATCCATGTGAGCTGTTTTCTCATTCCAAGCTAATGCTACTTTCTGCCCCTCTACCTTGAAGAGGTCTAAAATAGCTAACTCTAACCTGCGTTTCTCTGATCTAATCTTTCCTTTTTGATGCGCTTTATGTGCATTGATAAGTATCTCCAATGTTGCAATTAATTGTAAGTCAAAGGTGCCCTCTTCTGGCCATGGTTGTTCAATGTCTGCCCAACGAATATTCCATTTCGTTGACATTTTGCTAATCTCCTTAACAAGAGGATTCATTTTTTCCACTATAGCCACAGGGGATGAATTTGCTAATATTCCCTTATCTGTATTAACAGCCCTCACAATTTTACTGGGTTTGGCTCCCATGTCTGAAATATTTATACTGCTTAATATGCTGAAAATATGCTATAAGGTGTACTTTTCTTACAACCCACCTTCTGTTGCCGTATCTGCTAAACAGATGCTAGTCCAACTTTTAACTGCGTCAACTGTCTACACAGAACATTACAATTCAGAACAACGGATTGTTTCAGTGGTATTGTGTATTATTGACTTAAATGTAATCTATGTGTGTGTGTTTTAATTTAAATTTAATTAAAATTTTAATTCAATTTTATTTAAATTATTTAAATAATCATAACTAATTAATCACTAACAATCAATTATCACTATTAATTAATATTAATTAATTATTAATAATCATAACTAAATAATCATTCAATTCAAATTTAAATTCATTTTAATTTCAATTCAATTCAATCCAAATTTAGTTTAGTTTTAATCTAAATGTTTTTCCCTTATTGTGTATGAATGTGTATCACTTAATTGCTCAGTCAATACTAATTATAGTTCAGGTCAACTTTAATTATTAAACTACAAAGGCTGTTCAACACAATTTATCAAATTACAAAGGCAGGTCACGCTTTCTGATTCACAAAACCCTTGATTGCTCAATCCTCAGATATAAACTGTTCTGCTCTTCTTTAATCAAAAGCTGTGAAAAAGAATTTAACTTGAAATAAAAAGATGTAAAATACGAATAGTGACAACAACCTGTAAAGAAATCGATTTATTTTGGAAGGAATAAAATGATTAATTATTAATTACAAGGTTATTTGAAAGGAATGCATAATTAATTAGACTTAGTCATTAACACTTCATTGATGTAATCCTGTGAAAGAAAACGTTACCATTGGACTATTACAATCTGTCCACTAGATGGCAGCAAGTTCCTTCCCCAGACCTGTCAATGAAATTTCTCCAAACCACTCTATCCCACTGGTCAATTCACTTTCCTTATCTTTTAGAATACGACACAACCCATGCGAAATGAATCCAATTTTATCTGCAAGAAATAAGTAATGTAATTCAGGTTCCTTTCTAAAGGAATGCTTATTATTCCACTTTGTTCCTTCAGACCTCCCCTCTTCCCAGGGCGCAGTCTCAGGCTGGAACCCTTTCCGCTGAGGTCCTTTCCAAAGGACATCTCATCTCAGCCTCTCTGCTTCCCAGGCGTCTCCTTTTCAGAGCCCTGATCACAGAAAGCACCACTCGCCTACTAGCTGTACGTCGCTTTCAGCTTATGGTGGCCTGACTGTACATTGAGCTGAGCGCTACTGCCATATCATATGGCCTTACGTTCTTGAGCGACCCAACCGGCCGGTGACCCAGTCGATAGCGACCCCCTGCCAATGTATAACACTGGCCCTGTAGCGGTGATTAGCCGCCCAGGTGGGAACCGACGGTCTGATCCCTAGCCCACTTTGCTATGGGTCTAGAAACTTTGACCGTTTACACCAGCCTTGCCTGTTCACGGGTGTAGCTTCCTCTCACATCCCGCTAGGTGTGGGCTGTCGCCCACGTACCACGCACTGCCCACACACCTACATGCGACAGCTGCGCCGACTAGACGGTACCACGGTAGTATGTTCATTCATACTTCATCAGACACGGGGGCCTTCAGTTCTCTCCCCAGCACTATAGATTAGTTTTTAACGTGCCCTCGGAACTTTGCAATTCCACCGCCGCCTGTTTTTGGCTAGGTTCGGGGTGCCTAATCCCCTGCCTAACCAAACCAATCTCATTCTAACATTTTCTAATGCCTTTTTTCCACAGCCTCTGTACTTGAACGCCTTGAGCGCTTGCAGGCATAAGGCTCGACGGCACTAAAGTAATTAGCTGACAATGGTCCTCTTGTCTTCTCACAAACAGGACTATGCTCTTTCAAACTAGGAATTCAGATTCCTTTACACTCATAACAATCCTGTTATACCACACACACGATAAAGTATCGTACAATTACAATAACACAATTATCAGACTCTCTTCTGATTTATCACAAGATATCAATATTGCCGACCCATTAACAAAACGTCTTCCGTTAATTTCCTGTCGACAAGCCTACACTTTTCATATAGACACTTACTAAAGTTCGTCTTCCTTTAGTACTCTACTGACAGCGCATTCGCAAAACGCGCACTGAAGCAATTCATCCTTTGCTCCACAATACACTCGATACTTCTACAATATCGTACAATTACACATTTATGTACAATTACAGATTTCTAAATCCGGCTCTTTAAATTCAATCCAATTGTAATTATCTTATATTTCTAACAGATACTCAACACAAATCTAAATTCTTTTGTTTACAGCTTTAAGACCATTTAATTACATCAAGGAAGTCTGACTGAGAGAGAGAGGGACAGAGAGACAGAGAGTGAGAGAGGAAGGGAACCAATTTGAGAAAGGCAGAGGGAGAGAGAGAGGGAGATAGAGAGAGAGAGAGAAAGGGAACCAATTTGAGAAAGGCAGAGGGAGAGAGAGAGAGGGAGGGAGACAGAGAGAGAGAGAGAGAGAGAATGAGAGAAAGGCAGAGGGAGAGGGGGAGAGAGAGAGAGAGAGAGAGAGAGAGAGAGACAGAGAGAGAGAGAGAGAGAGGCAGAGGGAGAGGGAGAGACAGAGAAAGAGCAGAGAAAGGGGGGGGAAGCAGAAGTCGATGGGTCACAGGCACAGAGGGAGAGACAGAGAAAGGGAGAATGGTACTTACCTCCAGGCGCTGAATGAAGAGATGTAAAAATTGACGGTCACTATAATTACTTATAAGCTATTAATTAACTCGTGGGCTAGTCTCGCCATTATTTCGTATATATTGGTATCTGTTACTACTAAAAATGAAGAAGAATTCTTGAGCAAATTTAAGACTTGTTTATTCAAAAAAGCAGGTTACACAGCATGGCCCCTCAAATGGAGCTGATGGTCCGAATCGGTCACAGGATGGATGTGAAGAAAAATAAAGAGAAAGAGTCCATCTACGTAGCGGACTTTATACCCTGTCACTATTATTTCGCTGAGCCAACTAAACAGAGTCCACGTTACTTTAATTTGGTTGAATACAAAGCATACCAGTGAGTAGGTGAGGCCATTCTCCGTCCTGCAAATAGGATGTCATTGTCTTATTATAATGCAACTCACCCTATGGTCTAATACAATTCCAATGTAACCTATGTTATGGCCGTCTTGCTGACTCGACCCCAATGCAATTATCCTCCCATGATGACATTCCATCCTCTGCACATGCATTGTCAAAAGGCCACCGTGTGTCTCTCCCTATTTCTCCTAACAGAAACAACACAAACGGACGGTTATCTAGTGAATAGGGGAACGAATCAGATAAATGACAAATATGTTTCTGCCCTCAAGCAAGCCCTGGATGAGTAAAGAGGGAGTCAAACAGAGTCCCCTACTGTGTTGCTTTCACTACGTGGCCGTTGGGTTGCCATGGCCACGTCATATGAAAATACACTACATCTTCTCAAGGAAAACCTGGACAGCGACGCCCAGGAGAGTAACTTCTACAGCCTATTGAATACCGCTTGGACCGTCTGGATTTGGTGACCAGCGAATCACCCAACGACGGGTACCGTGAGTAAGACCAGCAACCTGGGCTCATGTAAAATATGATGCAGCAAGTTTGAAACGTCTTTCAATAGTATGGAAACAGAACTATAGATGTTATGGTGGTAATTGAATAATCACAACACACTCAAAGCATAATTAAATTAACGAAATGGCAGAAAAGAACGATGATGCGATTGCAAACCAGGATGAAGCCACAGCTGAAAGGGAGTTTCTCAAACAGATTGCTCGCCGTGGTAAACTTGGTGCGCTCACACGGAAGAGCAATGAAATGCGAGCAATAATGAATAAAAGCACTTATGACAATTATGAAAAGGAAACAGTTATAAGTCACCTTAGTGTGTTTAATGGCTTGTTGTCGGAATCCTCTCATAGGATCAGCTCTGAAGGTTTACATTACTTATACTCACGCATCCAATGTCCTTCCAAACGAGCAGTCTTGGCTCCGTCTCAAACACAACAGCAAAAGTATGTCCAACTTGGCGAAAGTTGCCCAGTGTTTCCAACTTGCGCGAGTTCTTCAACTTGCGACAGTTTTTCAACTTGAAAGAAGTGCAGTGAGCAAAACATGTAGGCTAACCACAATACATGAGGGGGGATAAATAATATAATACATAAACGAATTACTTGTTAACTATTATGTATTCTATGTGCTCTCGTAGTGTATTATTATCGTATTTGCAAATGTAGCTATTTCAGCTGCTGAATAGCTTTTAGGCCGCGGCATCTTTGGGGAAAAAGTGGCGCGACTGTGATTTGATTATCCCGTTTATTACGCACTGGAAAACAGCTGCGCATCGTCGAGTTTTTCTGAAAATTCCTGTTGGCTTGGTGAAGGATGGACATGTGAACATAAGAAGTTCGAACCCTTAAAAAAGAAAATACCCTTTTATTTATGCCTCCTCAATTCTGGAAGTCACCAGCCTCCACTGCCGTAGAATGATATGCACCTGCTCCTGAGATGGGTGTGAGCATAACCCTTGTTAAAGTTGTGGTTACCTCTCAAATGATATCCCTTATCCCTCTCTATAAATCATTTGTTAATGTTGCCTGGGAGTTCTTGAGTCTTTGCTTTATACACTAACTGTGCCAATATAAATTTGAATAAGTCCATGAGCTTTAAGGCATTTGACATTAGGAACAAGTTATTTGTGTGATCACGATATCCGACCTTATGTACAATTCTCATAGCTTTTTTCTGTAGTGTAATCAATGGGTTTAAAGTGCTTTTATATGCATTTCCCCATATCTCCACACAGTAACTCAAATATGAATAGAATATGTTTTGCCCTGCACAATACTGCAATACTCCTTGATACTTTGGATCTAACGTATCTTATATGAGATTTCCAACAGAATTTACTGTCTAATATTACTAGTGGGCTTAAAGTGCAGACTCTCAGCTTTAGGTTAAGGGTATTCACATCCAAATTGAAGGAAGGGTTTATGAATTATAGCTCTTTTATATATAATAACCAAAAGTAATTGGACAATTGACTCAAAAGCTGTTTCATGGGCCAGTGTGGGCTATTTATTTCTTCATTATTTCTTCATCAATTAAGCAGGTAAAAGGTCTGAGTTGATTCCAAGTGTGGCATTTGCATTTGGAAGCTGTTGCTGTATACGCACAACATGCAGTCAACAGAGCTCTCAATGCAAGTGAAACAGGCCATCCTTAGGCTGTAAAAACAAAACAAAAAATACATCAGAGAGATATGGCGCTTTTCCATCAGCGGCCCGGGTCGCTTCGGCTCGGTTCGGGTCGGGTCGCTTCGGCACGCTTTTGAACAGTTCTGGTTTTCCACTATACACAACAGACCAGGAACGAGTAGGAGGAGTAGGAGATAGTAGGCGGAGTTACGCGTCATAACAGCGCGCCATGGTGGTGACGTATATTTTGGAGCCACAACACAGCCACAACAACAGCGACATGGAGGAACTTGAAGCTATCGTATACTTTTTCCTCGGCATGTGGTATATTATTAACCGTGGTTTTTTGGAGAGAAAGAGAAAGAGAGAGAGGAAGCTATGTACACATAATAAAGTCATGTTTTTTGAACCCTTAAAACCACTGCCTTCACTTGTCTGCTTTATGAACTGTAGTATCATTGTGTGCCGTGTTATTCACGGACAAACACGGTGCCCGGAGGCACCCTTTGCGGGTTAATAACTTCGGTTTACTGTGGGTTAGGATAACAATTCCAACGTGTCCGGATAGGGGAGAGGACAGGGAATCTGAAACCATTTGAATGGTGTCGATACGACACTGTTATCACGGTCTATGACACAGCGCGGAGCGAATTCCCTGGTAGAAATTGTCTGTCCCCCCGCTGATATCCTCCATGACGTGCTGCTGCTTAGAGCAGCGGTGAACTCCCGGTTCATTGAGTTTACGGTTAAAAGCATACCTTCTCGGGGTGTCAGCGCGGTGGTTAAGGGCTCAAAATGACCGTATACGGATGGTGAAGTTAGCAAATGAGTATTGTGTTTGTACCACCTCCACACCCGGTGTTATTCACGGGCAAAGACGGTAAACAGAGGCACATACAACACCAGAGGAAGCTCCACGAACCACGTTCAACCGCGTTGCACCACAAACAAGGGGTTAAACTCGTTTGCAAACTATGCAGTAAAAATGTGGAACGCCCTTCCTATCATCTTAAAGGAGTGCAAAACACTGCCCACCTTCAAAACCACTCTCAAAAAACATTTACAGGAGGCTGCAATCCGTAACTGGACCCTCTAAATCAAAAATCAGATTAAAAGACCCGAACTACCCACTGTACATACTTTGTGTTTTGTCCCCCGCCCCCACCTGTGGTGTATGTCCCCACCTGTCCTACCCGCTGTACATACCTTATGTTTTGTTGTATTGTTCTTCCCATGATGGATGTATGTTTATCTTGTAGATAGTAATAGTTATTTGTCTGTATTATCTTGTAGATAGTACTAGTTTTTTTTTGTCTGTCTTACATGTAACGATGAATTGAGAATCAAGGACCCCAATTGAAATAAGTCAGTGGCTTTCTTGGGTTTTTATCCTGTTAGTTGACCTTGTATGTAATATGTACTTTCATGTACCTACTTCTGCAAATCTTCTAATAAAGTTTTCAATCAATCAAAAAAAAAACTTTGCGGGTTAATAACTTCGGTTTACCGTGGGTTAGGATAACAATTCAAACGTGTCCGGATAGAGGAGAGGACAGGGAATCCAAAACCATTTGAATGGTGTCGATACGACACTGTTATCACGGTCTATGACACAGCGCGGAGCGAATTCCCTGGTAGAAATTGTCTGTCCCCCCGCTGATATCCTCCATGACGTGCTGCTGCTTAGAGCAGCGGTGAACTCCCGGTTCATTGAGTTTACGGTTAAAAGCATAACTTCTCGGGGTGTCAGCGCGGTGGTTAAGGGCTCAAAATGACCGTATACCGATGGTGAAGTTAGCAAATGAGTATTGTGTTTGTACCACCTCCACACCCGGTGTTATTCACGGGCAAAGACGGTAAACGGAGGCACCCTTTGCGGGTTAATAACTTCGGTTTACCGTGGGTTAGGATAACAATTCAAACGTGTTCGGATAGGGGAGAGGACAGGGAATCCAAAACCATTTGAATGGTGTCGATCCTACACTCCTATCACCGTCGACACAGCGCGGAGCAAATTCCCTGGTAAAACGTTTCTCTCCCCCCGCTGTCAAAGGGAGTTTGAACCAGCAGGCGCGGTGCTGCGAGCAGCAGCGAGTGAACTCCCGGTTCATTGAGTTTACGGTTAAAAGCATAACTTCTCGGGGTGTCAGCGCGGTGGTTAAGGGCTCAAAATGACCGTATACCGGTGGTGAAGTTAGCAAAGGAGTATTGTGTTTGTACCACCTCCACAGCCGGTGTTATTCACGGGCAAACACAGTGGATAATAACGATTTTTGTGTTATGCTTGTTGTAAATAAAAGTTCTATGATGCATTGAAATGACATTAAACTAAGATAATACGATGGTCAGCATAATTTTTCGAATCTTTATTAATAAGCTATTACAGAAACTGTAGTGACATTTTCCAAGAGCGAATGTGGTATTTAAAGATGGCGGTTAGCGAAAAAAATCTATGAACATGGGATGACGATTTCCATTGACCAATCAACGGTGTGCAGCGTCACACGTCACACGCAGCCTGGCAAAAAGGTTCCGGGTCTAAATTTGGTTCCTGGTAAGGAAGGATAAAGAAGCGACCCGAACCGACCCGAGCCGACCCGGGCCGACAAATGGAAAAGCGCCAAAGAAGCAGGCCAGCCCGGGTCGACCCGGGCTGGCACCGTAGTGGAAAAGGGGCTATAGTGGGAACATTAATAGTGGCCAAATTAACAGTTTGGTACATTCTGAGAAAAAATGAACGCACTGGTGAGCTCGGCACCACAAAAAGGTCTGGACGTCCATGGAAGACAAGAGTGGTGGATGATCACAGGATCCTTTACATGGTAAAGAAAAACCCCATCGCAACATCCAGCCAAGTGAAGAACAGTCTCCAGGAGGTAGGCATATCATTATCCATGTGTACCATAAAAGAAAGACTTCACACAAGCAAATACAGAGGGTTCACCACAATAAGCCTCAAGAATAGAAAGGCCAGATTAGACTTTGACAAAAACATCTAAAAAAGCCAGCCCTGTTCTGGAACAGCATTCTTTGGACCGATGGAAGTAAGATCAGCCTGTACCAGAATGATGGGAAGAAAAAAGTATGGAGAAGGCTTGGAACGGCTCATGATCCGACGCATACCACATCATCTGTGAAAAAACGTGGAGGCAGTGTGATGAACCCGTTACATGTGATGGACATGCATGGACATGCATGAGAGGTAAACAGACTGTTTAAGAGGCAGAATCCCCGGAAGGCAGCTGGTCCGGATTCCGTCTCTCCCTCTGTCCTGAAGCACTGCGCCGACCAGCTGGCCCCGGTGTTTACCCACATCTTCAACGCCTCGCTGGAGCTGTGTCACGTCCCAGCATGCTTCAAGGCATCAACCATCATCCCCGTCCCCAAGTAGGCCAAGGTCACAGGCCTCAACAACTACAGACCCGTCGCTCTGACCTCTGTCGTCATGAAGGTCCTGGAGCGCCTTGTCCTGGCCTACCTGAAGCTCATCACGGATCCTGTGCTGGACCCCCTGCAGTTCGCGTACAGAGCCAATAGATCCACGGAGGACGCCGTGAACATGGCTCTGCACTACGTACTAGAACACCTAGACACTGCAGGCAACTACGCCAGGATCCTGTTCGTGGACTTCAGCTCGGCCTTCAACACGATCCTCCCACACATCCTAGAGCACCAGCTATCCCTGCTGCAGGTGCCGGACTCCACCTGCAGGTGGATCACGGACTTCCTGACTGACAGGTCTCAGCGGGTGAAGCTGGGGAAGAGCATTTCCAGCTCCAGGTCCACCAGCACGGGCTCCCCGCAGGGCTGCGTCCTGTCTCCAGCACTATTCTCCCTTTACACCAACAGCTGTGTCTCCCGCCACCCCTTGGTCAAGCTCCTGAAGTTTGCAGACGACACCACCCTGGTGGGCCTCATCTCCGGGGGGGACGAATCTGCCTACAGGGGTGAGATCGAGGGGCTGCAGAGCTGGTGCAGTTTAAACAATCTGGAGCTCAATGCTCTGAAAACAGTGGAGATGGTGGTGGACTTCCGTAGGAAAGCAGCCCTGCCCCCTCCCATCACGCTGGGAGGTACCCCGGTGGCCTCCGTGGAGTCATGCCGCTTTCTAGGCATGACCATCTCCCGGGACCTCAAGTGGGAGCGGAACACCGAGGCCCTCACGAAGAAGGCCCAGAAGAGGATGTTCTTCCTCCGGCAGCTGAGGAAACTCAGGCTGCCGAGGTCCATGATGGTCATGTGTGACCACCTATACGACGATATGTGTGACAAGTGGATGAAGCGTACATCCAACCCGCAGCCTTACATCAACCTCTCCCTCACCGTCGAACGTGAGGATTACAGAGCACTGGGATTTGACCTCCTGAAATGCACCCGCGCAGTGACCCTGCCTGCCATGGCCGACACGGGCTGCCAGAGCTGCCTGATCGGTATCAGGGTCGCCCAACAAATGGGGTTGAGTACGGAGGACCTCATTCCCGTATCCATGACCCTGAGGGCGGCGAACAACGAGGGAATTCGAATTCTTGGTGCCGCGGTGGTCAGGTTCGCCGGTGACAGCAACGACGCTCGGAGGTTGGAGACACGCCAAATTGCGTACGTGACGGACACTTCAGACCGCATATTCCTCTCCCGCTCAGCCTGCGTGGATCTGGGCATGATCTCGGACAGGTTCCCAACACTTGGGGAGGTGAATCTGGCGGCCTCAGAACTATGTGACTGCCCACGGCGTGCAGAGCCGCCAGCCAGGTCAACCACGCTCCCCATGCCGGCGACCGAAGCTAACAGGGAAGCTCTACGCGAGCACTTACTCAAAACGTACGCCCAGAGCACATTCAATACGTGCCCCCACCAGCCCCTACCAAGGATGTCAGGCCCGCCGCTCCGTCTCATGCTTGATGAGAATGCGACACCAGTTGCCCATCACACCCCCATCCCCGTGGCCATACACTGGCAGGATGAGGTGAAGGCAGGCCTCGACCAGGACATTCGCCTTGGCGTATTAGAGGAGGTACCTGTCGGTACACCGGTGACGTGGTGTCACCGCATGGTGATCTGTGCGAAGAAGAACGGCAAACCACGCCGCACAGTCGACTTCCAAGCACTCAACAAGCATGCGTTCCGCGAAACCCACCACACACAGTCCCCTTTCCACCAGGCGAGACGTGTACCCAGCGGGAAACGCAAGACTGTGTTCGACGCGTGGAACGGTTATCACAGCGTCCCACTGCATGACGATGACCGCCACAAGACGACATTCATCACTCCATGGGGGCGCTACCGGTACCGCTCAGCCCCGCAAGGGTATATGGCGTCGGGAGACGGTTACTCACGAAGGTACGACGAAGTGGTCGCAGACATCGGCAGCAAGACCAAATGCGTGGATGACACACTGCTGTGGGCTGACACGATCGAGGAGAGTTACTTCCAGGCAGGGGTGAAAGTGGTTTGAGTTTCTTACAGGAACTACTAGGCTACTACCCCAACCTTCATCCTTTCATATTGTTCTCCTCCAGCTTCATGCATCCCTGAACACACACATCGTGGTGTTGGTGTCGAAATTAGAAACACTTTAGGGCTGCCAAGTTTCACCAAAAGTTTGGAGTGAGAGTTTTTGGTGGTGGAGCGACCCAAAACTGTGCACGTCTTGGTAGCGGCGGCCCCTCTCTCCCACACAATTATTTGTGCTAGTTTCCTGCAATTTTAAACCAGCACAAGAAATGAAAATAATTGGAACATTTGATAAAACAAGAGAAGTTCAGATAATATATCTTAAGTCTTAATAAACAAATACAGTAGCCTACAGAGTCTAAAACAAAATTGGGCCTCATCAAGTGAACTCAACCCCTTGGTCAGCAGCAGAAAGACCCTTGGTCATCATCTTATATACAGTGCATTGCTCATAGATGGCTATCATGTTATACAGTACATACCAGGGTTTTTCCTGGGTCAGTGCGCCCACATTTTCTTTGAGGGACCCCCAATTGTTGTATTTGTATTGTAAATTGTAATTATTAATAATAATAATAATAATAATAGGATGCGATTTGAAAGTACCAGTAGGCTACCAGATACGTATGTACATATTTTGCTACCAGGGTTGCCAGATGGAATTGACAATTTCCAGCCCAACCAGTCTAAAAGCTGCCGAATCCACCCGTCCAGTGTGACCAAAAGTAGCCCAATCTGGCAACACGGCTTGCTTATGGAAGCATATAGTGGACTAAATTCAAATGTTAATGCAATTTGAGATTGCATTTGCATGTTCCACTTTTGCATGCATTCTTTCAGATAATATTCAAATTCAAATGCAATTCTAATGAGCGGATGTGTTTCCTAGAACATATAAATGCAATTGCTAATCACATTACAATTTGAATATTGACTCAAATAACGCAGGCAAAAGTGGCAAATGAATATGCTATTTTGGGATTGCATAGTCATTTTCACATTAGAATGAAAATTTGAATTTTGTCAGCTACAAAGCGGATGTGTTTACTAGAACATAGCTCTGTCACTGGCTTCATATTATCTACAAATCCATACTTTGCAAAACACCTTTCTACCTCTCATCCCTTCTGCACCTCTCTCACCGCCCCATCATCGTTCTAAGATCCAGTGATCTTGTCCGACTCACCATCCCCAAAGCCCGTACCGTAGTCGGGCGCAGCGCTTTCCGGTTCGCTGCAGCACACGACTGGAACACCTTACAAAACACCCTCAAACTCACCGCCCTCACCTCACTCACTGCTTTCAAACAAATCCTGCAGCGAACCATAGTCGATCAATGCACCTGTTGATCACCGTCTCTCACCCATCCCATAACCCATCCCTGCCTCATTTTTAGTACCCCTGCTCCACTACCCCCGCTATCCCTCACCTCCGCTCTTCCTCACCCCTACCTCCTCCGTCTCTCTCCCCTCTCTCTGACTGTTTGTATTTTAATGCATCTGTATTTGCCAGTGTTTTATTGTTTTATTGTATTAATTAACCTTGTTTTATTTCTAGCTTCCCATCCCCCCCCCCCAAAGAGCCATTGCTTTTTGGTCAGGCTGCATTTGCAAATAAGAATTTGTTCTTACATGTTTGCCTGGTTAAATAAAGGTTAAATAAAATAAAAAATAAAACATGTAAATGCAATTGCGTATCACATTATTGCATTACAATTTGAATATTGACTCAAATAACGCAGGCAAAAGTGGCAAATGAATATGCTATTTTGGGATTGCATAGTCATTTTCACATTAGAATTAACTTTTGAATTTTGTCAGCTACAAAGCAGCGCATGACTTTGAAAATTAAATGTCAAATGGCTTTGCATTATCATTTTAATATTGACAGCGAATGTGCACATCAGGTACATGAAAATGCAAATCATTAGAATTGCATTTGAATTGGAATATTGTCTGAAAGAATGCATGCAAAAGTGGAACATGCAAATGCAATCTCAAATTGCATTAACATTTGAATAAAGTCCACTATATGCTTCCATACGGCGCGACTGTAATCCCGGTCGGACTGTCTCAGTGCCCAGTGCTGCCCACCCAACCACGTCGCGTCGCGTCGGGTCTACTGTAAAGTGGGTCCTTTTCAAAGGTATTAAAATAGACGCAGGGAAACATAACGTCAGCCATGTGTTTCCTTGTTGGACATTATGGATCGTGAATCGTGATTGCTTCTGCACTCTGCAGCAATCGGATTTTGATTGACAGGCAGCTGCATCTCTTCCCCCAACGGCGTTCCGGCACAGAAAGTCTTGCCGGAACGCAGCACCCGACCGTTCCGGTCCACTTTCACCTATGCTTCCAGGCAATACAATGGCTGGATGTATGCGGCCGGAACGGAATCATCCTCAACCCGGAGAAGTTCGTCTTCGGCGCATCCACGGTGGACTTTGCAGGCTTCACGATCACCATGAACGACGTACGGCCATGCAGCCGTTATCTGGAGGCGATCCACGACTTCCCACGTCCACGCAATATCACTGACATCAGGTCATGGTTTGGACTGGTCAACCAAGTGGCCTACGCCTTCAGTATGGCTGAACGTATGCAGCCGTTCCGGAAACTCCTGCAGAGTGGGGCACGCTTCGAGTGGTCCCCGGAGTTGGAGGACATATTCTGCGAGTCGAAGGACACGATCGTCCAGGAGATCGAGCGTGGTGTCCGCATCTTTGATAAGGCCAAGCCGACGTGCCTCGCCACAGACTGGTCGAAGGAGGGCATTGGGTTCTGGTTGTTTCAGAAGCACTGCCGGTGCACGCCAGTCAGGCCCTTCTGCTGCACTGATGGATGGAAGATAACCCTGGTCGGCAGCAGGTTCACGCATGCAGCGGAATCCAGATACGCGCCTGTAGAGGGTGAGGCCCTAGCAGTCGCAGACGCCTTGGACAAGGCACGCTACTTTGTGCTGGGCTGCAAGGACTTGATCATAGCGGTTGACCACAAGCCGCTGCTGAAACTCCTCACAGACAGAGCACTCGACGACGTACCCAACCTCCGCCTCAGGAACCTCAAGGAGAAGACCCTGCGTTATCGCTTCCGCATCGTACATGTCCCGGGCATGAAGAACAAGGCGGCGGATGCCATGTCACGCAGGCCGGTCGGCACCTCTCGACCACCGCTCATGAACCTTCCGGACGACAGCGCTGCCGCGGTGACCTACCTCTCGCCCAGCACGCACACTGACATCCTGTCTCTCCTACGCCAAACTGAGCCGGAGGACAGCGACGACATCGAGGATGGTGACCTGGCATGGTGCGCCGCGGGGCTGGAGTCATTGCGATCAGTGACATGGGACCGCGTCAGGGATGCCACCAGCAGTGACAGCGATATGCGTACGTTGGAGGAGATGGCGGTGGACGGCTTTCCCGAATCAAGGATCGGGATGCCTGTGACAATTCGTGGCTTCCACCAATACCGTGACCACATTACATCCACTGATGGGGTGGTCTTGTTCAAGGACAGGGTGGTCATACCGCCCTCACTCCGCGTTGAGGTACTGAGTGCCCTACACGCTGCCCACCAGGGCGTCTCGATGATGACCGCCCGCGCGGAGTCCTCTGTGTTCTGGCCAGGCATGTCAGCCGACATCAGCGCCGCTCGGAACAACTGCGAGCACTGCCACCGGATGGCGCCTTCACAACCTGGGGCACCGCCGACCCCGCCCATCCCGGCCGTCTACCCCTTCCAGGCGGTGTGCTCAGACTTTTTCATGCACAGAGGTGTACACTACCTCGTGACGGTGGACCGTTACTCGAACTGGCCGATCGTCTCGAGGTCATCGGGTGGCGCTCTCGACCTGATAAGCCACTTACGTCGTGCCTTCGCGACATACGGGACACCTGAGGAGCTCTCATCAGACGGGGGGCCTGAGTTCACCTCCGCCGAGACCAGGTCTTTCCTGCGCAGATGGGGGGTCCACCATCGCCTCTCATCAGTGGCTTTCCCCCACAGCAACTGCCGTGCAGAGATAGGGGTGAAAACGATGAAACGGCTGATCACTGACAACACTGGCCCGAAGGGTGAACTCAACACTGATGCCATGCAGAGGGCGATACTGCAGTACCGCAACATGCCTGACCCGGACACCAAGATTTCCCCAGCGATGTGTGTGTTCGGCCGCCCGATACGCGATTTCATCCCGATCGCCCCCGGAAAATACAGGTCTCATGAAACTTGGCGTGAGACACTGACAGCGAGGGAGGAGGCCCTCCGCAAACGCCATATCCGCACAGCGGGCACCTGGGCGGAGCACACTAAACGCCTTCCGCCGCTCGTAGTTGGGGATTTGGTCCGTGTACAGAACCAGACAGGACCCCACCCCAACAAATGGGACAGGACGGGCTGCGTCGTGGAGGTGCGTCAGCACGATCAATACGTGATCAAGATTGACGGCTCGGGCAGGATCACACTTCGAAACAGGAGATTCCTGCGCAAGTTCTACCCGGTTCGCAATGACCAGCTTCCGCCCCGGTCGATCTATGATGATCTGGCGATCCGCATCGCCAGGCCGGCGCCCATTGTTGCGCCGCGGCTGCCTGACCCCACAAGCGGCCCTGGAATACCTGTATCGGAGCCTGGGTCCGCCCCGCCGCTAGCGCTGCCATCAGCGGGCTCTCCCCGGCGTGGGACACACCCCACCTCTGCCTCGCCTGTGACACCAACTCATGACTCGCCAGGGTGTGCCGTCCCCCAGATGTCGCCGTCGGCCCCTGGGGCCACAGTGGTCTCTTCCCCGCCAGTCCCGGCCACGTCGCTGCCGTCGCCGCCGTCAGGCCTACGCCGGTCCGCAAGGGCGACCTGCGTGCCGGCCTGGCACAGGGACTTTTCCATGGGTTGACATTACTAGGTTATATGGGCGTTGTGTCGTGTTGTGCACTTCGCTTGTTGATTTGTGATTTGTACGGACACTTGAGTTATTCTCTTCTTATAGGCGTGTTGTTGTTTCAGCCTTTATTGTAGTCGTGTTAAAGGCTCGGAGGGAGATAGGGAATATTTCACTACGGTCATATGTTTAGGTGCACGCACCGGAAACGGAATTAGATAGACTACTGTTCTAATGTTTACACCTGCATTCGCCCTGCTCAGGACTTGTTTAATTATTGTCATTTCGCAGAGTCATTTCATTAAAGCAAATGAACAAATGGAATATTGTTCTTATTTAATTTCAACCACTGTACAAGTTGGGACGTTACAATACATAACATGTACACAGGTAAAGCCATGGCAACATGGATACACACAGGCACTGGCACACAGAGCACACAGGTGTGTGAAGTACACTATAGACAGGTACTTCAGCTAAAGTACACTTGCAGGTATACAGCTGCATCCCACCCAAAAATTATATCGTAGAAAAGTTCATTGTTTTCCATCATTTAATTCAAAAAGTGAAACGTTCATATAGTCTAGATTCATTACACATAAAGTGAAATATTTGACTATAAACTATAGTTAAGATACCTATCTTGTTAACTAATCCTAATTATAATCAAGTGTTGAGAACAGTCTATTTGTTATGGACAACGTAAGCCTGGCTAAATAACATTACTTACTGTGGTCGCCTCGCATCGTCTTGACTGCTGCTTGCAAATCTATGAACAAACAGGTTTATGAACAAAGAGAAAAAACAGTGAAATTAGCGGGTATTGTTGTATTGAATAACTTTCGGACTACGACATCACTGTTAACATTTTATTGATGGCTCTCACAACAACAACCTGTCGTCTCTCGGGGTCGCAACACTAACTGTGTGTGTCTTAAAGGTACAGTCACAACTGATGTGACGCATACATAACATTTACCCCCCCTGTTATGGATTATTAATGAGACTCAAGATAGGAACTTGCTTTAAATCTAGGTATAAGATTTATTAAAGAAAATTATTTTTTACAGCTCGAGCGGACAGTCAAGTTCTCAATGGGAAGCTTTCAAGGACTGACACCAAACTCTGGTGTGGCGACCGCTGGGGCCCGTAGCTGATTCTAAGGAAGCTGCAGCTCACAGCCCATCATCAGGAGGGCCAGGGAGCTGCCGGTAGTTGAGTGCGGCGTTGCCCGGTAGTGAAGCAGGGTGCGGAGCAGCGCCGCTGAGAACGGCAGGCCATCTGCCAGGTGTGCTCTGACCCCGTTGTTCAGGGTCTGGTTAAAGCGTTCGACCCCCCCATTTGCCTCCGGGTGGTAGAACGCGTGCGTATGTGTTTGATCCCGCTTTCCTCCACAAAGGTGGCAGACTCAGCTGAGACAAACTGCGGGCCATTATCTGTAGTGATGGCATTTGGATTGCCCCACCGAGCAAACAGAGAGGAGAGAAAGTCTGTGACCACCCGAGCTGTTACGGACCCCGTAAAAAAAAAAAAAAAAAATCTTTCCACTGACCAGGCAGTGCACTCCTTCACCAACACTAAAGCTGCGTGCACACCAGGCCATTGCGTTGCACCGGAAGTCATTCATCTCAATGGGGCAGTTGCGTTGATCAGTTGCCTTGCTCTGCATTGCGTTTCTTGACCGTCAGGGTGCGCTAATCAGTCCAAAAAATTCAGCTTTTGCGTTGCGTTGGATCCGTTAAAACAACCGGAAGTAAACCGGAAGTAGTTTCTTGCCCAGAGCTTTCGCCTCAGATGTAAAATCCTCATTTTTGGCCGCCATTGGCTACAATCTGTAATTTGGCTCTACAAGTGTTAATATGTCATTTTATGAAGTTTTTATATGTTTTCAGGCGAGAAAGTAACCATATATTCACAAAATGTATCCGGTTTATCAAAATAACCCGTTTATATATCTAATCTGACGTTTTTTCCCCCACTTCTGTGGGAAACTTCGCTAGCAACACGAGTAGAGCTTTGCATCTGCATCGCACGTTGAAGTACGTCAAGTCCATCCCACCAGGTTGCGCCAGAACGGTGGGTCACGGTCCCTGGTGTGCACGGAGCGTAACTGTGTGTGTCTTAAAGGTACAGTCACAACTGATGTGACGCATACATAACAGGTATCGCTAACAAATATAGGCAACTAATTATCCAGAAAGCTAATGGCAGAATAACATATACAGCCTAAATGACGTGAGTGTCAAATACTTAGAAAAAACGTAGAATTACTAGTTATTTTTTTCTTAATTAGTAGACTGTTGGGCTCATGGGCGATTTTAGACCCTTTTTAGAGATGCTTGAGCACCCCTACATTTAATCTCAGCATCCCTAAAAAAAAAAAATTTTAAATAATAATTTAAATAGATATAACTTATTATCATTCTTTTTCTGAAATCATTTTTAGCCTAATTACAGGCTCAAAGGGTTTTATTTAAACAGGTTTAATATCTAGATATTCTTTATAGTCATGATGTTACACACGCTACAGCACCTCGTTGGTAACGTTAGTCCGCCAATAGTTTCTCATAGCCAGACCTATCTCATAGCCAGGCCTATCTCACATAACCAGACCTACCTCACATAGCCAGACCTATCTCTCATAGCCAGACCTATCTCATAACCAGACCTACCTCACATAGCCAGACCTATCTCTCATAGCCAGACCTATCTCTCATAGCCAGACCTATCTCACATAGCCAGACCTATCTCTCATAGCCAGACCTATCTCTCATAGCCAGACCTATCTCACATAGCCAGACCTATCTCACATAGCCAGACCTATCTCTCATAGCCAGACCTATCTCACATAGCCAGACCTATCTCATAACCAGACCTATCTCACATAGCCAGACCTATCTCATAACCAGACCTATCTCATAACCAGACATATCTCATAGCCAGACCTAGGGCCTATCTCATAGCCAGACCTACCTCCATGCTTTGCTTCGCACACCCTAGTAGCTACATAAAATGTGATTTAAAAAAATAATTTTTACAAACATCATTGGCAACAGACATACAGTTTAGGGGCAGGAGATGGGCACTTGCCCAATAGTAATTAACGGTTATCTGACAATATAGGTTGTGGGCTGCTTTTGGTGGATTTAGCGGTTTTTAGACAGTGGTTAGGCTGGAAATCGTCAATCCTATCTGGCAACCCACTCTGTGCCAACACTGGAGAATAATATTTTATTTTAGTGCAAGGTGAGATGTCTGCAGATGAAAATAACCAAGTTGAAACATTAGCAAATATAATTGTTGAATGTTCTGACAGAGAAAGTTGGTTCAAATTGATCTAGTGACTAGAAAGTGTCTGGTTATACAGTTCCATGGTGTGAATAGTGTCAAAGAGCTAATGAGCTAGCTTGCTCAGACGTGATTAGATAGTCTGCTTGCACACTTGCCAGCTAAAGAGCTAAATGGATGCACTTTATTATTTTAGTTAAAGTAGTCACAATATTTATCTGTTAGAATTGGGCTTCATTGTATATCTACAGTACATAGACAGTGGATTGAAGCATTTGAACAAACCCTCTCTCATTGGAAATGTCTGTTTTTCCATAGATGGACATAGGATTTTGTTTCAGTTGAGAGTAAGGTCAAAATGACATTACCTGACTGCATTGCCCACAGCCACACAATATTTAATTAGAATAATGTTATACATTGATATGGATCAATTCATACCTTTTATTAGATTATAAATACTCTGGTTGTTATATTTGCCTTTTGGTTGACAGCAAAAGAGGAAGAAAGGAGGATAGAGAGTGAGAGAAGGTGAGAGAGCAGGATGGAGTCAGCACACCAGAGAGAGAGAGAGCAAAAACCAGGTGACAAAGTGGACAGGTAGTCAAGACCACACATTGTATTTACTGCCAAAGCAGCTTCAGTTTTGCCCACATTCATTGCAGTGGACTCCACAATGATTTCACATAACTAAGCAGTGTATTGATATACTGCTATCAAATGTGGATTTCCCCCAACCTCCTCTTATATTTATTCACAAATACTCTGTTTGCTTTATTTATTATCAGATTATATGTCATTTTCTATTTGAATACAATATTTGTGTCTGTGACTGTGCAAAGAGGGAGAGAGGAGGATGGAGATGACAGAGAGAGAGCAAGAGCAGGTGAGAAAGTGATAGATAGTGAAGTTAAGATTGTTATAATCCCAAGATGGCGGCGCGCTACACAGACGCGCGGCTCGAGTGGCTTCAACGCTGGTGTTTTTTTAGTGTTTTTAAGTACATTTGTATGTACATTTTTATTTTAGTACTTATAGGGAACGGTTGTGTAAATAGTACCTACAGCAGACTAGACTTACTAGAAGTTGGTGCGCAAAATGAGAGGACTGTAACAACGGAATTCTTGGAACAGCAGGGAATCCCATTCGACATTGCTCGGTCGCCGGGTGAACAATACTACGCTCTCCCAACACTCAAGCGCAAACGTCGGCGTAAGGACCGCAAGCAACGACGGGGCTGCAGGGGAGGCCTGCTAGCCAGGCTGAGACGTAGCCCGGACAAGCCAGCTTTGCCGAGTATATTCCTATCCAACGTCAGGTCCCTGACTAATAAGATGGATGAATTGAGACTACAGGTTACCAAAAATAACATCGTGGGAGATAGCTGTGTGATGATTCTAACGGAGACCTGGCTAAATGACACTATCCTGGACTCCGCGATTAGCCTGGAAGGCCGCACTCTACACCGTGCGGATCGGACTTTGCTTAGCGGTAAGACTCGCGGAGGTGGGATCATTATATCTACGAAGGATAGCTGGTGCTTAAACACGAAAACTGTAAGTAGCCACTGTTCCCCAAACCTGGAATACTTGACTGTTAAATGTCGACCCACTTACCTACCGAGGGAATTCAATGCAGTGTATATTACAAGCGTTTACATTGCACCGAATGCAGACGGTAGCTTAGCATTGGCGCGGCTATATGACGTCATCAGTGGTCAACAAAGCGCAGACCCACAGGCAGTTCACATTATAGCAGGAGACTTCAATCATGTCGACCTGAAGGCAGTACTACCCAAGTTCTATCAGCATGTTAAATGTGCAACAAGAGGAGAAAAAACACTGGATAAGGTATACACCAACATCAATCGTGCTTACAAGGCTAGACCGCTAGCTCATCTAGGCATGTCTGACCATGTGTCAATCCTCCTGATCCCAGCATACACTACCATGAGGAAAAGTGCTCCCATCACCACTAAGACTGTCAGAACCTGGCCAGAAGGGTCCGCTCCACTGCAGATCTGCCTAAATGACACCTCATGGCAGGAATATGAGCATGAGGACCTGGAACAGTTCACGTCGTCGGTTCTGAACCACATAGTGAACTGCACCAACTCAGTCACCGTGGACAAACGGGTCCGGGTCTACCCCAACACGAAGCCATGGATGACGAAAGTCCAAAAACTGATCAAGAGAGGGACAACGCCTTCTTCGCAGGGAAGAGCACACTGCTGTACAGCACCACCAGGGCTAACCTAAAGCGCGGCATCAAAGAGGCCAAGGCAGACCACAGAGAGAAGATTGAGGAATGCTTCCTGAGCAACGACTCCAGGCGGATGTGGCAGGGGGTTCAGCACATGACAAACTTCAGAGCCAACAGGCTAGGCTCACAGCCGCAGAGGACGACCCCCTGCTGGCGGAAAAGCTGAACTCCTTCTACGCCCGGTTCGACGAGGGGCGAACGGAGCACCACTCTCTCCAGCTCTCAGCAGCCTCACCCTCACAGAGCATGAAGTGAGACGCGTGCTGAAGGCGGTGGACCCCAGGAAAGCCTCAGGGCCGGATGGCGTCCTGGGACGGGTGCTGAGGGACTGCGCCGACCAGCTGGCCGGGGTTTTCACCAACATCTTCAACCAGTCCCTGTCCCAGGCCACTATCCCACCCTGCCTGAAAACCTCAACTATCATCCCAGTCCCGAAGAAAAGCACGGTGAGCTGCCTAAACGACTACCGCCCGGTGGCACTCACACCAATCATCATGAAGTGCTTCGAGAAACTAGTCCGGGCCCACATACTCACACGCCTCCCGCCCAACCTGGATCCATACCAGTTCGCCTACAGAGCCCACAGGTCCACAGAGGACGCCATCGCGACGACTCTCCACGCCACTCTATCCCACCTGGAGAGGGGAAACAGCTACGCGAGACTGCTCTTTGTGGACTTCAGCTCCGCCTTCAACACCATCCTTCCAGACAGGCTAGTGACCAAACTACTAGACCTGGGACTATCACACTCTATATGTGCATGGATCAAGGACTTCCTGACCGACCGCCCCCAGAGGGTGCGGGTGGGTCCCCACACCTCCACAGCCCTCAGACTCAGCACTGGGTCCCCCCAGGGCTGCGTGCTAAGCCCCACCCTCTACAACCTCTACACCATGGGTCACCAACAGGCGGCCCGCGGGCCAGATGCGGCCCACCAAAGCTTTCCATCGGCCCCGCCGAATATTCATGTTTTTACGGGGTTTTTTTACGTTTTTTTTTTCTCGAAAATGAGGGAAATACCGTTTAGAACATATATCATAGATTCATATAGTTCTTACAATGCAGGAGGAGTCAGACCTACCTCATTCACAAAGCTGCAGCCTTGCTTCTGGTTGGGCACTAAATAGCAGTAGCGAAGCTGAAACTAATTCCCCTCTTTTATTAAATGGAATGCAGCAGACGTAGCGCTATTCTCATGCAAGAATGAGGACAAATTCATAGCTCTCATTTAACATTTCGTTGTATTTTATTTTTTCACATAGCCTACTCATAGGCCTATTTAACATTTCGTTTTATTTTATTTTTCACTCTTTGTTGCTCTTGTTTAACATTTCGTAACATTAACAGTGACTTAAATAACTAACTTCTCAGTCAGAAAATGAAAAAGATTAACATCACAAAAAATAGCATGGCAAATGATAGGCCTTCATTGCCAGAAATGTTGTTTTCAAGTCGGTCAGTCAAACGTTCACCGCGGCATCCTGGTATCGCCTGGCATCTGTAGCCTATATCAAATAAAACGGTAATAACCAGGTCATTAAATTACACTTTAACAATGAATAAACCATGCCATTTAACATAGGATTTTGCTATGTCTGCAATACTCACATTTTGTTAATGAGAGAACTAACATCTCCCCTCTGACGCCAACTTCTTAAAATCAGGCTGGAGGTCCTCGTGAATGGCTTCAGATTCCAGCACAAACTTGCGGAACAGGCGATGCTGCGTACTGGAAGTTCCTCTGATGAAGTTAATTATTTTCATTGTTTTGTCCATAACCTCTTTCAGATCCCCACTTAGTTTGGCACACAGCACGCCAAAATATCTCGATTGCCCCCTGGTGGCTGGTTGGATAATAGGTGTCAGGAGTCTGTTCACACTGATAATAGGCTAATAATCATTAATAACATTAATTTAGTAAGAAAATGAAAATATTAAACAGTAATATGCTAATAGTACTATATACAATAGTATGCCTAAATAAAATAATTATATATATATATATATATATATATACGTATATATATATTAAAGTCCGGCCCCCACAGTGTATGCTTTGAAAAATTCTGGCACTTGGACAAATATAGTTGGTGACCCCTGCTCTACACCTATGACTTCACCCCCGTCCACCCCAGCAACTCCATCGTAAAGTTTGCAGACGACACCACCGTGGTGGGCTGCATCTCGGGGGGGGACGAGGCGGCGTACAGGGATGAGGTAGAGCAACTGAGCAAGCTGTGCAAGGTTAACAACCTGCTGCTGAACAAGTCAAAGACCCAGGAAATCATCGTGGACTTCAGGAGGAAAAAGTCAGAGATCCAGCCCCTGCTCATCGACGGAGAGAGCGTGGAGAGAGTCTCAACCCTCCGATTCCTGGGGGTGCACATACAGGATGACCTGTCCTGGGAGAACAACACAACAGCCACCATCAAGAAGGCACAACAGCGGCTCTACATCCTGAGAGTCCTCAGGAAGGAACACAGCAAGCAGGAGATACAGGTGACCTTCTACCGCGGCGCAGTGGAGAGCATCCTCACCTACGGCATCTGCAACTGGTTCTCCAGCTGCACAACCGCGGAGAGAAATGCGCTACAGAGAGTCGTGAGAACAGCCCAGAAGACCACCGGCGCCCCACTCCCCTCTCTGGAAGAGCTGTACAACACACGCTGTCTCAGGAAGGCCTCCAAGATCTCCAGAGACCCAACCCACCCTGGGTACGAACACTTTACCCGGCTGCCCTCGAAAAGGCGGTACAGGACCATGGCCGCAAGGACAAACAGACTGAAGAACAGCTTCTACCCCAGGGCCATCCAGGCCCTGAACACAGCAAAGACCTAGGTTCTGGGCCCTGGACAGTCTGGACGGATTGATGGCAGCTGCTGGACTGAAAAAATCAGGTGTAGTGCTGAGGCACAAATATGTACATTTCAAGCCTGCAAACAGCGACACTTTAAATGAATGTGCAATAACACTGTGCAATATGACAACCCTAGTCGTCTATCTGTACAGTATAGTATAGTGGATAGTGTACATAGCCTTTATTTATGTAAACCAGCTCCTTCCCTTGTGCTTTTTTTAGTTTTTTTTTTCTTTCCTAACACCAGGGGAGCCACTCCTCCTAAATGTCGTTGTTTGGTACCTGTACTATAGCAATGACAATAAAGACCATTCATTCATTCATATAGTGGCAACTCTGTAACACACATAGTAATACACACACACACACACACACACACACGCAGTTGTGTACCTATTGGCAAATCGGTTTGTGCTCTCGGGGCTGAGCCCCCCTAAAGGTCTGATCCTAAAATCGCCCCTGGGACACATAATGAACTGTACACAAAATATTTTCCAAGGCTTAATGTGATTTTTACTACCACTGTAGGCCTACTTAACCTCTTCTTATCCACCTCATTTTCTGCTCGAAAGGACATGCCCACAGTGAATATAGAATATCTCCACAATCACAAGGGCCTTCATAATGACCTTGTTATCAAATGAAAGCTAACACCTGTGGGGTGGCTGTAGAAGTGTCCGAATCAAAATCTATGTTACTGTGTCAGAGTAAATAGAGCTAGAACATTATAAAACATCTCAAATTCAGTCTCCGTCTAAAAAAACAACAGCTTTTACAGTGAATATCACATTGGAAACCTGATAACCAAGCCCAAATCATCTAGGAATCAGTACTCCAGGGTCTTATTAGTACTTGTGCCAAAGTTGATGCTAGTAATGTGAGCAAATGCAACTTTGTACCTGTTTTAGTACAGGTATGTTTAGGCGGACACCTATATGTTTAGGCCATTTGGAGATATGTTGGCACCATCTTTGACCTTTGACCTTTCTCATGTATCAGATTTCTTTTTTTTCTTTTTTGGATTTTTTTGAGTTGGCCGACCAATGGTATGGAAATTTGGCGTTGAAACCGGACATGACACATTCTCCAGTTGGAGAAAACTGGATGTGACTTAGGCCGTGTTTACAGTCTCTGGAAAAAAATGGTGGCATTGTATAGCATGCAAAGTTGTGAAAAAAATGTGATATCGATGAAGAGAATTGATCGAGGTAAACTCTTTAGATCACTTTGGATCCCCATGAGGGTCCGTGGAACACTTCTGTCAAGTGAGTTTCAACCATGAAGGGTGTCATACAAAATATTATTTGCCCTTGACTGTCCCAACAGTTGAAGAGAAACAATGAAATGGCGTTGTATTTTAGTTGATTGAAATTAATGAAAATGTTACCTTATTTAACAATTTGCTCTTAACATAAGATTAGCCAACTATAGATGCGTTGGTAACATGTTTCCAGGTTATATACAAGATAGGAAAGCTGAATGGTGATACATTTAATCCAAGCTGATGATGTTGTGTAACAAGGGTGGTGTGTGCAGCGGACGCAGGTGCGATGCAGGACAAAGTGACAACAGCAGGCAGCGGTTGAGAAGAAAACCTCTTCCTGTGCTGAACAAGACAGAAGCCCCACAGGGAGAATGCTGCTCAAAACCATTGCGAATACCATAGACCGCACTGACACCAGGTTCTACCCAGAACCACCGGCTAGAACAGCTCACAACTCCCTGTGCAAGGCAGACAGAATAACAAACCAGGAACACATACTTACACAGAACAAACAGGGAGATCGACCAGCAGGGAGTGCCAGGAAGGGAGGACATAAATACACAAGTGCCAAACATACACAGGTGACACACATTAGTCCACAATGAGGAGGAACAGGGTGTAGTAGCGTCTCAGGCCACCAGGGGCCACCCGAGGGAGGCACCAAGGAGTCAACAGGGAAATGGCGATCCCAACCATAACAATGTTGTATCTAAATGCAGAAAATTAATTAAGTATGTTACTGACATACTTTTTTTTCTTCCACCTCACTAATGCTGATTTGTTTTAAATGTCCTTGTCAGGGGGAGATCATCACCATGGTGACAGCAGAATGTGAGATGGGGCCTGAGCTCAGAAAGCAGAGGGGGGGGACCATGTGGAAGAGCCTGTCCAAATATACCTCCATCTTCCTGGTGTTGTGCTTGGCAGGCCTCGTGTTCCTGTTACGCAACATTGACGCTCTGGAGGTGAGGGGCAAAAGTCTGTTTGTGGGAGTTGGTGTAGAGTTAGTCACTGCCCAGGTTCAGATAAGAATGGAATTTCTGAAATGAATGAATGGTCTTTATTGTCATTAATATAGTACAGGTACCATACAACGAAATTTGGGAGGGGGGGCTCCCCTGGTGCTAGGAAAAAAATACAAAAAACAAGGGAAAAAGAGCTGGTTTACATAAATAAAGGCTATATACACCATCCACTATACTATACAAATAAAACACTGTGCTGTACTCTATGCTATGCTATAAATATCCTAACATTTCCTATCTCTGAACCTTATGTACCCGCGGGTTGTCATATTGCACATAGTATTATTGCACATTCATTTAAAGTGTCACAGTTTGCAGGTTTGAAATGTTCACAGTTGTGTTTCAGTATTGCACTTGATTACAATCTAGTAGCTGCCATCAAATTGTCTAGATTGTCCAGGGCCTAGAACCTAGGTCTTTGCTGTGTTCAGGGCCTGAATGGCCCTAGGGTAGAAGCTGAGCTTCAGTCTATTTGTCCTTGCGGACATGGTCCTGAACCGCCTGCCCGAGGGCAGCCGAACAAAGTGTTCGTTCCCAGGGCGGGATGGGTCTCTGGAGATCTTGGAGGCCTTCCTGGGGCAGCGTGTGTTGTACAGCTCTTCCAGAGAGGGGAGGGGGGCGCCGATGATCTTCTGGGCCGATCTCACGACTCTCTGTAGCGCTTTCCTCTCTGCGGCTGTGCAGCAGGAGAACCACACGCAGATGCAGTAGGTGAGGATGCTCTCCACTGTGCAGCGGTAGAAGGTCACAAGCAGCTCCTGTTTGAGGTGGTATTTCCTGAGGACTCTCAGGAAGTAGAGCCGCTGTTGTGCCTTCTTGATGATGGCTGCTGAGTTGGTCTTCCAGGACAGGTCATCCTGTATGTGCACCCCCAGGAATCGGAGGGTTGAGACTCTCTCCACGCTCCCTCCATCGACGAGCAGGGGCTGGACCTCAGATTTTTTCCTCCTGAAGTCCACAATGATTTCCTGGGTCTTTGACTGGTTCAGCAGCAGGTTGTTAACCTTGCACAGCTTGCCCAGCTGCTCCACCTCATCCCTGTACGCCGCCTCGTCCCCCCCCGAGATGCAGCCCACCACGGTGGTGTCGTCTGCAAACTTTACGATGGAGTTGCTGGGGTGGACGGGGGTGAAGTCGTAGGTGTAGAGGTTGTAGAGGGTGGGGCTTAGCACGCAGCCCTGGGGGGACCCAGTGCTGAGTCTGAGGGCTGTGGAGGTGTGGGAGCCCACCCGCACCCTCTGGGGGCGGTCAGACAGGAAGTCCTTGATCCATGCACAGATGGAGTGTGATAGTCCCAGGTCTAGTAGTTTGGTCACTAGCCTGTCTGGAAGGATGGTGTTGAAGGCAGAGCTGAAGTCCACAAAGAGCAGTCTCGCGTAGCTGTTCCCCCCTCTCCAGGTGGGATAGAGTGGAGTGGAGAGTCGTCGCGATGGCGTCCTCTGTGGACCTGTGGGCTCTGTAGGCGAACTGGTATGGATCCAGGTTGGGCGGGAGGCGTGTGACTATGTGGGCCCGGACCAGTTTCTCGAAGCACTTCATGATGATTGGTGTGAGTGCCACCGGGCGGTAGTCGTTTAGGCAGCTCACCGTGCTTTTCTTCGGGACTGGGATGATAGTTGAGGTTTTCAGGCAGGGTGGGATGGTGGCCTGGGACAGGGACTGGTTGAAGATGTTGGTGAAAACCCCAGCCAGCTGGTCGGCGCAGTCCCTCAGCACCCGTCCCAGGACGCCTTCCGGCCCTGAGGCTTTTCTGGGGTCCACCGCCTTCAGCACACGTCTCACTTCATGCTCTGTGAGGGTGAGGCTGCTGAGAGCTGGAGAGAGTGGTGTTTGTGTTGTGGTTACCTCCGTTCGCCCCTCGTCGAACCGGGCGTAGAAGGAGTTCAGGTAAGAGGTGAAATGGTAAGAGGATTGCATACTCATAACTAGATCAAAAACTGACTTCCTGCACGAGTGGTGAAAGAGACCCCAGTTTGGTTTTCGTAATGGATTTGGCTATTGTTCTGCCCCATATTTTTTCCCACTGATCAGATCCCAGAGCTTCACCAGTACAGATTTACCTCTTCCATTGCCACCCTTGGTAACATCTCCTCTCCTCCCCAGCAGAAGCTGAATTTCAGGACTGTGTCGACAGGCTCCCCGTTCCAGAGCAGCATTCACTCAGCCTTCACCCCGCAGGCCTCTACTCCCCCGTACCGCAAGCCGAGCTACTGTGCCCACCTGGGCCAGGAGCCCTCACCTGAGGAGGCTGTGGAGGAACGCAACCTCCTTGAGTCCATAGCCTGGCCTGGGCCCCCACCCCGCCTCATTGATACGCCCCAGACAAGCAACCCTGCACACAGCCTGTTTACTATCCTACCAGCAGCGCGAGGGAGGGTGTGGCACGTGGGTGACCAGCTGGAGGCTCTGGTCCAAATGTATGACTTCCAGGGGCAGCCCAAGACCTATGGCGGGGACTTCTTGTTGGCCCGGCTGCACTCCCCAAAGCTGAGGGCAGGCGTGGCGGGGCAGGTGTTGGACCACCGGAACGGGTCCTATTTAGCTATTTTCCCGTTACTATGGGAGGGTACTGCACAGGTAGAGGTGACGCTGGTCCACCCTAGTGAGGCGGTCGCTGTGCTACACCGCTTACGAGAGGAACGGCCTGACCGAGCGTTCTTCAAGAGTCTCTTCCGCTCTGGCTCTCGATCTGAGACAACCCTGTGTAACCTATGTCTGCCGGCCAGTCAGAAGCCATTGTGCAACTATACAGACCTTAAGACAGGGGAGCCCTGGTACTGCTATAAGCCAAAGCTACTGAGCTGTGACACACGTGTCATCCATGCCAAGGGAGGCTATGAGAAACACTTGCTCACTAACAAAGAAGCACTACTCTTCCAAAGGTTAGTGGGGATAGCTGTGTGACAGTGTGTGTATACTTGTGTGCAACATAGTACAATACTTTGTGCCTCTGTCTGTTTACAATATGTGTAGTAGTAATAGCATTAGCAGTAGTAGCAGTAGTAGTAGTAGTAGTAGGGTTTTGTGGCCGTGGAACGAAATGTCACACCAATTTACATACATTTTGTGGCATCCCTCTCACTGAGACCGGGGAAAATTGCACACACAAGCCAGAGAAGGCACAAAACAGGAGGAACAGTTAGCCACTCTAGGCGTATTTTATTAACAGAAAAAAGAACAAGGGCAATAAGGCCAGCTTAAGGGTTCTCGCCGTTACTCACTCAGAGGGGGGTGTTAGAAGGATAGCCGGGGGGCTCTGCAGGCGTCCTCTCCGGCTGTCGGGGCCTCTCCACTAGGCTGCGCCCGACTGGTGCTATGGAGATAACACACAACACATTAATAAAGACACTCTGAAATAAGTTGCGGCTGCACGGCTCACCCTACGCCACGGTCCGGGTAGGGGTTTGTCGTCTGCCTAGTCTCCGGCTGTCGGGGCCTCTCCACTATAGTCACAGGACCTCGGTCTGGCAGCAGAACAGAACAGAACAGTTAATGACATTAAACATAGATACAGTGCCGTAGTCCGGCTCTCACCCCAACGTGCGTGCTGCTGCTTCGGCCGCCCCCTTGTCTGCTGGTTTCTGCCCTCTTTATGTCTCCTGTGAGTTGGTTTCTCACTGCAGCTCTGCTAATTGGGGAATGCAGGGCAGCTGTGCATAGCTGTGGGGTTTCCCTGCATCTCCTCTGCCCAGGGGCTGGAATGGGCGCTGTCCATGGTGCTGAGTTTTACCTGCAGCTACTCGGCCCTGAGGCCAGAATGAAGGTCTTTGCACACCAATGCGTGCGTTTTCGCATGCGTATTTTTTAATCCGTCATCCGAAAAAAACGTTACGCACAGAGACCTTGCACAGCGGTCCGTTGCGGAGTCCGTTGCGTTTATTTACGTTGCGAACTTTCGCAATATGCACTCTACATTCTAAATGCTTGATTTAGCAAACAAACAACTGAGAGCAATATAACTAAAACCAAATGGTAGACCACATCAGTAGAATGTATTATTAGTAGAAAAGTACAATACATCTTTATTTCTTTTAACAAAGCGTGGTGTGCATCTCCTGCAGTGTGATATCTGTAATCATACCATGTGTACTGTGTAGACTCTCCGCTCAGGGTTGCCAGATGGGATTGAGAATTTCCAACCTAACCTCAGTCTAAAAACGGCTAAATCCACCAAAACCCAGCCCATCTGGCAACCCTGTCTCCGCAGCATCAGAGTCTACTTGTTGCGCAAAATAGGCCAGGGTTTGTCAAATCCTTTGTTGGGGATCTCGTTTCTTAAGTCCTGGTATATTGTGGCATTTCTTTACTGTTTGCCATCTGGTCTAGGAATACCCAGGGAGACGCAGACAGCAGAAGTAGAATAGAATAGTAGAATAGAAAAAGAAACCGCTATAACCATGCTGAATTATGTACCTGTATGATGCACTGGCAGTCTGTGACAGTGTGCACCTGCCCGGACCCTGCCCTTCTGCCTGAGTTTGAGTAGGATGCTGCCCAAATGAATGTTATTGTTTAGTGATGCTGCCCAAATGAATGTTATTGTTTAGTGCCGTACGCTTTTGTGGTATTATATTGTGTGAATTATCATCTGTATGTTGTTTTCTTTCACTCGACTAACCGCCGAGATAACACTTGAGACATGTACTTCCGTAAGCATTAATCCAACTGTCCTGCAGTTCTAATTTGACGATGTGTCCCAGTCTATACCATGGCGGAGTGGTCAATAACAACTCTCAAAAGGCTTTTGACGGACGCGAAAAACGCAGAAAATCGAACCTGTTCCGATTTTTTTTTTTGGGACGGACGAATATTACGTATTCGGTGTGCAAGCGTGATTGACACAACATGAGTTCTAATTTATTTTTTTAACGGACGTAAAAAACGCACGTAAAAAACGCATTGGTGTGCAAGGGCCTTTAGTCTCACCCTCGGTCTCAGTCAAGAGAGGGACTGTAGTGACTACATTATGGGTTCATGTTCTCCTCTTACTGTTGGTTGTGTAGTGGGAGGGAACCAGTTCTGGCACTAGGGGCAGAGGGGAGGATTATTAACGTTGCAACTTCCTGTTTAGATACAAGAGTTTTGGTGATCGATTTCCTGGTCCTGTACGGAGTGTACAAGTTGTTATTTTGATTAAACAGTTATCATTACGTTGCCTACGTCTTTCCTTTTTCCTCCGGCACTACACTGGTGACCCCCGACGTGGATTTTTGTTAACGTGATTGTGTACAAAAACCAGCGAGCGAACATTACAATCCTGCAAAATGTCCGGGCGAGGAAGACGTTCAAACCAGCGGCAGCCATCACCATCCCCTGTCAGGGTAACGCGTGGTGCGCACACTCCCACTCTCAAGCTACCAGAGTTCTGGGACTCAACGCCTGCTGCATGGTTTGCTATTGTAGAGGCACATTTTAACAAAAGTGACATCGATGACGACGACGACCGGTACAACCATGCTGTGGCAATGTTGGGCAGCTCCACCGCAGCTCGAGTGGTAGGTTTTTTGTCTGCTCCCCCGACGACGAACAAATATGAGCGCCTCAAGGCCCTGCTTCTAGAGACATTTGAACTGTCCACTGCGGAGAGGGTGCGTCGCCTATTTGCCATGTCGGACTTGGGTGACGAGAGGCCTTCTGCGCGCATGGAGAGGATGCTAAACCTGCTCGGTACAGAAGACCCCATGATCCTCTTCACAGAGCTGTTCATGCGCACATTGCCAGCTCAAGTTAGGATGGCGCTGGCCAACACCGCCATCATGGAGCCCCGCGCCCTGGCCAGGGAGGCGGACCGGTTCGTCTTGGCCATGCCTCAACGGTCCCCCGACCTGCTCGCTCCCGCGGCCGCCCCGCCACCCGACCGTCGCAGGAGAGCGAAGGATGACGCCAGACCTTCTGGCCAGCAGGGTAACGCTGCGGGCCATTGTTTCTACCACGCCACTTTTGGCGCCAAGGCCAAACGGTGCCGCTCACCCTGCACCTTCGGACCGACGGGAAACGGCGGGGCCGGCACTCAGTAGTGGCCCTGAGCGCTGGCGTCACCAACAGGCTGCTCTTCATACAAGACACCGCCTCTGGTCGCAGTTTTCTTTGTGACACAGGTGCCCAGTGGAGCATCATTCCGGCAGAGAGATCGGATGTGGCGAAGGAGGAGCGTGGTCCGCAGTTGGCAGGCGCGGACGGCACACCTATCTGCTCTTATGGCACTAGGGCGGTGGACGTGTGCTTCGGAGGACAATGCTTTTCGTGGGATTTTGTCATAGCGGCTGTCACATTTCCCCTCCTTGGTGCGGATTTTCTGTGCGCCCACAACCTGTTGGTGGACGTGGGGAACAGGCGCCTGGTCAACTCACAGACTTTCGCTTCCTTCGCCTGTACGCAGGGGGAGGCGGTCTACAGCGGGTGGTCCAATACGCTCGCCGAAAGTGACCAGTACCTTCGGCTGCTCGCCGAATTCCCCGACCTTACCAAGCCCACCTTCTCCGCGCCCACGGTGAAACACGGAGTGGAGCACCACATCGAGACCGAGGGGCCTCCCCTCCACGCCAGGGCCAGGCGCCTCAACCCGGAGAAGCTGGCCATCGCCAGGGCGGAGTTTGCGCATATGGAGCAGGTGGGCATCGTTCGGCGCTCGAGCAGCCCCTGGGCGTCTCCCCTGCACATCGTCCCTAAGTCAGACGGCGGGTGGCGCCCATGTGGGGACTACCGCCGCCTCAACGACGCGTCCAAGCCTGACCGCTACCCGGTCCCACATGTCCAGGACTTTTCAGCGAACCTGGCAGGCAAACGCTTCTTCTCCAAAGTGGACCTGGTACGGGGGTACCATCAGGTGCCGGTGCACCCCGAGGATGTCCCTAAGACGGCCGTAATCACGCCATTTGGACTCTTCGAGTTTCTGCGGATGCCGTTCGGCCTGAAGAACGCGGCGCAGACCTTCCAACGCCTCATGCACTCGGTGCTCCGGGACCTACCATTCCTCTTCGTCTACTTGGATGACATCCTCGTCGCAAGCACCACGGAGGAGGAGCACCTGTCCCACCTCCGGGCCCTTTTCACACGGCTCAGCCAACATGGGCTGATTGTCAATCCGGCGAAGTGTGAGTTCGGACGGAACACCATCGACTTTCTCGGGCACCGGGTCTCCGCAGAGGGGGTGACCCCCCTCCCCTCGAAGGTGGAAGCTGTCGCTGCTTTCCCGCGCCCCAGCACAATCAGCGAGCTCAAGGGGTTCATCGGGATGGTAACCTTCTACTATCGCTTCCTCCACCACATCGCTCACATCCTGCGGCCTCTGTACGATGCCCAGAAGGGCAAGACTCTGAAGCAGCCGGTGGACTGGACGGCGGAGCGTGTCAAAGCCTTTCAGGACACCAAGGCGGCCCTGGCCCGCGCTGCCATGTTGGCCCACCCCTCGCCCTCGGCACCCACTGCTCTCACCACGGACGCCTCTGACTTTGCTGTGGGAGCGGTGTACGAACAGTGGGTTGGGGACGCCTGGCAGCCTCTTGCATTCTTCAGCCGCCAGCTGTCTCCCAGAGAGCAAAGGTACAGCACATTCGACAGGGAGCTCCTCGGGCTGTGGCTTGCTGTCAGACACTTCCGTTTTTTACTGGAGGGCCGCGAGTTTACGGCCTACGTGGACCACAAGCCACTCACGCACGCCATGTCCAAGGTGGCGGAGCCGTGGTCCGACCGCCAACAGCGCCAGCTCGCCTACATATCCGAGTTCACCACAGACATCCAGCACGTTGCTGGGAAGTCCAACCAGGTCGCGGATTGTCTCTCCAGGGCGGTGGTTGGTGCGGTCCAACTGGGTTTGGACTACGCGCGCATGGCTGCAGACCAGGCCGCCGACCCCGCCGTCCAGGCTCTCAAGTTGTCGGACACAGGACTGCGCCTAGAAGAGGTGGTTTTCGGTGACGCAGGGGCCACGCTCCTGTGCGACGTCTCCATGGGTCAGCCACGACCGGTGGTCCCCGCCAACTGGAGGCGCCCCGCCTTCGAGGCGATACACGGCTTGTCTCACCCTGGTAGGAAACCGTCCTCGCGGCTGGTGTCAGAGAAATTCGTCTGGCATGGGCTCAAGAGGGATGTGAGGGCCTGGGTAGACACGTGCATCGCCTGCCAGCGCGCCAAGGTGCATCGACACGTCAAGGCCCCCCTGGAGCAGTTCTCTGTGCCTGAGCGGAGGTTCGATCATGTAAACGTGGACCTGGTAGGGCCGCTGCCCCCCTCGCACGGATACACCTATCTCTTTACCATGGTGGACAGGACGACTCGCTGGCCGGAGGCAGTTCCGCTCTCCTCAACGACAGCCCCCGACCTGGCCCGGGCGTTCATCGCGGTGTGGGTCTCCCGCTACGGCACCCCTGCTGATCTCTCCTCTGACCGTGGCTCACAGTTTACTTCAGAGCTGTGGGCAGCGGTGGCGGAGAATCTGGGGGTCAAGCTCCACCGCACAACCGCCTATCACCCGCAGGCGAACGGGCTCTGTGAGCGTTTCCATCGATCCATGAAGGCCGCCCTTCGAGCCAGCCTCACGGACAGCAACTGGCTTGACAAGCTGCCGTGGGTCATGCTGGGGCTCAGGACAGCGCCTAAGGAGGACCTCCAGTCGTCGTCCGCTGAGCTGGTGTTTGGACAGCCGCTGCGGGTCCCCGGTGACTTCATTCCCAAGTCAACGGAGCCCTGGTCCGCCGCCGCTCAGCGCGCCTCCCTGCTGGACAGCGCCAGGACCTTCGTCCCGGTCCCGACTACGCAGCATGGTGTCCCTACTTCGAGGGTGCCCCCGGAGCTGCACTCGGCGAGGTTCGTTTTCATTCGTCATGATGGCCACAGGACTCCACTACGTCCTCCTTATGACGGGCCTTTCCGTGTCATCGAGGCCGGAGCCAAGAACTTCATGGTTGACATGGGGGGTAGGCCTGAGTGTGTGTCCGTTGATCGCCTCAAACCGGCCCACTTGGACCTTGAACTGCCCCTGGACTTGGCCCTGCCACCGCGCAGAGGCCGGCCTCCAGTCCTACCTCCCCTGCAGCGCCCTGGCCATTCCCCCCTCCGACCCCGACAACCCCCCGCAGCTCGCGAGCCCCCGGTCGTCACTGCCCCCCGTCCTTCCCTGCAGGAGGACGTGATGGGCGATGTCACACCTCCTCCCGCACCTCCTGACTTTACCTACGATCGTAGGGGCCGGGCCATACGCCCTCCTCGCCGTGAGGATTTCCAATATTGAGGTGAACACTGGGGGGGCTGGTGTAGTGACTACATTATGGGTTCATGTTCTCCTCTTACTGTTGGTTGTGTAGTGGGAGGGAACCAGTTCTGGCACTAGGGGCAGAGGGGAGGATTATTAACGTTGCAACTTCCTGTTTAGATACAAGAGTTTTGGTGATCGATTTCCTGGTCCTGTACGGAGTGTACAAGTTGTTATTTTGATTAAACAGTTATCATTACGTTGCCTACGTCTTTCCTTTTTCCTCCGGCACTACAGGACACAATTTATTAAAAATATATACATTTACAATGTTCTATCAAATGTATATTATATACAGTAATATTGCTTTGATAACATATACAAATTGTTGTTTCTTATTTCTCTTAGTGGTGTAAACATCAAAGTACAAATTCATGCTAATGACTCTGGCATTGTTACTGTGCTGCCTGAAATGAAAGGTAAGTGTGCATCCGTGTGTGTAAACGTCAATACAAATCAAACTCCATCCGTGCATTATCGGTCTACCTCTAATGTTAGCTGCTTCATTCAAACTTTGCTCTCTTCTTTCAGACAAATCAGAGGTGGAGAGCAGCAGTGTTAAGGCAGAGCCTATCAAGGTCATACCCTCTGGGTATTACTTCCAGGGATCGTGGCGAGTGCTAGGTGGAGTCATGGTGCGCCAGTTTAACAACGCGTCTGCCATTACTCAGTGTCTTAAGGGCAAGGTGGTGTACATGTATGGAGATTCCACTGTCAGACAGTGGTTTGAGTACCTCCTCGCCTTCTTACCAGGTGAGTGTGACATTCTCCAGCTGTATCTACAGTGCTCTTTCTCTCCTCCTCATCCCCCCACTAATCTCCTTCCTCTCTGTCGGTCTCAGAGCTGAAACAGTTCAACCTGTACAGTCCTAAGAAAGCAGGGCCCTTCATGGCGGTGGACAGCACACACAACATCATGCTGAAGTACCGCTCCCACGGCACCCCTATCCTCTACACTCCCATCAGCTCTAACGAGCTGCGCTATGTGTCCAATGAGCTGGATGGCTTGGCCGGAGGCCCGAACACCGTGGTCGTCATCAGCGTCTGGGCCCATTTCACCACCTTCCCTGTGGAGATTTATATTCGCCGACTTCGGCACATCCGGCGGGCCGTGGTGCGACTCCTGGACCGGGCTCCCGGGACCCTGGTGGTGGTCCGCTCAGCCAACCTCCGGGGTCTGGACCCAGAGGTGAGCCTCAACCACAGTGACTGGTTCTCACTGCTGCTGGATGGAGTACTCAGGGCGATGTTCAAGGGCTTGAATGTCCGGCTGGTGGATGCCTGGGAGATGACTCTGGCCCACAACCTCCCCCATGCCCTACACCCGCAGCCCACCATCATCAAAAACATGATAGACATACTCTTGTCTTACGTCTGCCCAGGGAAGAGTTAGCACAGAGAGAGACATCGTTGTTATACAGGTCGGGTTATGTGTACACAAGTTGAATATCATCCATAAATGTGTGCTAAATTTAGAAGGCGAGTGTTTCAAGGGTTGGCAGTAGCATTTTACATGATGCTCTGATGATCTTTACTCTGTATCGGCCAATACTCCATCAGTACTCTGAATCACTATCGACAATGAAGGAGTGGTATTGATGCATTCCTAACATTGTTGATATTGCCCAATCCTAACATCAACCATCTCCCAATCTTAATACGCCTCTTGTATCAAATCATTAGTCTCAAATTGTTAATTCCATTGTTAAATGGAATAAATACAGCCATGTTAGCGAACTGATTGGAAAAACACTGATAGAAAAAAACAAGATTTTAATGAGATTTTGCTAGACAATGTATGCAGTACATTGATACAACATATCAATTGGATTAAGATTGTCATAGAGCAATTGTAGAATTGTATTGCAGTACATTAAGATATATCTATCAAGGAATGTATTGAAAAAAACACATTCCTTAGACACTTCAGGTCAGTGCTCACTGCGGCCGCACCCCGTCAGCGGTTGTCTTTTTTTTTGTTCTTCATTCTGTGTGTGTGTGTGTGTGTGTGTGTGTGTGTGTGTGTGTGTGTGTGTGTGTGTGTGTGTGTGTGTGTGTGTATCGGGCAGTGATGCGTGGGTTGGATTTACCCACGGATCAGTCAGGTTCACGTCAATAGCAAATAATTGTTGTGGATTGGTATTGTGTTCCCTACTTTATAGGCTTAGCTCAGCTTTGATAGCCTATATACCTATACCAAATTTAAATTATAAATGCTGTGTTCATTCAGATTTTTATTCTGCTTGTTTGTGCTCATGTCTGTCCTATTGGCGGGTTCGGACCACTATAGCCAACTATGCTCCCACCATTTTTCAGGTTTTCTGCTCGAAATCACATGCCCACAGTGAATATAGAATATCTCCACAATCACAAGGGCCTTCATAATGATCTGGGTATCAAATGATAGCTAACACCTGTGGGGTGGCTGTAGAAGTGTCAGAATAAATAGATCTAGAACATTGTGAAAAATCTCAAATTCACTCTCCGCCTAAAAAAACAACAGCTTTTAGAGTGAATATCAGCTTGGAAACCTGACTGAATAAGCCCAAATCATCTAGGAATCAGTACTCCAGGGTCTGATGAGTACTTGTGCCAAATGAGATGCTAGTAATGTGAGCCAATGCAACTTTGTACCTGTTTTAGTACAGGTATGTTTAGGCGGACAACCAAATTGTGCCATTTGGAGACATTTTGGCACCATCAGTGTATCAGACTTTCTCATGTATTAAGCTTGTAAAATTGATTATATTTCATTGACATATCACTATAGGGATGAATTGCATCCAAAATCCAACTGTTTAGACTCCACCCAGCAGGGCCCTCCTACGCGGTTTTCTCGTTGGCCTCGTTTTCACCAGCTTCGTGACGAGTCGTTTATGCAGTGAATTTTCTCCCGAACCCATTGGTCCAAATGTCATGATTGACCACTCATTTGAAGCGTCAGATCATAGAATCGAGCAGAGGCGGAAAAAAATGATTTTCGAGGACCAATGATATGGAAATTCGGGGGTTCGGTTTTGCTATGTGACGTGGCTGTAAACAAGGGCTTACCGGGCACGGAAAAAACAGATGCGGTCGTTTAGAATGGAATCTAATTAATCGTTTGCGATATAGATTAACATTATTAACATTATTATAACAATAATACTATTATTATATATTATTATTATATACAATATAACTATTATAACAATAATGGTAATAATAATAATAATAATAATAGCAAATACAACAAAAACAATGATAGCATACAGTGGCACAGAATAGCAGCAGAAACTCAACAACATGTAAGGTAAGTGATCCTTCCTGTTCTCTTATTTTAGATCAATAATCTAGTTTGTCTTTGAGGCTTGTACAATTTCACTGGAAGTAAAAAATAATAATTCTCCATCTAGTCTCCAAGTCAAGGTAAGGCTTTATAGCCTCACTCTTGGTGTGATGGGTGGGTTTGAACCCGTGTCTCATCGAAGCATCACAACACTGTCAACACGTCAGCATCGTTTCCTGTCCTCGCACTGTTCCTCTTTTCAGGAGACTATAGATGGATCCTTCCCCGGGGCTATTGAACGTCTCTCATCATTAATTATTAAATGTCTTATTAAACATGTCTCCCAGACAGAGAGGGGCCCTGGACCCCTATACTCTAGAAACTTGTGTAGATCTAAAAGGTTTATAGGATAGGTCTGTGGTTCCATCTGCTCTCTGATAGGCTAGGTTACACCTATCCAATCCTTTGAGATTCAGTAAATCCAACATGGCCATGGAGTACTACCAACATATGTCTCCCTCAGGCAGCAGTTTTTATAATCTAATGTTAAATAGTGTTGATACATAATTAATCAAATAGAACAGATGGTTTATATATAGTTATAAATAGTAGAGGAAGACATGACTAGTGGAGCAGAGAGAGAAGACATGACTAGTGGAGCAGAGAGAAGACATGACTAGTGGACAGAGAGAAGACATGACTAGTGGAGCAGAGAGAAGACATGACTAGTGGACAGAGAGAAGACATGACTAGTGGAGCAGAGAGAAGACATGACTAGTGGGGCAGAGAGAGAAGACATGACTAGTGGAGCAGAGAGAAGACATGACTAGTGGAGAGAGAGAAGACATGACTAGTGGACAGAGAGAAGACATGACTAGTGGAGAGAGAGAAGACATGACTAGTGGAGAGAGAGAAGACATGACTAGTGGACAGAGAGAAGACATGACTAGTGGAGCAGAGAGAGAAGACATGACTAGTGGAGAGAGAGAAGACATGACTAGTGGACAGAGAGAAGACATGACTAGTGGAGAGAGAGAAGACATGACTAGTGGAGAGAGAGAAGACATGACTAGTGGACAGAGAGAAGACATGACTAGTGGAGCAGAGAGAGAAGACATGACTAGTGGATAGAGAGAAGACATGACTAGTGGAGAGAGAGAAGACATGACTAGTGGACAGAGAGAGAAGACATGACTAGTGGACAGAGAGAAGACATGACTAGTGGAGCAGAGAGAAGACATGACTAGTGGAGCAGAGAGAAGACATGACTAGTGGAGAGAGAGAGAAGACATGACTAGTGGAGCAGAGAGAAGACATGACTAGTGGAGCAGAGAGAGAAGACATGACTAGTGGAGCAGAGAGAAGACATGACTAGTGGAGAGAGAGAAGACATGACTAGTGGACAGAGAGAAGACATGACTAGTGGAGAGAGAGAGAAGACATGACTAGTGGAGCAGAGAGAGAAGACATGACTAGTGGAGCAGAGAGAAGACATGACTAGTGGAGCAGAGAGAGAAGACATGACTAGTGGACAGAGAGAAGACATGACTAGTGGAGCAGAGAGAAGACATGACTAGTGGAGCAGAGAGAAGACATGACTAGTGGAGCAGAGAGAAGACATGACTAGTGGAGCAGAGAGAAGACATGACTAGTGGAGAGAGAGAAGACATGACTAGTGGAGCAGAGAGAGAAGACATGACTAGTGGAGAGAGAGAGAAGACATGACTAGTGGAGAGAGAGAGAAGACATGACTAGTGGAGAGAGAGAAGACATGACTAGTGGAGCAGAGAGAGAAGACATGACTAGTGGAGCAGAGAGAAGACATGACTAGTGGAGCAGAGAGAAGACATGACTAGTGGAGCAGAGAGAAGACATGACTAGTGGAGCAGAGAGAAGACATGACTAGTGGAGAGAGAGAGAGAAGACATGACTAGTGGAGCAGAGAGAGAAGACATGACTAGTGGACAGAGAGAAAACATGACTAGTGGAGAGAGAGAGAAGACATGACTAGTGGAGAGAGAGAGAGAGAAGACTTGACTAGTGGAGCAGAGAGAGAAGACATGACTAGTGGACAGAGAGAAGACATGACTAGTGGAGAGAGAGAGAAGACATGACTAGTGGAGAGAGAGAGAAGACATGACTAGTGGAGCAGAGAGAAGACATGACTAGTGGAGCAGAGAGAGAAGACATGACTAGTGGACAGAGAGAAGACATGACTAGTGGAGCAGAAAGAGAAGACATGACTAGTGGAGCAGAGAGAAGACATGACTAGTGGAGAGAGAGAAGACATGACTAGTGGACAGAGAGAGAAGACATGACTAGTGGAGCAGAGAGAGAAGACATGACTAGTGGAGCAGAGAGAAGACATGACTAGTGGAGCAGAGAGAAGACATGACTAGTGGAGCAGAAAGAGAAGACATGACTAGTGGACAGAGAGAGAAGACATGACTAGTGGAGCAGAAAGAGAAGACATGACTAGTGGAGCAGAGAGAAGACATGACTAGTGGAGCAGAGAGAAGACATGACTAGTGGAGCAGAGAGAAGACATGACTAGTGGAGAAAGGATGGGAAGATCGCAAGGTGACAGTACAGAGAGATTTCCAATGTGTTGACCTTTATCTTTCTTCTCTGACTGCAGCCCAGCCACACACACATGACTTTGATATTTGATATACACACCAGGGTTTCCGTTAACCGGTAATTCCCGGACTTTGTCCGGTAAAATTTATTGAAGTCCGACAAAATGAAAACTCGTCGGACATTTATGTCCGGTGAAAATAATTCCCTCTAAGCACAATTTGAATACAATTCGCTAAAGTTCACATTCTGATTCCTTCTATTTTAAAAAAGACGAATATATAGGCTATGTATTTCTTTTATTATTATATGATTTGACACCGGCATGATGATGACTCCTAATGTGTAGGCTGCCTATGCGAAACAGCGGTTGTTTCCGGTGTGCGCTATAACTCGTGCACAATCGAGTCGAGGCAGAGAGGAGGATAGCGATGTTTCTCTCTGTGATAGTGTGATTATGCAAGCCTTTTCTGAAAGGGATGAGAACCCGATTGTTTCAGCTTCTCCCAGGGAGAAAGTGGTAGAGTTACCATCCTCCCCGAGTCCTACCATACCATCCGCTGACAGCCTATCTCTCCCGGTAACCGGCGAGCGATTGCGTGTCGCTCAAGTAGCTGATCAGTCATTAAACAAATGTTTTTTACATGCAGCTAGTGAGGAATCTGAAATAGGGGGCAACGTAGTTTATTTCCTTAACGATGGGATATTAATGCGTAAATGGTCTCCTCCTAATGCAAATGGTTGTGAGTGGAATACTGTAAAACAAGTGGTTGTGCCTGTGGGTTATAGACAACAGGTGTTATCTGTAGCACATGAGAGCCAGTGGTCAGGACATTTAGGTATAACTAAAACTTATCAGCTGATATTGAAACATTTCTTTTGGCCCGGACTGAAGGCGGATGTTGCCAAGCACTGCCGCTGTTGCCATACTTGTCAGATGGCGGGTAAGCCTAATCAATCCATTCCACCCGCACCATTGCATCCCATTCCTGCTATAGGGGAGCCATTTGAACGTGTAATAATTGATTGTGTTGGACCTTTGCCTAGGACTAAAAGTGGAAGTCAGTATTTGCTCACTACTATGTGCGCTGCTACTCGTTTTCCCGAAGCTGTTCGGTTGCGTAACATATCAGCTAAACGAAATGCGTTCCCAACCAGCGAGACCTGGTTATAGAAATGACGTTGTTTTATTGATAAAAAAAGGGTCAAACTGGAAAGAGAAAATAGAAAACTCACATTAATCCCAAACAATTTAACAAACTTCAGTTAACGTAATGTGGAGTCCGTTCATTGATCGATGCTGTCTGTTCAGTTCCCAGAGGCGCCCGTTCAGCGCTGGACATATAGCGCGCATGCGAATCATGTTATATTATTATATATTATATAGCTCGCATCTAATCGTATCGGATGAGAAATAGACATTAAATGGCATATATAGGCCGCTACACAACAGTAATCACCGCGACAAACAGCTATATTAGATTTGGGGAAAAAAATATATAATTTTGAAAAAAAATATTTTTATTATATTTTAATATGTCCGGAATATATCACGTTTGTCCGGTAAATCGAAATCTTCCCGGACACGATGTCCGGCGGCAATTTTTTCTAACGGAAACCCTGATACACACACACACACTAACACCATCACCAACACACACACACACACACACACACACACACACACACACACACACACACACACACACACACACACACACACACACAACTCACTCACTTACAGATAGAATCATCCATTTTACACACACATAATTTATTGGCTGAGAAAATTTGACTAATACTGGGTATTTTTAATACATTTTTGCCAAATATTGTACAGCCATGTTGCAGATATGTGGAAAGTGTTTGTGAGTGTTGTATACAATATTATCTCTTTTCTTGTCGTTGATTAATTAATCATCCCGACTCGTCAGATGGGTCTTTTGAAAATGTTTTTATTTGTCCTCTATGCCTCCAAAAGATACAAACCATTTTACCATTTTATAATATTAATATATTATAATTATATTATACTGAGCTCAAAGTCTTAACATGTTTATCGAAAAAATGTATGGCTAATCAACGGATGATATAAATAAGTTACATGTTTCAGGATGCAGCGGGTCTATGGAGAGAGAGCAGTGAAGATCTGTACAGAAAACAGAATTAAGTGTAATACAATTATGACAGTTATAAAACCAACAAGACCGGGTTTATCTGATAAGCAAACATGTAAATAAACAGATCTGGTTCCTCTGTACTCCTCAACTCCCACAGCGCCCTCTGGTGGCCAAACACAAAGTGCAGCAGCACATTATCGCTGTGTCCGAAAACAGTGTTCCCAGTGACAGCCCCAGTGTTCCCAGTGACAGCCCCAGTGTTCCCAGTGACAGCCCCAGTGTTCCCAGTGACAGCCCCAGTGTTCCCAGTGACAGTCCCAGTGTTCCCAGTGACAGTCCCAGTGTTCCCAGTGACAGCCCCAGTGTTCCCAGTGACAGTCCCAGTGTTCCCAGTGACAGTCCCAGTGTTCCCAGTGACAGCCCCAGTGTCCCATCACTAGTCTGCTGTACATCAGCGTAGCTCCTTGTGTTTACACAACTGCGATAATCCTGTATGAGCCTCATCCTGTCTCCATGGTTACACTGATAGTATACACTATCTCACCACGTCCTCTGTAAGCAAGTTGAGAGGGTTTATTCCAACGTTGCTGTGTGTGTGTGTGTCCAATTAAAAACAACACTTTAAGGATTTATCATAATCTCATCCTGTTAGGGGATGTTGACGTCACCTCACCGTGGTTCGCCGTGTTCAAACATGGGGAAAAGCAAAATGGCGAAGACAGCACTTGGGAGTGGAATGACACTCACTAGACTTCTATCTACACCACACCTGAAGCAAGTGTTTACTTCTCTCTCAGCGAAACCCTGCCACTACTGCATTGGTTACATACAAGAATGTCAGCCTGAGTAGGTTTGAATGACATTCAAAAATATATCTACACTGAATTTCTTCCCTCTTTATACATATTTGATATATTGGATGCAACCTGGCAGTTCCAATAACTCTGAAAATATACACTCAATATGCTCGCTCACTCACTCACTCACTCGTTCCACACAAACCAACACTCAACAAACCAACACTCAAGAAACATTTGGTTTGCTTCGTCATGAACATCTAATCCTGTAGAGTAGAACATTTAATCTGTTTTTGAGAGTTGAGTTGTTTCATAATCTAAACCTTTTTTTATCATGATTCATTGTTCATTTATACAACAGACAAAACATTTGCATTTTTCACATGTATTATTTTTTTTTTAAACAACCGATTGTATTTTGACATCATCCTTTAACGTCCCATCACTGAGGAGTCATTCCCTGATGTGCATGTAAGCCCTGTATGATTCGAAGATCTGAATTTGTACGAGACGATTCAGTTACAACAGCAATGTTCTAACTGAATCCACTGTGTGATCAACCTGTTACGTCAGCACATTCCAACGCGATGCCGTAGTAATGTAAGCTATGCTACATAATCTACATCTACAACATTTGTTTATTTTCATTTGAATGTTTTATATTTGGATGCCATTCTGTCTCGAGACTTCCTGCCGTTGTAGCCCAACGGTCTGCTACGGGAGAACGACCGGTTTGCCGTATTCACTAATATGTGGGAGTGTAAAGCAGTAGTAGAGATGTTGTCGATTACGTAGCGTTGCTTAGTGATAGTACGTTACTACGGCAACGGGTTAGGATTGTTGGAATGATGCCGTAGTCGTCCTGAACCACCGTTGCTTAAAAGTCCCTATTAACACAACAAAGCCCTCGTTAGAGGAGCAGAACCTTGGCTGACAGGTGGAAAAGGTCCCTCAGACATGAGATGCTGCTTCACAGTCAGTCGAACAGAACCTGAGCTTGGTCCGGTGCAATTTGTCACAATAAATATATATATATATATATCATGCAGCATCAGATGTCCAGTCACCTGCAGTATCCAGCATTCATGTGTCACAGGACAGCCAGCTCCAGATGCATTGTCGGTTCGGAGTGGAGGAGAGGGGTGGAGGAGAGGGGGGGGTGGCGGAGAGAGAGGGGTGGAGGAGAGAGAGGGGTGGAGAGAGAGGGATGGAGGAGAGAGAGGGGTGGAGAGAGAGAGGGATGGAGGAGAGAGAGGGGTGGAGAGAGAGAGGGGTGGAGGAGAGAGAGGGGTGGAGAGAGAGGGATGGAGGAGAGAGAGGGGTGGAGGAGAGAGAGGGGTGGAGAGAGAGAGGGGTGGAGAGAGAGAGGGGTGGAGGAGAGAGAGGGGTGGAGAGAGACGGGTGGAGGAGAGAGAGGGAAGGAGGAGAGAGAGGGGTGGAGGAGGAGAGGAGAGGTGGAAAGAGGGCTGGAGAGGAGAGAGCGGTGAAGGAGAGAAGGGTGGAGGAGGAGAGGAGAGGTGGAAAGAGGGCTGGAGAGGAGAGAGCGGTGAAGGAGAGAAGGGTGGAGGAGAAGAGGAGAGGTGGAAAGAGGGCTGGAGGAGAGAGAGAGGTGGAAGACAGAGAGGGGTGGAGTAGTTCTCCATGATCACATCAGGTGGTTGCGTCTTTTCCTATCTACAAGAATTTGGTCCAAAAGCTCTTTCAAATCTAAGATATTCTGTAAGTAGTCGTCATGGAGCACGCTGAAATGAGTCATTAGTGAATGAAGATGGCACTTTGATTTCTTTTTTAAAAATGGTTATACTGTTTGCATTGCTCTGGAGTGCCTACGGTTTCTGGGGACACCCCAACCTCCACCTCCACCCCCACTGCCATCTCCAGCACCACCCTCACCCCCTGGTTCCCTCTCACTGTTTCACATCTCCAGCACCACCCTCACCCCCTGGTTCCCTCTCACTGTTTCACAGTCTGTTTGATCTCCAGCACCACCCTCACCCCCTGGTTCCCTCTCACTGTTTCACAGTCTGTTTGATCTCCAGCACCACCCTCACCCCCTGGTTCCCTCTCACTGTTTCACAGTCTGTTTGTAGCTGGGTCTCTGAGGGTCTGAGCGCTTGACCTCCTTGCTGCCCCCCCTCCCCTCCTTGCTGCCCCTCCCCTCCTTGCTGCCCCCCCTCCCCTCCTTGCTGCCCGACCTCCCCTCCTTGCTGCCCCCCCTCCCCTCCTTGCTGCCCCTCCTCCCCTCCCTGCTGCCCCCCCTCCCCTCCTTGCTGCCCGCCCTCCCCTCCTTGCTGCCCCCCCTCCCCTCCCTGCTTCCCCCCCTCCCCTCCCTGTTGCCGCCCCCCCCCCTCCCTTTTGCCACCCCCCCCCTCCCTTTTGCCACCCCCCCCCTCCCTGCTGCTCTCCTGGGGCAGCGTGGGGCTGGAGTGGGCTCGCTGGAGGGCCCCGTCGCCAAAGAGCCGCGCCTCAAACGCAGACAGGTCCTCCTCCCCGCTGCGGAGCTTGGCCCTCAACAGCATGGCGTACGTCCCGTAGCGTGTTTTCTGGACATGAGAGAGAGAGAGAGAGAGAGAGAGAGAGAGACAGAGAGAGTCAGAGAGAGGGAGAGAGAGTCAGAGAGAGAGGGAGAGAGAGGGAGAGAGAGGGTGAGGGAGAGGGAGAGAGAGGGTGAGGGAGAGAGGGAGAGAGGGCGAGAGAGAGAGCGGGTGAGGGAGAGAGAGAGAGAGAGAGAGAGAGAGAGAGAAAGAGAGAGGGAGAGGAAGAGAGAGGGAGAGAGAGAGGGAGAGGGAGAGAGAGTGAGGAAGAGAGAGAGAGAGAGAGAAAGAGAGAGAGAGAGAGAGGGGAACCAAACTTCACCCTGCCACTTTTGATTTTGGTCACAAACACACTAGCACACTGCATTGCATTTAAACTAAAATATAGTTGTCTTGAGACTTCTGGTGCCAAAATGGTGGCGGATTCAATTACAGCCCATGTATAAGTGATTAAGTAATTAATTGTTGTTGAAGCTAGGTTGTTGTCGTTGAAGAGCGAGATGAGCAAAAGCATTTCAGTATATAACTTACGGCTGTATGCAATATAAAACGTTAAACATGAAATACCACACCTCAAACTCCAAGTACTCTTCCCGCTGTTTGTGCTCATCCAGCTCGCGACCTTTGACCTTTCTGTCTGGGGCAGCGACGCATAATTCGGCGAGCTCAGAGACGACGGCCCGGAAGCGTGTCTCGTGCGATTTCACCTGCTCCTCCTGTGAGCGTCCACAACAGATCAATCAAACCAAATCAAACTTTATTTATATAGCACAAGTCATACATTGAATGCAACTCCAAGTGCTGAACATAAAAAAATGATTGTAAATAAAATACAAGACAATAAAACAAGAGGTAGGAGATAAGAAATAGATAAAATACAACAGAATAAAACAAGAAATAGGAGATAAGAAATAGGAGTAAAGGTGCAAGTTGAGATAAACAGTAGATAAAGATATCCACACTCATGAAGATGTACACACACAGCCCATTCAAATAAAACAGCACACAATAACAAGGGAAACATTCTATTTCTGGACCACATTCACTGTCTATTCACATCCGAGGGAGCAACAATACTACACAATACTTCATCCTTTATAATACAGTGGGGGAAATAAGTATTGAACACATCAACATTTTGTCCAGTAAATGTATTTCCAATGAGCTTATTCAAGTGAAATTTGCACCAGACTTTGGTATTAACTCAAACAATCCAGACAAAAAAGTCCATATGTAAATAAAGCAAGTGTAATAAAGTGGAATGAAACAGGAAAAAAGTATTGTAATATAATTCATTCAATACTTAGTGGAGAAGCCTTTGTTTGTAATGACAGCTTCAAGGCGCTTTCTGTATGAAGTACAAGGTACCTGACAGAGCTTGGTGTTGGGTACCTGACAGAGCTTGGTGTTGGGTATGTGACAGAGCTTGGTGTTGGGTACCTGACAGAGCTTGGTGTTGGGTACCTGTGAGAGCTTGGTGTTGGGTATGTGTGGGGAGCATGGCGCGTTCTGGCCTGCAGAGGGAGCCAGACTGTCGCTGGAGGGGGATGACGGTCTGATTACGGACAGGTGTCAGTGATCAGACTCGTTATCCTACTGGTCTATTTAACCTGTGTGTGTTTGTTCCCCCGGGTGAGTGAAGGAGGCGGGGGAAACCTGTCGAGGTGCAGAGAGAGGAAGAGCTCAAGCGAGAGAGCCAGAACAACGGCAGAGCAGCGGCAGAGCAAGCTGAGACCCGAAAGGGGAATCAGAACCGCGTGCAGTGGCCGCAGCGGATCCCGAGTGGGGAAGCCGGTGGGTGTGGCGGCAGTGACAGCCGCACGCCGTGGTTATTCATTGTGCTTTATTATTTGAAAAGACTCGCTCAGCACGTCAGTGACGGTGCTGAGCTGTGCAGGACGTAATAAATACGTGTTCGACAACTGTTCCTCTCTGTCGACCTCCCTCTGTGCCTAGAGACTCTTACAGTATGTGACAGAGCTTGGTGTTGGGTACCTGTGAGAGCTTGGTGTTGGGTATGTGACAGAGCTTGGTGTTGGGTACCTGTGAGAGCTTGGTGCTGGACTCTGGCAGCAGAGGCCGGCTGAACTTCTTCTGGGAGCCGATGGCTGCTGGGAACGCGGGTGCTGAGAACATGGCCGCCACGGTGTTGATCCGCGTGATCCAGGACTGCATCTGCTCAGCGTTCCTGCGATGGAACATGGGAAGTTCAGAACAGACTCGACACAGGGAATTTCAATAGTGAATTCACTGATGCACACTCACACGCACACTCACGCACACACACACGCACGCACGCACACACACACATACACTCACGCACACACACACACTCACGTACGCACACTCACTCACTCACACACACATACACACACTCACACACTCACGCACACACACACTCACGTACACACACTCACTCACTCACACACACACACACACACACACACACACACACACACAAACACAGAAAAAGACTGACGGGGCTTGGAGAAGGAACACCCTCCAGTCGGCGGTGCGCAGATAGAACACGCCCGGCCTCTTGCTGTAGTCGGTGGCCCTCAGGGCCAGGGCATGGCGGACCGACACAGCGTGCTTCACGTCCTCCTGGGACACCTGCTTCTCTGGACGGAACTCTCCCTGCCATGGACATGTGGACCAATCAGACCAAAACAGACATGTTTTTTTGTTTTTTGCTCCAAGTGGATATAATAATAATAATAATAATACATTGGACTTATATAGCTTTTCTAGACATTCAAAGACGCAAAGAATAGCCTTCCAATTCTAGACTAGGCTAGTCACAGAGATGATGTCCAATCAAATCAAATCAAATTGTGTACAGTTGGAATAGACAAAGAAATGTTTTGGGGGGATCTTGCTCCACGCTCAACAACAATATATTGACAATATAAAGTATTGCCCCTTTACATTTTTAGATTTTTTTTTTTTTTGTGATAGTGTTGTGATACTCTACTGTACCTTACCTTCTGCAGGTAAAGGACCAGTCCCTTTAGCATGGCATAAAATGTCTTCCATCCTCTCTTCCCCCGTGGAGCTGAAAAACAAGATTGAGGGATGAGTTCAGAAGAAAGCCTGACAGCTTTTTAACTGATCATATTTTTAAGTTCAGTAGATCCAGGAGGTCTGATTTATCAGGTCGTGAAATGGAGCAGGTACGTAGGAGTGTGCTAGGAAGTAACAGGAAGTAACAGGAAGTAACAGAAGGTAACAGGATGTAACAGAAGGTAACAGGAAGTAACAGGAAGTAACAGAAGGTAACAGAAAGTAACAGAAAGTAACAGAAGGTAACAGGGAGTAACAGGAAGTAACAGGAAGTAACAGAAAGTAACAGAAGGTAACAGGGAGTAACAGAAGGTAACAGGAAGTAACAGGAAGTAACAGAAAGTAACAGAAGGTAACAGGGAGTAACAGAAGGTAACAGGAAGTAACAGGAAGTAACAGGAAGTAACAGGAAGTAACAGGAAGTAACAGGAAGTAACAGAAGGTAACAGGGAGTAACAGGAAGTAACAGAAGGTAACAGGAAGTAACAGAAAGTAACAGGAAGTAACAGAAAGTAACAGAAGGTAACAGAAAGTAACAGAAGGTAACAGAAAGTAACAGAAAGTAACAGAAAGTAACAGAAGGTAACAGAAAGTAACAGAAAGTAACAGAAAGTAACAGAAAGTAACAGAAAGTAACAGAAGGTAACAGGAAGTAACAGAAGATAACAGGAAGTAACAGAAAGTAACAGAAAGTAACAGAAAGTAACAGAAGGTAACAGGAAGTAACAGGAAGTAACAGAAGATAACAGGAAGTAACAGGAAGTAACAGGAAGTAACAGAAGGTAACAGAAAGTAACAGAAAGTAACAGAAGATAACAGGAAGTAACAGGAAGTAACAGAAGGTAACAGGAAGTAACAGAAAGTAACAGGAAGTAACAGAAAGTAACAGGAAGTAACAGGAAGTAACAGAAAGTAACAGAAAGTAACAGAAGGTAACAGGAAGTAACAGAAAGTAACAGGAAGTAACAGAAGGTAACAGAAAGTAACAGAAAGTAACAGGAAGTAACAGAAAGTAACAGGAAGTAACAGAAGGTAACAGGAAGTAACAGAAAGTAACAGAAAGTAACAGAAAGTAACAGAAGGTAACAGGAAGTAACAGGAAGTAACAGAAGATAACAGGAAGTAACAGGAAGTAACAGGAAGTAACAGAAAGTAACAGAAAGTAACAGAAAGTAACAGAAGGTAACAGAAAGTAACAGAAAGTAACAGAAGGTAACAGGAAGTAACAGAAGGTAACAGGAAGTAACAGGAAGTAACAGGAAGTAACAGAAAGTAACAGAAAGTAACAGAAGGTAACAGAAAGTAACAGAAAGTAACAGGAAGTAACAGAAAGTAACAGGAAGTAACAGAAAGTAACAGAAAGTAACAGAAAGTAACAGAAAGTAACAGAAAGTAACAGAAGGTAACAGGAAGTAACAGGAAGTAACAGAAGATAACAGGAAGTAACAGGAAGTAACAGGAAGTAACAGAAAGTAACAGAAAGTAACAGAAAGTAACAGGAAGTAACAGAAAGTAACAGGAAGTAACAGAAGGTAACAGAAAGTAACAGAAGGTAACAGAAAGTAACAGAAAGTAACAGGAAGTAACAGAAGGTAACAGGAAGTAACAGAAGGTAACAGGAAGTAACAGGAAGTAACAGGAAGTAACAGAAAGTAACAGAAAGTAACAGGAAGTAACAGAAAGTAACAGAAAGTAACAGGAAGTAACAGAAAGTAACAGAAGGTAACAGAAAGTAACAGAAAGTAACAGAAAGTAACAGAAGGTAACAGAAAGTAACAGGAAGTAACAGAAAGTAACAGGAAGTAACAGAAAGTAACAGAAAGTAACAGAAAGCAACAGAAGGTAACAGAAGGTAACAGAAGGTAACAGAAAGTAACAGAAAGTAACAGAAAGTAACAGAAAGTAACAGAAGGTAACAGAAAGTAACAGAAAGTAACAGAAGGTAACAGGAAGTAACAGAAAGTAACAGAAAGTAACAGGAAGTAACAGGAAGTAACAGGAAGTAACAGAAAGTAACAGAAGGTAACAGAAAGTAACAGGAAGTAACAGAAGGTAACAGAAAGTAACAGGAAGTAACAGAAAGTAACAGGAAGTAACAGAAAGTAACAGGAAGTAACAGAAAGTAACAGAAAGTAACAGAAAGTAACAGAAGGTAACAGGAAGTAACAGGAAGTAACAGAAAGTAACAGAAAGTAACAGAAAGTAACAGAAAGTAACAGAAAGTAACAGAAAGTAACAGGAAGTAACAGAAAGTAACAGGAAGTAACAGAAAGTAACAGAAAGTAACAGAAAGCAACAGAAGGTAACAGAAAGTAACAGAAAGTAACAGAAAGTAACAGAAAGTAACAGAAAGTAACAGAAAGTAACAGGAAGTAACAGAAAGTAACAGGAAGTAACAGAAGGTAACAGAAGGTAACAGAAGGTAACAGGAAGTAACAGAAAGTAACAGAAGGTAACAGGAAGTAACAGAAAGTAACAGGAAGTAACAGAAAGTAACAGAAAGTAACAGAAAGTAACAGAAAGTAACAGAAAGTAACAGAAGGTAACAGAAAGTAACAGAAGGTAACAGGAAGTAACAGAAGGTAACAGGAAGTAACAGAAGGTAACAGGAAGTAACAGGAAGTAACAGAAAGTAACAGAAAGTAACAGAAAGTAACAGAAAGTAACAGAAAGTAACAGGAAGTAACAGAAAGTAACAGAAAGTAACAGAAAGTAACAGAAGGTAACAGAAAGTAACAGAAGGTAACAGGAAGTAACAGAAGGTAACAGGAAGTAACAGAAGGTAACAGGAAGTAACAGAAGGTAACAGGAAGTAACAGAAAGTAACAGAAAGTAACAGAAAGTAACAGGAAGTAACAGGAAGTAACAGGAAGTAACAGAAAGTAACAGAAAGTAACAGAAGGTAACAGGAAGTAACAGACAGTAACAGAAAGTAACAGAAAGTAACAGAAGGTAACAGAAAGTAACAGAAAGTAACAGAAGGTAACAGAAAGTAACAGAAAGTAACAGAAAGTAACAGAAAGTAACAGAAAGTAACAGGAAGTAACAGAAGGTAACAGAAAGTAACAGGAAGTAACAGGAAGTAACAGGAAGTAACAGAAAGAAACAGGAAGTAACAGAAAGAAACAGGAAGTAACAGAAGGTAACAGAGAAGGTAACAGAAAGTAACAGAAAGTAACAGAAAGTAACAGAAAGTAACAGAAAGTAACAGGAAGTAACAGAAAGTAACAGAAAGTAACAGGAAGTAACAGAAAGTAACAGAAAGTAACAGAAAGTAACAGGAAGTAACAGGAAGTAACAGAAAGTAACAGAAAGTAACAGAAAGTAACAGAAAGTAACAGAAAGTAACAGAAGGTAACAGAAAGTAACAGAAGGTAACAGAAAGTAACAGAAAGTAACAGAAAGTAACAGAAAGTAACAGGAAGTAACAGGAAGTAACAGAAAGTAACAGAAAGTAACAGAAAGTAACAGGAAGTAACAGAAAGTAACAGAAAGTAACAGAAAGTAACAGGAAGTAACAGAAAGTAACAGGAAGTAACATAAAGTAACAGAAAGTAACAGAAAGTAACAGGAAGTAACAGAAAGTAACAGAAAGTAACAGAAAGTAACAGGAAGTAACAGAAAGTAACAGAAGGTAACAGAAAGTAACAGGAAGTAACAGAAAGTAACAGGAAGTAACAGGAAGTAACAGAAAGTAACAGAAAGTAACAGAAAGTAACAGAAAGTAACAGAAGGTAACAGGAAGTAACAGAAGGTAACAGAAAGTAACAGAAAGTAACAGGAAGTAACAGGAAGTAACAGGAAGTAACAGAAGGTAACAGAAAGTAACAGAAAGTAACAGGAAGTAACAGAAGGTAACAGGAAGTAACAGAAAGTAACAGGAAGTAACAGAAGGTAACAGGAAGTAACAGGAAGTAACAGAAGGTAACAGGAAGTAACAGGAAGTAACAGGAAGTAACAGGAAGTAACAGAAAGTAACAGGAAGTAACAGAAAGTAACAGAAAGTAACAGAAAGTAACAGAAAGTAACAGAAAGTAACAGAAAGTAACAGAAGGTAACAGGAAGTAACAGGAAGTAACAGAAGATAACAGGAAGTAACAGGAAGTAACAGGAAGTAACAGAAAGTAACAGAAAGTAACAGAAAGTAACAGGAAGTAACAGAAAGTAACAGGAAGTAACAGAAGGTAACAGAAAGTAACAGAAGGTAACAGAAAGTAACAGAAAGTAACAGGAAGTAACAGAAGGTAACAGGAAGTAACAGAAGGTAACAGGAAGTAACAGGAAGTAACAGGAAGTAACAGAAAGTAACAGAAAGTAACAGGAAGTAACAGAAAGTAACAGAAAGTAACAGGAAGTAACAGAAAGTAACAGAAGGTAACAGAAAGTAACAGAAAGTAACAGAAAGTAACAGAAGGTAACAGGAAGTAACAGAAAGTAACAGAAGGTAACAGGGAGTAACAGAAGGTAACAGAAGGTAACAGAAGGTAACAGAAAGTAACAGAAGGTAACAGAAAGTAACAGGAAGTAACAGAAAGTAACAGGAAGTAACAGAAAGTAACAGAAAGTAACAGAAAGCAACAGAAGGTAACAGAAGGTAACAGAAGGTAACAGAAAGTAACAGAAAGTAACAGAAAGTAACAGAAAGTAACAGAAGGTAACAGAAAGTAACAGGAAGTAACAGAAAGTAACAGAAAGTAACAGAAAGTAACAGAAGGTAACAGGAAGTAACAGAAAGTAACAGAAAGTAACAGAAAGTAACAGAAAGTAACAGAAGGTAACAGGAAGTAACAGAAAGTAACAGAAAGTAACAGGAAGTAACAGGAAGTAACAGGAAGTAACAGAAAGTAACAGAAGGTAACAGAAAGTAACAGGAAGTAACAGAAGGTAACAGAAAGTAACAGGAAGTAACAGAAAGTAACAGGAAGTAACAGAAGGTAACAGGAAGTAACAGGAAGTAACAGAAGGTAACAGGAAGTAACAGGAAGTAACAGGAAGTAACAGGAAGTAACAGAAAGTAACAGGAAGTAACAGGAAGTAACAGAAAGTAACAGGAAGTAACAGAAAGTAACAGGAAGTAACAGAAGGTAACAGGAAGTAACAGGAAGTAACAGAAGGTAACAGAAAGTAACAGGAAGTAACAGAAAGTAACAGAAGGTAACAGGAAGTAACAGGAAGTAACAGGAAGTAACAGAAGGTAACAGGAAGTAACAGAAAGTAACAGGAAGTAACAGAAGGTAACAGGAAGTAACAGGAAGTAACAGAAGGTAACAGGAAGTAACAGGAAGTAACAGGAAGTAACAGGAAGTAACAGAAAGTAACAGGAAGTAACAGAAAGTAACAGAAAGTAACAGAAAGTAACAGAAAGTAACAGAAAGTAACAGAAAGTAACAGAAGGTAACAGGAAGTAACAGGAAGTAACAGAAGATAACAGGAAGTAACAGGAAGTAACAGGAAGTAACAGAAAGTAACAGAAAGTAACAGAAAGTAACAGGAAGTAACAGAAAGTAACAGGAAGTAACAGAAGGTAACAGAAAGTAACAGAAGGTAACAGAAAGTAACAGAAAGTAACAGGAAGTAACAGAAGGTAACAGGAAGTAACAGAAGGTAACAGGAAGTAACAGGAAGTAACAGGAAGTAACAGAAAGTAACAGAAAGTAACAGGAAGTAACAGAAAGTAACAGAAAGTAACAGGAAGTAACAGAAAGTAACAGAAGGTAACAGAAAGTAACAGAAAGTAACAGAAAGTAACAGAAGGTAACAGAAAGTAACAGGAAGTAACAGAAAGTAACAGGAAGTAACAGAAAGTAACAGAAAGTAACAGAAAGCAACAGAAGGTAACAGAAGGTAACAGAAGGTAACAGAAAGTAACAGAAAGTAACAGAAAGTAACAGAAAGTAACAGAAGGTAACAGAAAGTAACAGGAAGTAACAGAAAGTAACAGAAAGTAACAGAAAGTAACAGAAGGTAACAGGAAGTAACAGAAAGTAACAGAAAGTAACAGAAAGTAACAGAAAGTAACAGAAGGTAACAGGAAGTAACAGAAAGTAACAGAAAGTAACAGGAAGTAACAGGAAGTAACAGGAAGTAACAGAAAGTAACAGAAGGTAACAGAAAGTAACAGGAAGTAACAGAAGGTAACAGAAAGTAACAGGAAGTAACAGAAAGTAACAGGAAGTAACAGAAGGTAACAGGAAGTAACAGGAAGTAACAGAAGGTAACAGGAAGTAACAGGAAGTAACAGGAAGTAACAGGAAGTAACAGAAAGTAACAGAAAGTAACAGGAAGTAACAGGAAGTAACAGAAAGTAACAGGAAGTAACAGAAAGTAACAGGAAGTAACAGAAGGTAACAGGAAGTAACAGGAAGTAACAGAAGGTAACAGAAAGTAACAGGAAGTAACAGAAAGTAACAGAAAGTAACAGAAGGTAACAGGAAGTAACAGGAAGTAACAGGAAGTAACAGAAAGTAACAGAAAGTAACAGAAAGTAACAGAAAGTAACAGGAAGTAACAGAAAGTAACAGAAGGTAACAGAAAGTAACAGGAAGTAACAGAAAGTAACAGAAGGTAACAGGAAGTAACAGAAGTAACAGGAAGTAACAGAAAGTAACAGGAAGTAACAGGAAGTAACAGGAAGTAACAGAAAGTAACAGAAAGTAACAGGAAGTAACAGAAGGTAACAGAAAAGTAACAGGAAGTAACAGAAGGTAACAGAAAGTAACAGAAAGTAAAGAAGTAACAGGAAGTAACAGAAAGTAACAGAAGTAACAGGAAGTAACAGAAAGTAACAGAAAGTAACAGAAGGTAACAGGAAGTAACAGAAAGTAACAGGAAGTAACAGAAAGAACAGAAAGTAACAGGAAGTAACAGAAAGTAACAGAAAGTAACAGGAAGTAACAGAAAGTAACAGAAGGTAACAGGAAGTAACAGAAAGTAACAGGAAGTAACAGGAAGTAACAGAAAGTAACAGAAAGTAACAGGAAGTAACAGAAAGTAACAGGAAGTAACAGAAAGTAACAGAAAGTAACAGAAAGTAACAGAAAGTAACAGAAAGTAACAGGAAGTAACAGAAAGTAACAGGGAAGTAACAGAAAGTAACAGAAAGTAACAGGAAGTAACAGAAAGTAACAGAAGGTAACAGAAAGTAAACAGAAAGTAACAGAAGGTAACAGAAAGTAACAGGAAGTACAGAAGGTAACAGGAAGTAACAGAAGGTAACAGGAAAGTAACAGAAAGTAACAGGAAGTAACAGAAAGTAACAGAAAGTAACAGGAAGTAACAGAAAGTAACAGAAAGTAACAGAAAGTAACAGAAGGTAACAGGAAGTAACAGAAAGTAACAGGAAGTAACAGAAAGTAACAGAAAGTAACAGGAAGTAACAGAAGGTAACAGGAAGTAACAGGAAGTAACAGAAGGTAACAGGAAGTAACAGAAGGTAACAGGAAGTAACAGAAAGTAACAGGAAGTAACAGAAAGTAACAGAAAGTAACAGGAAGTAACAGGAAGTAACAGAAAGTAACAGGAAGTAACAGAAAGTAACAGGAAGTAACAGAAAGTAACAGAAGGTAACAGAAAGTAACAGGAAGTAACAGAAGGTAACAGGAAGTAACAGAAGGTAACAGGAAGTAACAGAAGGTAACAGGAAGTAACAGAAAGTAACAGAAGGTAACAGAAAGTAACAGGAAGTAACAGAAAGTAACAGAAAGTAACAGGAAGTAACAGGAAGTAACAGAAAGTAACAGAAAGTAACAGAAAGTAACAGAAGGTAACAGGAAGTAACAGAAAGTAACAGAAAGTAACAGGAAGTAACAGAAGGTAACAGAAAGTAACAGAAGGTAACAGGAAGTAACAGAAAGTAACAGAAAGTAACAGAAAGTAACAGAAGGTAACAGAAAGTAACAGAAAGTAACAGAAAGTAACAGAAAGTAACAGGAAGTAACAGAAAGTAACAGAAAGTAAAAGGAAGTAACAGGAAGTAACAGAAAGTAACAGGAAGTAACAGAAAGTAACAGAAAGTAACAGAAAGTAACAGGAAGTAACAGAAGGTAACAGGAAGTAACAGGAAGTAACAGAAGGTAACAGGAAGTAACAGAAGGTAACAGGAAGTAACAGAAAGTAACAGAAAGTAACAGAAAGTAACAGAAAGTAACAGAAAGTAACAGAAGGTAACAGAAAGTAACAGAAAGTAACAGGAAGTAACAGAAAGTAACAGAAGGTAACAGGAAGTAACAGAAAGTAACAGGAAGTAACAGAAAGTAACAGGAAGTAACAGAAAGTAACAGAAGGTAACAGAAAGTAACAGGAAGTAACAGAAGGTAACAGGAAGTAACAGAAGGTAACAGGAAGTAACAGAAAGTAACAGAAGGTAACAGGAAGTAACAGGAAGTAACAGAAAGTAACAGGAAGTAACAGAAAGTAACAGGAAGTAACAGAAAGTAACAGAAAGTAACAGAAAGTAACAGAAGGTAACAGGAAGTAACAGGAAGTAACAGGAAGTAACAGAAGGTAACAGAAAGTAACAGAAGGTAACAGGAAGTAACAGGAAGTAACAGAAAGTAACAGAAAGTAACAGGAAGTAACAGAAGGTAACAGAAAGTAACAGAAGGTAACAGGAAGTAACAGAAGGTAACAGGAAGTAACAGAAAGTAACAGAAGGTAACAGGAAGTAACAGGAAGTAACAGGAAGTAACAGAAAGTAACAGGAAGTAACAGAAAGTAACAGGAAGTAACAGAAGGTAACAGAAAGTATCAGAAGGTAACAGGAAGTAACAGGAAGTAACAGAAAGTAACAGAAAGTAACAGGAAGTAACAGAAGGTAACAGAAAGTAACAGGAAGTAACAGAAGGTAACAGGAAGTAACAGGAAGTAACAGAAAGTAACAGAAGGTAACAGAAAGTAACAGAAGGTAACAGGAAGTAACAGGAAGTAACAGAAGGTAACAGGAAGTAACAGAAGGTAACAGGAAGTAACAGGAAGTAACAGAAAGTAACAGAAGGTAACAGAAAGTAACAGGAAGTAACAGAAAGTAACAGAAAGTAACAGAAAGTAACAGAAAGTAACAGAAGGTAACAGGAAGTAACATAAAGTAACAGAAGGTAACAGGAAGTAACAGAAAGTAACAGAAGGTAACAGGAAGTAACATAAAGTAACAGAAGGTAACAGGAAGTAACAGAAGGTAACAGGAAGTAACAGGAAGTAACAGAAGGTAACAGAAGGTAACAGGAAGTAACAGAAGGTAACAGGAAGTAACAGAAAGTAACAGAAGGTAACAGAAGGTAACAGGAAGTAACAGAAAGTAACAGAAAGTAACAGAAGGTAACAGGAAGTAACAGAAAGTAACAGAAGGTAACAGGAAGTAACAGGAAGTAACAGAAGGTAACAGGAAGTAACAGAAAGTAACAGAAGGTAACAGAAAGTAACAGAAAGTAACAGAAGGTAACAGGAAGTAACAGGAAGTAACAGGAAGTAACAGAAGGTAACAGAAAGTAACAGAAAGTAACAGAAGGTAACAGAAAGTAACAGAAAGTAACAGGAAGTAACAGGAAGTAACAGAAGGTAACAGGAAGTAACAGAAAGTAACAGAAGGTAACAGGAAGTAACAGGAAGTAACAGAAGGTAACAGAAGGTAACAGGAAGTAACAGGAAGTAACAGGAAGTAACAGAAGGTAACAGAAAGTAACAGGAAGTAACAGAAGGTAACAGAAAGTAACAGAAAGTAACAGAAAGTAACAGGAAGTAACAGGAAGTAACAGAAGGTAACAGAAAGTAACAGGAAGTAACAGAAGGTAACAGGAAGTAACAGAAGGTAACAGAAAGTAACAGGAAGTAACAGAAAGTAACAGAAAGTAACAGAAAGTAACAGAAGGTAACAGAAAGTAACAGAAAGTAACAGAAAGTAACAGAAAGTAACAGGAAGTAACAGAAAGTAACAGAAAGTAAAAGGAAGTAACAGGAAGTAACAGAAAGTAACAGGAAGTAACAGAAAGTAACAGAAAGTAACAGAAAGTAACAGGAAGTAACAGAAGGTAACAGGAAGTAACAGGAAGTAACAGAAGGTAACAGGAAGTAACAGAAGGTAACAGGAAGTAACAGAAAGTAACAGAAAGTAACAGAAAGTAACAGAAAGTAACAGAAAGTAACAGAAGGTAACAGAAAGTAACAGAAAGTAACAGGAAGTAACAGAAAGTAACAGAAGGTAACAGGAAGTAACAGAAAGTAACAGGAAGTAACAGAAAGTAACAGGAAGTAACAGAAAGTAACAGAAGGTAACAGAAAGTAACAGGAAGTAACAGAAGGTAACAGGAAGTAACAGAAGGTAACAGGAAGTAACAGAAAGTAACAGAAGGTAACAGGAAGTAACAGGAAGTAACAGAAAGTAACAGGAAGTAACAGAAAGTAACAGGAAGTAACAGAAAGTAACAGAAAGTAACAGAAAGTAACAGAAGGTAACAGGAAGTAACAGGAAGTAACAGGAAGTAACAGAAGGTAACAGAAAGTAACAGGAAGTAACAGAAGGTAACAGGAAGTAACAGAAGGTAACAGAAAGTAACAGGAAGTAACAGAAAGTAACAGAAAGTAACAGAAAGTAACAGAAGGTAACAGAAAGTAACAGAAAGTAACAGAAAGTAACAGAAAGTAACAGGAAGTAACAGAAAGTAACAGAAAGTAAAAGGAAGTAACAGGAAGTAACAGAAAGTAACAGGAAGTAACAGAAAGTAACAGAAAGTAACAGAAAGTAACAGGAAGTAACAGAAGGTAACAGGAAGTAACAGGAAGTAACAGAAGGTAACAGGAAGTAACAGAAGGTAACAGGAAGTAACAGAAAGTAACAGAAAGTAACAGAAAGTAACAGAAAGTAACAGAAAGTAACAGAAGGTAACAGAAAGTAACAGAAAGTAACAGGAAGTAACAGAAAGTAACAGAAGGTAACAGGAAGTAACAGAAAGTAACAGGAAGTAACAGAAAGTAACAGGAAGTAACAGAAAGTAACAGAAGGTAACAGAAAGTAACAGGAAGTAACAGAAGGTAACAGGAAGTAACAGAAGGTAACAGGAAGTAACAGAAAGTAACAGAAGGTAACAGGAAGTAACAGGAAGTAACAGAAAGTAACAGGAAGTAACAGAAAGTAACAGGAAGTAACAGAAAGTAACAGAAAGTAACAGAAAGTAACAGAAGGTAACAGGAAGTAACAGGAAGTAACAGGAAGTAACAGAAGGTAACAGAAAGTAACAGAAGGTAACAGGAAGTAACAGGAAGTAACAGAAAGTAACAGAAAGTAACAGGAAGTAACAGAAGGTAACAGAAAGTAACAGAAGGTAACAGGAAGTAACAGAAGGTAACAGGAAGTAACAGAAAGTAACAGAAGGTAACAGGAAGTAACAGGAAGTAACAGGAAGTAACAGAAAGTAACAGGAAGTAACAGAAAGTAACAGGAAGTAACAGAAGGTAACAGAAAGTATCAGAAGGTAACAGGAAGTAACAGGAAGTAACAGAAAGTAACAGAAAGTAACAGGAAGTAACAGAAGGTAACAGAAAGTAACAGGAAGTAACAGAAGGTAACAGGAAGTAACAGGAAGTAACAGAAAGTAACAGAAGGTAACAGAAAGTAACAGAAGGTAACAGGAAGTAACAGGAAGTAACAGAAGGTAACAGGAAGTAACAGAAGGTAACAGGAAGTAACAGGAAGTAACAGAAAGTAACAGAAGGTAACAGAAAGTAACAGGAAGTAACAGAAAGTAACAGAAAGTAACAGAAAGTAACAGAAAGTAACAGAAGGTAACAGGAAGTAACATAAAGTAACAGAAGGTAACAGGAAGTAACAGAAAGTAACAGAAGGTAACAGGAAGTAACATAAAGTAACAGAAGGTAACAGGAAGTAACAGAAGGTAACAGGAAGTAACAGGAAGTAACAGAAGGTAACAGAAGGTAACAGGAAGTAACAGAAGGTAACAGGAAGTAACAGAAAGTAACAGAAGGTAACAGAAGGTAACAGGAAGTAACAGAAAGTAACAGAAAGTAACAGAAGGTAACAGGAAGTAACAGAAAGTAACAGAAGGTAACAGGAAGTAACAGGAAGTAACAGAAGGTAACAGGAAGTAACAGAAAGTAACAGAAGGTAACAGAAAGTAACAGAAAGTAACAGAAGGTAACAGGAAGTAACAGGAAGTAACAGGAAGTAACAGAAGGTAACAGAAAGTAACAGAAAGTAACAGAAGGTAACAGAAAGTAACAGAAAGTAACAGGAAGTAACAGGAAGTAACAGGAAGTAACAGAAGGTAACAGGAAGTAACAGAAAGTAACAGAAGGTAACAGGAAGTAACAGGAAGTAACAGAAGGTAACAGAAGGTAACAGGAAGTAACAGGAAGTAACAGGAAGTAACAGAAGGTAACAGAAAGTAACAGGAAGTAACAGAAGGTAACAGAAAGTAACAGAAAGTAACAGAAAGTAACAGGAAGTAACAGGAAGTAACAGAAGGTAACAGAAAGTAACAGGAAGTAACAGAAGGTAACAGGAAGTAACAGAAGGTAACAGAAAGTAACAGGAAGTAACAGAAAGTAACAGAAAGTAACAGAAGGTAACAGAAAGTAACAGAAAGTAACAGGAAGTAACAGAAAGTAACAGAAGGTAACAGGAAGTAACAGAAAGTAACAGAAGGTAACAGAAAGTAACAGGAAGTAACAGAAGGTAACAGAAAGTAACAGGAAGTAACAGAAGGTAACAGAAAGTAACAGGAAGTAACAGAAGGTAACAGGAAGTAACAGAAAGTAACAGAAAGTAACAGGAAGTAACAGAAAGTAACAGGAAGTAACAGAAAGTAACAGAAAGTAACAGAAAGTAACAGAAAGTAACAGAAGGTAACAGAAAGTAACAGAAAGTAACATAAAGTAACAGGAAGTAACAGAAAGTAACAGGAAGTAACAGAAGGTAACAGGAAGTAACAGAAAGTAACAGGAAGTAACAGGAAGTAACAGGAAGGTAACAGAAAGTAACAGAAAGTAACAGAAAGTAACAGAAAGTAACAGAAAGTAACATAAAGTAACAGAAAGTAACAGGAAGTAACAGAAGGTAACAGGAAGTAACAGAAAGTAACAGAAGGTAACAGGAAGTAACAGAAAGTAACAGGAAGTAACAGAAGGTAACAGAAAGTAACAGAAAGTAACAGAAAGTAACAGAAGGTAACAGGAAGTAACAGAAAGTAACAGAAGGTAACAGGAAGTAACAGAAAGTAACAGAAAGTAACAGGAAGTAACAGAAAGTAACAGAAAGTAACAGGAAGTAACAGAAAGTAACAGAAAGTAACAGGAAGTAACAGAAGGTAACAGAAAGTAACAGGAAGTAACAGAAGGTAACAGGAAGTAACAGGAAGTAACAGAAGGTAACAGGAAGTAACAGAAGGTAACAGGAAGTAACAGAAAGTAACAGAAAGTAACAGAAAGTAACAGAAAGTAACAGAAAGTAACAGGAAGTAACAGAAAGTAACAGAAAGTAACAGAAAGTAACAGAAGGTAACAGGAAGTAACAGAAAGTAACAGAAAGTAACAGGAAGTAACAGAAGGTAACAGGAAGTAACAGGAAGTAACAGAAGGTAACAGGAAGTAACAGAAGGTAACAGGAAGTAACAGAAAGTAACAGAAAGTAACAGAAAGTAACAGGAAGTAACAGAAAGTAACAGAAAGTAACAGAAAGTAACAGGAAGTAACAGAAAGTAACAGAAAGTAACAGAAAGTAACAGGAAGTAACAGAAGGTAACAGGAAGTAACAGAAAGTAACAGAAAGTAACAGGAAGTAACAGAAGGTAACAGGAAGTAACAGGAAGTAACAGAAGGTAACAGGAAGTAACAGAAGGTAACAGGAAGTAACAGAAGGTAACAGGAAGTAACAGAAAGTAACAGAAGGTAACAGAAAGTAACAGAAAGTAACAGAAAGTAACAGAAGGTAACAGAAAGTAACAGAAAGTAACAGAAAGTAACAGAAAGTAACAGAAAGTAACAGGAAGTAACAGAAAGTAACAGAAAGTAACAGGAAGTAACAGAAGGTAACAGGAAGTAACAGGAAGTAACAGAAGGTAACAGGAAGTAACAGAAGGTAACAGGAAGTAACAGAAAGTAACAGAAAGTAACAGAAAGTAACAGAAAGTAACAGAAAGTAACAGAAAGTAACAGGAAGTAACAGAAAGTAACAGAAAGTAACAGAAAGTAACAGAAAGTAACAGAAGGTAACAGAAGGTAACAGGAAGTAACAGAAAGTAACAGGAAGTAACAGAAAGTAACAGAAGGTAACAGGAAGTAACAGAAAGTAACAGGAAGTAACAGAAAGTAACAGGAAGTAACAGAAAGTAACAGAAGGTAACAGAAAGTAACAGGAAGTAACAGAAGGTAACAGGAAGTAACAGAAGGTAACAGGAAGTAACAGGAAGTAACAGAAGGTAACAGAAAGTAACAGAAGGTAACAGGAAGTAACAGGAAGTAACAGAAAGTAACAGGAAGTAACAGAAAGTAACAGGAAGTAACAGAAAGTAACAGAAAGTAACAGAAGGTAACAGGAAGTAACAGGAAGTAACAGGAAGTAACAGGAAGTAACAGAAGGTAACAGAAAGTAACAGAAGGTAACAGGAAGTAACAGGAAGTAACAGAAAGTAACAGAAAGTAACAGGAAGTAACAGAAGGTAACAGAGGGTAACAGAAGGTAACAGGAAGTAACAGAAAGTAACAGAAAGTAACAGAAAGTAACAGGAAGTAACAGAAGGTAACAGAAAGTAACAGAAGGTAACAGGAAGTAACAGAAAGTAACAGAAGGTAACAGGAAGTAACAGAAAGTAACAGAAAGTAACAGAAAGTAACAGAAGGTAACAGAAAGTAACAGGAAGTAACAGAAGGTAACAGAAAGTAACAGAAGGTAACAGAAAGTAACAGAAGGTAACAGGAAGTAACAGAAAGTAACAGGAAGTAACAGAAGGTAACAGAAAGTAACAGAAGGTAACAGGAAGTAACAGAAGGTAACAGGAAGTAACAGAAAGTAACAGAAAGTAACAGAAGGTAACAGAAGGTAACAGAAGGTAACAGAAAGTAACAGGAAGTAACAGAAAGTAACAGGAAGTAACAGAAGGTAACAGAAAGTAACAGAAGGTAACAGGAAGTAACAGAAGGTAACAGGAAGTAACAGAAAGTAACAGAAAGTAACAGAAGGTAACAGAAGGTAACAGAAAGTAACAGGAAGTAACAGAAAGTAACAGGAAGTAACAGAAGGTAACAGAAAGTAACAGAAGGTAACAGGAAGTAACAGAAAGTAACAGGAAGTAACAGAAGGTAACAGAAGGTAACAGAAAGTAACAGGAAGTAACAGAAAGTAACAGAAAGTAACAGGAAGTAACAGAAAGTAACAGAAAGTAACAGGAAGTAACAGAAGGTAACAGAAAGTAACAGAAGGTAACAGGAAGTAACAGAAGGTAACAGGAAGTAACAGAAAGTAACAGGAAGTAACAGAAGGTAACAGAAAGTAACAGGAAGTAACAGAAGGTAACAGGAAGTAACAGGAAGTAACAGAAAGTAACAGAAGGTAACAGAAAGTAACAGAAGGTAACAGGAAGTAACAGGAAGTAACAGAAGGTAACAGGAAGTAACAGAAGGTAACAGAAGGTAACAGAAAGTAACAGAAAGTAACAGAAGGTAACAGGAAGTAACAGGAAGTAACAGAAAGTAACAGAAGGTAACAGGAAGTAACAGGAAGTAACAGAAAGTAACAGAAAGTAACAGAAAGTAACAGAAAGTAACAGGAAGTAACAGGAAGTAACAGAAAGTAACAGAAGGTAACAGGAAGTAACATAAAGTAACAGAAGGTAACAGGAAGTAACAGAAGGTAACAGGAAGTAACAGGAAGTAACAGAAGGTAACAGGAAGTAACAGAAGGTAACAGAAGGTAACAGAAAGTAACAGAAAGTAACAGAAAGTAACAGAAGGTAACAGAAAGTAACAGAAAGTAACAGAAGGTAACAGGAAGTAACAGGAAGTAACAGAAGGTAACAGAAGGTAACAGAAAGTAACAGAAAGTAACAGAAGGTAACAGAAAGTAACAGAAGGTAACAGGAAGTAACAGAAAGTAACAGGAAGTAACAGAAAGTAACAGGAAGTAACAGAAAGTAACAGAAAGTAACAGAAAGTAACAGGAAGTAACAGGAAGTAACAGAAAGTAACAGAAAGTAACAGAAAGTAACAGGAAGTAACAGAAAGTAACAGGAAGTAACAGAAAGTAACAGAAAGTAACAGAAAGTAACAGAAGGTAACAGAAAGTAACAGGAAGTAACAGAAGGTAACAGAAGGTAACAGAAGGTAACAGGAAGTAACAGGAAGTAACAGAAAGTAACAGAAAGTAACAGAAAGTAACAGAAAGTAACAGAAAGTAACAGAAAGTAACAGAAAGTAACAGAAAGTAACAGGAAGTAACAGGAAGTAACAGGAAGTAACAGAAGGTAACAGGAAGTAACAGAAAGTAACAGGAAGTAACAGAAGGTAACAGAAAGTAACAGAAAGTAACAGAAGGTAACAGAAAGTAACAGGAAGTAACAGAAGGTAACAGAAGGTAACAGAAAGTAACAGGAAGTAACAGGAAGTAACAGAAGGTAACAGGAAGTAACAGGAAGTAACAGGAAGTAACAGAAGGTAACAGAAAGTAACAGAAGGTAACAGAAAGTAACAGGAAGTAACAGAAAGTAACAGAAAGTAACAGAAAGTAACAGAAAGTAACAGAAGGTAACAGAAAGTAACAGAAAGTAACAGAAAGTAACAGAAGGTAACAGGAAGTAACAGAAAGTAACAGGAAGTAACAGAAGGTAACAGGAAGTAACAGAAAGTAACAGAAAGTAACAGAAAGTAACAGAAGGTAACAGAAAGTAACAGAAGGTAACAGAAAGTAACAGAAAGTAACAGAAAGTAACAGAAGGTAACAGAAAGTAACAGAAAGTAACAGAAAGTAACAGAAGGTAACAGGAAGTAACAGAAAGTAACAGGAAGTAACAGAAGGTAACAGAAAGTAACAGAAGGTAACAGGAAGTAACAGGAAGTAACAGGAAGTAACAGAAGGTAACAGAAGGTAACAGAAAGTAACAGAAGGTAACAGAAAGTAACAGGAAGTAACAGAAGGTAACAGGAAGTAACAGGAAGTAACAGAAGGTAACAGAAGGTAACAGGGAGTAACAGAAGGTAACAGAAGGTAACAGGAAGTAACAGGAAGTAACAGAAGGTAACAGAAGGTAACAGGAAGTAACAGAAGGTAACAGCGAGTAACAGAAAGTAACAGAAGGTAACAGGAAGTAACAGAAGGTAACAGGGAGTAACAGAAGGTAACAGGGAGTAACAGAAGGTAACAGAAGGTAACAGGGAGTAACAGAAAGTAACAGAAGGTAACAGAAGGTAACAGGGAGTAACAGAAAGTAACAGAAGGTAACAGAAAGTAACAGAAAGTAACAGAAAGTAACAGAAGGTAACAGGGAGTAACAGAAGGTAACAGGAAGTAACAGGGAGTAACAGAAGGTAACAGGGGGTAACAGAAAGTAACAGAAGGTAACAGAAGGTAACAGGGAGTAACAGGGAGTAACAGAAGGTAACAGGAAGTAACAGAAGGTAACAGGAAGTAACAGAAGGTAACAGGGAGTAACAGAAGGTAACAGGGAGTAACAGAAGGTAACAGGGAGTAACAGAAGGTAACAGAAGGTAACAGGGAGTAACAGAAGGTAACAGGTAGTAACAGAAGGTTACAGGAAGTAACCGAAGGTAACAGGAAGTAACAGGAAGTAACAGAAGGTAACAGGAAGTAACAAAAGGTAACAGGAAGTAACAGGAAGTAACAGAAGGTAACAGGAAGTAACAGAAGGTAACAGGAAGTAACAGGAAGTAACAGAAGGTAACAGAAGGTAACAGGGACAGAAGGTAACAGGGAGTAACAGAAGGTAACAGGGAGTAACAGAAGGTAACAGGAAGTAACAGGAAGTAACAGAAGGTAACAGGGAGTAACAGGAAGTAACAGGGAGTAACAGGAAGTAACAGAAGGTAACAGGGAGTAACAGGAAGTAACAGGAAGTAACAGAAAGTAACAGAAAGTAACAGAAGGTAACAGGAAGTAACAGAAGGTAACAGGAAGTAACAGAAGGTAATAGGGAGTAACAGAAGGTAACAGGAAGTAACAGGAAGTAACAGAAGGTAACAGGGAGTAACAGGAAGTAACAGAAGGTAACAGGGAGTAACAGGAAGTAACAGAAGGTAACAGGGAGTAACAGAAGGTAACAGGGAGTAACAGGAAGTAACAGGGAGTAACAGGAAGTAACAGAAGGTAACAGGGAGTAACAGAAGGTAACAGGAAGTAACAGAAGGTAACAGAAGGTAACAGGGAGTAACAGGAAGTAACAGGGAGTAACAGAAGGTAACAGAAAGTAACAGAAGGTAACAGAAGGTAACAGGAAGTAACAGAAGGTAACAGGGAGTAACAGAAGGTAACAGGAAGTAACAGGAAGTAACAGAAGGTAACAGGAAGTAACAGGAAGTAACAGGGAGTAACAGGAAGTAACAGAAGGTAACAGGGAGTAACAGAAGGTAACAGGAAGTAACAGAAGGTAACAGGGAGTAAAAGAAGGTAACAGGAAGTAACAGAAGGTAACAGGAAGTAACAGAAGGTAACAGGAAGTAACAGAAGGTAACAGGAAGTAACAGAAGGTAACAGGGAGTAACAGGGAGTAACAGAAGGTAACAGGAAGTAACAGAAAGTAACAGAAAGTAACAGAAGGTAACAGGAAGTAACAGGAAGTAACAGAAGGTAACAGGAAGTAACAGAAGTCAACAGGGAGTAACAGAAGGTAACAGGGAGTAACAGGGAGTAACAGAAGGTAACAGGAAGTAACAGAAGGTAACAGAAGGTAACAGGGAGTAACAGAAGGTAACAGGAGGTAACAGAAGGTAACAGGAAGTAACAGGGAGTAACAGGGAGTAACAGGAAGTAACAGGTAGTAACAGAAGGTAACAGGAAGTAACAGGAAGTAACAGAAGGTAACAGGGAGTAACAGGGAGTAACAGGAAGTAACAGAAGGTAACAGGGAGTAACAGAAGGTAACAGAGGGTAACAGAAAGTAACAGGAAGTAACAGGGAGTAGCATAAGGTAACAGAGGGTAACAGAAGGTAACAGGGAGTAACAGAAGGTAACAGGGAGTAACAGAAGGTAACAGGAAGTAACAGAAGGTAACAGGAAGTAACAGAAGGTAACAGGGAGTAACAGAAGGTAACAGGAAGTAACATGAAGTAACAGGAAGTAACAGAAGGTAACAGGAAGTAACAGGAAGTAACAGAAGGTAACAGGAAGTAACAGAAGGTAACAGGAAGTAACAGGAAGTAACAGAAGGTAACAGGGAGTAACAGAATGTAACAGGAAGTAACAGAAGGTAACAGAAGGTAACAGTAAGTAACAGGAAGTAACAGGAAGTAACAGAAGGTAACAGGAAGTAACAGAAGGTAACAGGGAGTAACAGAAGGTAACAGGAAGTAACAGAAGGTAACAGAAGGTAACAGGAAGTAACAGGAAGTAACAGAAGGTAACAGGAAGTAACAGGAAGTAACAGGAAGTAACAGGAAGTAACAGAAGGTAACAGGAAGTAACAGAAGGTAACAGGAAGTAACAGGAAGTAACAGGGAGTAACATAAGGTAACAGGAAGTAACAGGAAGTAACAGAAGGTAACAGGAAGTTACAGAAGGTAACAGGGAGTAACAGAAGGTAACAGGAAGTAACAGAAGGTAACAGGGAGTAACAGGAAGTAACATGAAGTAACAGGAAGTAACAGAAGGTAACAGGGAGTAACAGGGAGTAACAGAAGGTAACAGGGAGTAACAGAAGGTAACAGGAAGTAACATGAAGTAACAGGAAGTAACAGAAGGTAACAGGAAGTAACAGGTGGCGTTTAGCGTTTCGAGGTTACCTACTTCTCTTGCCGTCCGAGTCTGCGTGGACCTTCCGTACCAGGAAGCCGCTCTTGTAGACCAGAGCGTCGGGATGCTGGGCCACGCCCACCAGAGGGCTCCCCCCACTTCCTGTCCGCCGCAGGGTGTGGGAGGCGGAGGCGGTGTGGTCTGCCAGCTCTCCCTCATCGCTGTGGTTGGAAGATGAAACATCATCATCATCAGTCACGCACCATTACACACACACACACACACACACACATGCATGCACATACACAAAGTAGTGAAACATGTACACGCACACACACACAGACACACACACACACACACACATGCACAGACACACACACAGAGTAGTGAAACACATGCACGCACACACACACACACAGAGTGGTGAAACACATGCACACACACACACACACACACACACACACTAGAATGTTGACAGTCTTTTCACTGTGTCTAAGTTTCTCGTCCTTAACCCAATAGTTCTAAACCCACTCGCTATCTTCCCGAAACGCTGCAACTCTCTCTCCAGCGCCTCATTGGGTATAAACAGGGGGAAACCTGAAATCGTGATTCTGGTCGACGGCTTAGCCAACGGGGAAATGGACACAAATAAATAATTAATAACGATTCCATTTTCAACCAACTGATGAACAAAGCGCTCCTCCGTCAGAAAAACAACTACCTCTTTATTCACCCGTGAGGCGTATGTCAGGCTGTTATGCCCGACAAAAGCACCTACGATAAGCAGAACCTCCTCCACACTAACACCCGGGTCGGCCGCCGGCGTCTTGTTTTATATCATTTTATACTGAGAATTGAAGTCTCTCTATATTTTGGCGAATCTAGCACTCAAGGAAGGCTCATTTCCTTCCTCTAAGAGATGTGCCAAGAACGGTGGCGCAGTGAATAATTCTGGTCGTGGACAGGGCCCATAACTTGCGCAATCACAGATTTGTATAATATGATTGGTTCCCAAGAATAGTGACCTCATGACCAAGGACAGTTCTATAAATATGAGTCCCGCCCAACGTTGGGGGCTTTTTGACTGCTCTTTTCTCTCTGCACTCATGTGACGTTGTTTAATAAAAGGCCTCTTTGGAGTCAATTGATTTAAGCTCTTTGTGCTTTATAAGTTTTACTCATCTATTAAGAATCAATTAAATCCACAACAGTCTCCTGGGACGCCATTCGCACCAAATCCCAACACCACCCTGTACAAACTACAGAATAAACCGTCTATACCATACACTGAAAAGCAAATTAAGAAAAGACTTGCAAAAAAAACTTGCAAAAATCACTCCCACCAAACACACTACCACCAACCCACACACTCACCAAACTTCCCAGCATGCAGAGAGAGAGAGAGAGAGAGACACACAGAGAGACAGAGAGAGAGAGAGACAGAGAGAGAGAGAGAGAGAGATAGAGACAAAGAGAGAGATAGAGAGGGACAGAGAGACACAGAGAGACAGAGAGAGAGAGAGAGAGAAAGAGACGGAAAGAAATAGAAAGAGACAAAGAGAGAGAGATAGAGATAGAGATAGATAGAGAGAGAGTGTGTGTGTGTGTGTGTGTGTGACCTGTGATTACAGAGAGAGAGAGGGAAAGCAGGGACATGTATCCATGGCAACTAAGTCTAGAGAGCCAACTTTTAAATGAGGGGCTTAGGGCATCACACACACACACACACACACACACACACGCACACACACACACACACATACACACACACACAGTCACAGACACAGACACACACACACGCACACACACACATACAGACACACACACACACACACATACACACACACACGCACACAGACAAACAGGCAGACAGACAGACAGACAGACAGACAGACAGACAGACAGAAGAACACCAAGGGAGGCTGGTGGAGGTAGAACACCAGGGGAAGCTGGTGGAGGTAGAACACCAGGGGAGGCTGGTGGAGGTAGAACACCAGGGGAGGCTGGTGGAGGTAGAACACCAGGGGAGGCTGGGGGAGGTTGAACACCAGGGGAGGCTGGGGGAGGTAGAACACCAGGGGAGGCTGGTGGAGGTTGAACACCAGGGGAGGCTGGTGGAGGTAGAACACCAGGGGAGGCTGGGGGAGGTAGAACACCAGGGGAGGCTGGTGGAGGTAGAACACCAGGGGAGGCTGGGGGAGGTTAAACACTTACATGGTCCACTGAAGCTTTTCATTTTTGATGGAGTTGTACAAGGCCTGTTATAGAGATAGAGAGAGAGAGAGAGAGAGAGAGAGAGAGAGAGAGAGAGAGAGAGAGAGAGAGAGAGAGAGAGAGAGAGAAAACAGACAGTGAAATAAATTAGATGAGGAAGAGAGAGAGAGTGAGAGTGAGTCAGAGAGAGACAGTCAAAGACAGAGAGGCCCTACATTTGAGCCCTACCCCTCAGTTTTGCGCGTTCATGTGTAGGGGTAGGTGTATCCCAATTCCCATATTGTGTAAGGGTAGGGCTAAGTGGGAGGGCTACATAGCCCTCCAAACTGAGGTTTTTCAGACCCGTCAGACCCGTCAGTTACAAACGGGGTGTTATGAAATCCCAGAATGCCTTGCACGATAGTGGAAGCAGGAAAACAAGCAGGAGAAGAAAACCACAAATTATTTTCTTTGTCAATAAAGATTTTTTAAATTATGATAATCATTGTATGTAATTTCAATGTCTTATAGACCTTTTCTTTATAACAAAAATGCTTTGCGAGACAGTTAATTCAAATCAGTGAGATGAAAAATGCGATACTCTTATTAAACAGCAGAGGGCATAATCTACTTTTGACGCTTTCGGCTTTTTTATAAAGAGAAGGAAATATGCATTCATTGCATAGTTTGTGTTTTTAAGTTGTACCCTGCCTCAGAAAAAAAAAGAAAAAAGAATATATAATATCTAAGATAATAATATATAATTTATAATACATAAGAAAATACAGTATGTTGTAGTTTTTGTCTGAGAAATAAAGAAAATAATATTTTGTAGTCAAAAAAAGTATACTTTTTCTGCAACTTTGTTTCATTTTGTAAAAAACATCACGAGAAAAAAAATCACCATTGACGGCTGCTCCATTTGCCCCCTCTCGGAGGTTAGGTTAGTATCTCTGTGAAGCTCATAATTATAATAACACAATAATGCAATATTTATTACGATTATTTTTGTATAATAATAATCAACCATCATTCGTTAGTAATGAAAACTCCCACAGTCCCGATCAATCTCCTCTCCACTTTACACATTACATAACCAGGATTTCTTTTGACATCACAACAATGTCAACACAATCACAACAGAATCTTATTTTATCCAATCAGGTTTTATATTTTGATTATGACATCATGTCTTTCAACATTGTCACACTTTTCATTACACACATTAGCGGCATCAAAAATGATGGGCTGGGAGTGCGAGGGAGCGTGCTTATTCAGGCAGATTGTGAAATATTAAAACCAATAACATTCTGAATGATTTATCATTCTGTACTCGTTCTCTCCTTTCTTACATGTATTTTCTTTCAGCTAATATCAGCTAATATCACTAATATAGGTGAAACTAACTATAACAGGGTTGCGGCACATGAACGCTCCGTGCAGGTACGCGCTCCTGTGAGATTATTCAAGTTTCAAGTTTATTTGTCATTATACCAAATACAATTATATAATGTAATCAAAATAAAAAGAATGAACATATTCAGCCATTCCATATAATCACATATAACAACCCCTGTGAGCAGTTGCAGGGGCTGACAGGCTGACGTTACCGGCGAAGTTCACGACAAATAAACAGACTTTATCACTGTGAAGCTCATAATTATGATAACACAATATTGCAATATGTATTACTATAATTTTTTTATAATGATAATCAACTTTCATTCGTTAGTAAAGCACCCGCAGTCTCAATCAATCTCCTCTTCATATATATAATTTATATTTACATTTGTTCCATAGTTCGTTTTCAGCTGACTCAAGCTTCATATCAGATTGCGCTTCTCTGCTTCTCTGCGCATAGGAACTTTATGCATTTTTAGAGGTAGTGATCTTGTCATTTTCTCTTCTTGTGTGACATCGCCATGCAGCGATCTTTGTGCGTCAGTACACACTCCCCCATTGTGAAGAGTGGTCGTGTGATTCGAGACCTCGTCGCGCTAAAAGTAGGTGAAAAAACGTCGCGCTCGTAATGTTAAGGCACTCCATGGCCTTGCTCCTGCCTACCTAATTGACCTACTCCATCCCTACACCCTTGCATGTGGTCTCTGAGCCAACCACCAGCCATCCAAGCTGTGGAACACCCTTCCACCAGCCATCCAAGCTGTGGAACACCCTTCTACCAGCCATCCAAGCTGTGGAACACCCTTCCACCAGCCATCCAAGCTGTGGAACACCCTTCCACCAGCCATCCGACGCTCTGATACTTTCGATACATTCAAGACCAGACTCAAGACCCATCTGTTCAGACTCGCCTTCGGACAGCATGGCCTGGGTCCTGACTAACACTAACCCCCATAGCTACCTGAGCTCTTCCACCATTATTTGATCTTGGCCCAATCCCAATTCAACCCTACGGCTCAGCTTTGTGCATTCACATGTAGGGTAGGGGTGTCCCAATTCTTGTTTTCATTTAGGGTAGGGCCGAGCCATAGGGCTATTTACGGCTCCGTTTGGAGATCTTTCATGACCAGACTACGTTTGGAGCCTTGGCCCTACCTTCCAGAATGCCTTGCGAATCATCTACAGAAATCTGATTTCGCTCTAGGCAATGCGGAAGACACTCACAAATGTAATTACTTTTTGTATTTTTTTGGTAATTCTCACTGACTCACTCACTCACTCACTCACTCACTGACTCCCTCCCCCCTCCCTGACTCACTCACTCACTCACTCACTAACCCCCGCCCCCCCCCGACTCACTCACTCACTCACTCACTCCCTCCCCTCCTCCCTGACTCACTCACTCACTGACTCCCTCCCTCCCTCACTCACTCACTCACTCACTCACTCACTCACTCACTCACTCACTCTCTCTCTCTCTCTCTCTCTCTCTCTCTCTCTCTCTCTCTCTCTCTCTCTCTCTCTCTCTCTCTCTCTCTCTCTCTCTCTCTCTCTCTCTCTCTCTCTCTCTCTCTCTCTCTCTCTCTCTCTCTCTCTCTCTCTCTCTCTCTCTCTCTCTCTCTCTCTCTCTCTCTCTCTCTCTCTCTCTCTCTCTCTCTCTCTCTCTCTCTCTCTCTCTCTCTCTCTCTCTCTCTCTCTCTCTCTCTCTCTCTCTCTCTCTCTCTCTCTCTCTCTCTCTCTCTCTCTCTCTCTCTCTCTCTCTCTCTCTCTCTCTCTCTCTCTCTCTCTCTCTCTCTCTCTCTCTCTCTCTCTCTCTCTCTCTCTCTCTCTCTCTCAGCTGTACCTTTTTTTTCTTGCGCGCCTGTGGGTGGTTCTGTCCGTCCTGGGTTTGCCCAGCAGGTCGGGGAAGGCCAGTGCTTGAGAGAGCGCGAGCGTGGGGCGCGAGGGTACTGGAACGGATCTGTCGCCTGGACGTCCCGCCTACCACTCACCGTGCAGAGAGAGCGTGACTGCAGGCGCCCGGTCGTAGATTGGATGCTGTTCACGCCAATCATAATGAGAAAAGGCTAATTAGGGCAGGGTAGACAGAGTGGAGTGTAGGAGGAAGAAGACAGGTGGTGGTGGAGGAGGAGGAGGAAGATGAGGAGGACAGTCCTTCTGTGACAGTCCTTCTGTCCCCCACCAGCTTTTCAACGTGCCCTTCCGATGGGTCTTTCCATAAAGAGTTTCCAAAAACAGTGAGATCCAGAGTTGGCGTTAAGAAGAAAAGGGGATAGAGAGAGAGAGAGAGAGAGAGAGAGAGAGAGAGAGAGAGAGAGAGAGAGAGAGAGAGAGAGAGAGAGAGAGAGAGAGAGAGACGGTGGGTGAGTCAGTCTCTTCAGACAAGACAGACGTTCAATGGCGCCGAAGGAAAAAACGTCTGTGTTTAACTCACAAACTGCTGAAGAGTTCCGGAACACTCACCACCTAGAAAGCCAAGTGTTTTAGGTGTTGTTTACCTAGCGACAACACTCTGATTGGCTCAAAATGAAGCACCGTCATTTATGCATTTTTGGTGAAGAAAGTCACCCTTGGCACTGTAGAAGATGTTGACAGTTTGGCAGACGTTATTCCCCCTCCATGCCAGATGAGTTAATGGCAGCGCGGCGGATCCACATAGGCCTCAAGCGCTTTTCAGAGGACTATGGTTCATGCATAATGGATACAGGGGGAGAACTGTGCAGTGCGACTGGAAATCTGCTGGCACCATTCCGTGTCAAAGGCTCTGTTTTATGTCGACGATTGGATGATGGTTAGTCACGCAGTTTCCGAACATGACGTACGCTGGCTGGGATATTAGATGAGTCTAAAATGTCGATCTTGAATCCGTTTAATAATCTTCTCGGGAACAATCCTTGCAGATTTGGCTGTGGTGGCAGTTAGTGTCTTTTCTCCATCCTTTGTGCCCAAATGAGAAACATAATAAAGGTCCATTACATGGTCACAACACCATAACAAATGGTGGGATACACCAGAAACTAATCACACACACACACACACACATACACACACACGAGTGCGTGCCCACGCACACACACACACACACACACGCACACAGGTGAACTTAACAAAGCTGAAAATTGACTGCAACAATCATAACAACTATGCGTCAACCGTGAACAATGCACTTAAACACTCAAAAAAACACACACTGCCGGCACTCATTCACTTACACACACACACACACACACACACACACACACACACACACCCAAACACAAACACAGCGGAGGAGAGCAGACGGTGGGGTGAGAATCCCACCCACTCACAGGCAGGCTACCCAGAGAGCACCGTCAAAACTGACGTCACGTAAAAAAAGCAACAACGCTCTCCTCTGGGAGCAACACCCAGGATTCCTCACTCCTCCGTCCCCTGAAACCGCAGCACGATTCACCCTCATCCAGCTGCTTCCCACTCCTTCTGTGCGTCAATCTCTTTTAAATCCTTTTTTTCGAAAATCCCTCTTAATGCCATCCCTCTTTCCCCTGCGAGCAGGGAGGGAAAGAGGAAAAAAAAAAACTCTCTCCTCTCCTTTTCTAATCTTCTTCTCCTCCGCGGACTGCGTGTCTTTATTTTCCCTCTCCGTGCTGCGGTTTAAAAAAAAAAGAAAAGCAATCTCAAATCACAGTGATAAAAGAGGAGGACTGAGCGCTCCCTCTACTCGTGTCTCTCCCTCTCTCTCTCTCCCTCTCTCTCTCTCTCTCTCTCTCTCTCTCTCTCTCTCTCTCTCTCTCTCAATGCGCATTTATCTCCGCCTGAGCAGCAAATCCTGTTCCGTGTTTCAGTTCACATCCCTCCCTCCATCCCTCCCTTCCTTGAAGTGTCAATCACATCCATCCCCCCATCCATCCCTTCATCCCTCCCTTCATCCCTCCATCCCCCCATCCATCCTTTTATCCCCCCATCCATCCCTCCCTTCCTTGAAGTGTCAATCACATCCATCCCCGCATCCATCCATCCATCCCTTCATCCCTCCATCCCCCCATCCCTCACTTTATCCCCCCATCCATCACTCCCTTCCTTGAAGTATCAATCACATCCCTCCCTCCATCCATCCCTTCATCCCACCATCCCCTCATCCATCCCTCCCTTCATCCCTTAAGTGTTGAAGAGCCCACTCAATGTAACAAGCAGGGCCGCTTGGGAGATATGCGAGGCCCTGTGCGAAGTCAGATTTGCGAGGCCTTTTTTGTTGTTGTTGTTGTTGTATTGGAGGATTTTTTTTAATTTTTATTATTATTATTTTTAAAATTAGATTTAGATACACAATACATATGTATCCGAGGCCTTTTATAATGATGTAGGCTACTGTTATAACCGCGCGACACGCACGCACCGATATATTGCAAGAAATGCGCTCACATGCTGTGCTGATAGACAATAGCATATCTACTTATTTAGATAGTTTACAACCATGTTTGTTTCATTTCAAACCTTTTATACTCGTAAAGGATTAGGATTTAGGATAAAGCAGTCATCATACCCAACATTAAATACGCACAAGCCATTATTGACATGAATAGAGATGTTACTCACCACCATGTAGGCCTATCCTTTATGTTGAAAAGCTTACAGCAAAAGCAAAAAGACATGTCCCGTTTTTGAGAGTACACAAGCCACTTTCTTTCTATTTTTTCCCCATTTGGTAGTTTTCGGAGAAATAAAGTTTCACTAAAGTTCCTGTTCTCATTATTTTTAGGATAACTAAATCCAGGTTTCATCTTTGGGGGACCTCTTCTAATGATCACTTCTGTAACTGTAGAGTCCATATGTACCGGCCAATTTACCAGGATCATCATACATGACATATCTAACACCGTAGGCTCGTCTTGCGTTCCATCACTCTCAGCCCTGCTGCTGCTCTGAGTAGCTCCATCTTCCGCCTCCGTATCCTCTACTTCGCCATTCCTGACCATCATCACCTGGGGCTGGGCAGCCCCACTGCTGCCGGTGTAGCAGTTGTCCTCCTCCACCTCAGAGACATCATCTTTGCCTCTCAGGGGGGGCTGTGCCGTGCTACTACTAGCATTGCTAGTGCTAGCAGTAACGTTAGCTTCTTCGGTGCTAACGGGAGCCTCACTTGTTTTTAGAAATGTTTCGAACGAACCTCTAAGCGAGGCCCTGAAGCCTTCCTTTCTTTTATTTGTATTTCTTTTTTCAGCACCCGATTAACATTTTCTTCCTCGGTCTCGTTCCCTCTGCATTTTGTCCGTTGCACTAAGCAGTCACTATGCACAACAAGTGTCAACGCGCGGCCAAAAATTCTTTTCACGTTTCACGTAAGGTGTCATAGGGGGAAATTACTTTTTTCTGTTGCTAAGAATCTCCCTGTCCTACAGGTATGCTAGATTTTAGATGTATGATTGACTATGATTATCACATGTGTGAAAATTTAGAAATGTATTAAAGGCAAAAATAATAATATGGTCCCTTGCCTGGCGCTTTGGAGGGCCTCGCCAGCCAGGGTACAAAAAAGAACAAAAAATAACATTTTTTTTTTTTTTTACCCTGCCTCACGCGAGGCCCTCCAAAGCGCGAGGCCCTGTGCCACCGCCCCAGCTAGCCCCCCCTTAAAGCGGCCCTGGTAACAAGCAACAGTTTTAGGGTCATTAAATACTTATAATTTGTGACTGCTCCTGGTGTTTCTGGACACCTCTCGGAAATGAGAAAGACGTCAAATTCGTCTTTAAAGTTTTTTTTTTTTTTTCCAGATTTTCGTTTTTTTAGCTAACATTCAACTCGAAGATGTGAAGTACCCACTCGTTATTTTTCCGAACAGTTTTACGTTCATTAAATAAGTGTAATCTATAACACAATGACTTCGTTTCTTGTTGTTTGATGGGGATTCATTATCTTTGATGGGGATTTTCTGTGCTTAGTGATTTCCGGTGTAGCAACTTTCAAATACTCATGTCGTCTTCAATTTGTTTCCGATTTCAATGTATGATGCATCATTTGAAAGCTTACAATCTGTAGTTTAAGCACATGTAAAAAACTGAAAAATGATTTCGCCTACAGGTAGCCCTTTTCATTGGGCTGTGTCACATTTGTGAATTGGATTCACTGTATCGTCTGCCATCCTACTTCTAGGCTACTGGGTTGGTGATACATGGCTTGTAAACAAACTTACGTTTTAGGACGTGTTAAAGGACTGTGTGATCATCTAATTATGTGTAGTGATGTGTTTTTAGCATGTTGATGTTCTATCAGCATGTTGTGATGTGTTAAACATGCAGTTAGATGTTCATAGCGATGTTCCTTCTTAGCTGCTAGGTAGCTACCAACGCGATGGTAGCCAAAGCGTATGTTTTGATTCAGAGCTCCTCCAGTATTTAGTTTGAGGTGTACAAACATTCAAATAAGCATATCTTCTTCATCTATTTTCAGATTTCAATGTATGACACATCATTTGAAAGCTTCTAGGGTTTCATTTCGTTCTGCACTTTTGTAATCTGTAAATGTCCTTGCCCTACTTGTTATTAACCTCATAGGAGCCAACGGACCCCCATGGGCATCCGAAGTGATATAAAGAGTTTACCTCGATCAATTCTCTTCATCGATATCACATTTTTTTCACAATTTTGCATGCTATACGATGCCACCATTTTTTTCCTGAGACGGTAAACACGGCCTAAGTCACATCCAGTTTTCTCCAACTGGAGAATGTGTCATGTCCGGTTTCAACGCCGAATTTCCATACCATTGGTCGGCCAACCCAAAAAAAAAAAAAAAAAAAAAAAACTGATACATGAGAAAGGTCAAAGGTCAAATATGGTGCCAAAATATCTCCAAATGGCCTAAACATATAGGTGTCCGCCTAAACATACCTGTACTAAAACAGGTACAAAGTTGCATTTGCTCACATTACTAGCATCGACTTTGGCACAAGTACTAATAAGACCCTGGAGTACTGATTCCTAGATGATTTGGGCTTCGTTATCAGGTTTCCAAGGTGATATTCACTGTAAAAGCTGTTGTTTTTTTAGACGGAGACTGAATTTGAGATGTTTTATAATGTTCTAGCTCTATTTACTCTGACACAGTAACATAGATTTTGATTCTGACACTTCTACAGCCACCCCACAGGTGTTAGCTTTCATTTGATAACAATATCATTATGAAGGCCCTTGTGATTGTGGAGATATTCTATATTCACTGTGGGCATGTCATTTGAGCAGAAAACCAGAAAAATGAGGTAGATAAGATCTGGTTAAAGTATTACTAATTTTGACAGCTCTATATTTTGACAGCTCTACCACTGCACAGCATTTTCACGACTTTTGGTGCGTCTCGCAAATTGGGACGATGTCCTGCATATTTCATTTTGATTGCCTAAAACGCTTTTCTAAAATTAGATTCATCCAATGGCTGTGGAGAAAGCAGGGAAGGCTATCATCGCGGGGGCCAGTGTCCATCTAAGCGCCGGGGTTGCCAGCGATTTTACGTGTTAGCAGAACGTCCAGATTCTATGAAGCGTCTTCAGCCTATCAGGAAACAGCACTCATGTTCCCATGGCAACGGACATTGCCTCACGTGGACATAGGGAGCTGGCTGCATGTGTGAACCACCCGCTGACTCAAAGGGGTCGGAACGTGAAACTTTATTGTGTCAACAATATCTAGATTTCATTTTCTTTTTTCATAACACCAACTTGAAGTTTTGAAGTAGCCACTCGATATAATAAACAACAGTTACACGGTGACGAGCCCCCATTGGTAGCTAGCTGTGTAGCTAGGCCTGCTACCTCGTCCTCGTAACGGATCCGAGCCCTGAGGACACACAGCAGCAGAGGTATGTGGTGGTATGTGCTGCCTCTGGCTCTGAACATGACAGTGCAAAACTCTCGTTTCGGTGCTAGCCTATGTATTGGTGCGCTGTCACAGTGTCACCAAATAGGCCTATGTTTTGCCCATGTGTTAGGTGCGCTGTCACCTGGGCTATGTTTTCATCTGTGTTTCGAGGTGCGCCGTCACCATAATGTAGCTGCGCATCCAACCTATATTGTAGGCTAGTCTGCAAAGTTTTGTTACGTTTCTGTGCGCACTATGACATCGAATCCTGACGGCGCCACTGTGTGTGACTTCCGGTGGCGAAACATACAAGATGGCTGCTTAATTTTGAGCTCCCGATAGTTAAAACTAACCCCCTTAATTCATAAACTTTAATACAAATCGTTATACAATATATTGGAATGAGTGGGGGGAAAGAATACTAGAAAAATGACGACCAAAAAATAAAGACTTCAGCGGAGAAAGACCACGCTCAAGGCTCAGACGAAGGCTCGGCAGAAAATGTTAGCTCAGTGCTACGCAGCATCAGTGAGGGAATACGTGATTTCAGGACTGAGCATAAAGAAGATATACACAAACTCAAAGAAGAACTCAAGTATGACATGAAAGCTGAACTCCAAGATTTGAAACACAACATTTATCAAAAGTGTCTGTGTCTGTGTCTGTGTCTGTGTCTGTGTGTGTGTGTGTGTGTGTGTGTGTGTGTGTGTGTGTGTGTGTGTGTGTGTGTGTGTGTGTGTGTGTGTGTGTGTGTGTGTGTGTGACAGACCTTGAGCAGTTCCTTAGGGAAGTCCTTCCGGTCGTTCAGCCCCTCCAGGTTGGTGATAAACTGCGAACAGGACATCTTCTTCCCGATGTTCTGAAGGAGGGAAAAAGTCACACACTCTCAGAATCCTCCCTGTTATCCAAATTATTTTGTTATAATTAAATGTTTTATTTATTATTATTACATATTATTATTATTATTATTATTTATAATGACTGATGTATAGATGAGAGGCAGAGAGAGAGGTGGTATAGATTACTTGCTTCTCTCTCTCTCTGTCTGAATCTCCCTCACTCTGACTTTCCCTCGCTCTGCCTCTCTCTCTCACTCTCTACATTTACATTTACATTTTTGGCATTTAGCAGACGCCTAATTCTAAAGCGACTTACAATCAATACATTTGACTAAGCAAGTGAATCATCAATCCACCAGTCGTAGCAGGAAGAGTAATCTAGCTCAGACTCTCTCTCTCTCCCTCTCTCTGACTCTCTCTCCCTCTCTTTGACTCTCTCTCTGACTCTCTCTCTCTCTCTCCCTCTCTCTCTTTGACTCTCTCTCTCTCTCTGACTCTCCCCTCACACACACACACACACACCCACACACACACACACACACACACACACACACACACACACACACACACACACACTCACATGTCCATGCAGGTCTGTGTTGAGCAGCATCAGCGCGCAGGTCAGAGTATGGACACTGTCTGGAAGCAGAGACACACACACATAGAAGGCCACAGACAGATGGACACAGACAGACACAGGGACACACCTGTTTCATATAGGAGCAAAAAACTCCCCTCAGTGGCATGTATTGGTAATGCACAATCATATTTGTTTTATTTACACTCAAAACAAACACAAACAGACACACACACATGCAGAGACAAGCAGAGACACACACACAGGGGGGAGTGTTAGGGTACAGTACATACACACATACACACACATGCACACGCACATACACACACACACACACACACACACGTCCTGTCCTACCTTCAGAGGGAATGACATCAGGGTTGCATCTCAGGTACCTGGCAGAGAAGCGGGCCAGCACTCTCTCTCTCTCCTGCGTCTCCCCTGTGAGGGCAAACTCCCTCAGGAAGGCTCTGGGAGGTCACACAGCACCATGAGTGTGTGTGTGTGTGTGTGTGTGTGTGTGTCTAGCCAAGAGGACATGTGAGAGTGTGTGTGTGTAGCCAAGAGGGAGATGTGAGTGTTGTGTGTGTGTGTGTGTGTGTGTGTGTGTGTGTGCGTGTGTGTGTTATTTTAGGGAAATGTGTTGTGTTGTGTTTCATGAGGAAACCGTCAATAAAACATGTGTTAATTTTAAAACCGCTTTAAAAGATCTTACCGTAACGCTTGGTCGATAGTCAGACCTGTGAAGTTGAAGTGACTCAGGTACTCCTCGGCCACCATGTGGCTGAAGTCGTTACTGTAAATGACAAATCAGATCAGACCAAAAACATGTCAGAAAAACTCTACTCAATCTACAGAGGGATGTAAGGAGGTAGACAGTGTAGTGTTCTATATATAGACACAGAGGACACACCAAATCTGTATATATACAGTATATGGTCTATAACTGACTTCTTGCTGAGGTGTCTGGCCACGTCTGACTTCCTGAAGCCGTCCAGGTGGAAGAGGCGCTCAGCAAGCCGTTTGGCCGCCTGCAGGTCGGGTTTGTGGCCGTTGGTCAGGGTCTCGGCGCCGCCCAGGGCCAACCGCTCCCCTACGTCCTGCTGGGGGAACCGGGACTCTGGACCCCCGTGGCTAATCCTCTCCCTGGCAGAGGGGGACGACACAGGAAGTGAAGGAGGGGGGAAAAACATCAATTCTGATCTTCAAATGACCCTTCCCACACGATATTAGGCCTTACAAGGTACAGTGTGATTCACATGACGGTGTTTAGCTCTGTCATATCAGGCGAAACTGACAACACATGTTTCTAAAGTTGTTGTTTGTAGTAATAGTAGTAGTAGTCCCAAGGCGGAGAGGACAAAGCAGGGCATGGGCCGATACCAGACCACTGGACCACCCCAGGCCATGATGCTAGACCACTGGACCACCCCAGGCCATGATGCTAGACCCCTGGACCACCCCAGGCCATGATGCTAGACCACTGGACCACCCCAGGCCATGATACTAGACCACTGGACCACCCCAGGCCATGGTGCCAGACCACTGGACCACCCCAGGCCATGGTGCCAGACCACTGGACCACCCCAGGCCATGGTGCCAGACCACTGGACCACCCCAGGCCATGGTGCTAGACCACTGGATCACCCCAGGCCATGGTGCTAGACCACTGGACCACCCCAGGCCATGGTGCCAGACCACTGGACCACCCCAGGCCATGGTGCTAGACCACTGGACCACCCCAGGCCATGGTGCTAGAAGGTACTGCTCTTCTACACTCATGAGACATCTACTACCCCCCCAGCACTGTGTCTCCTGAGACACCTATTCCCTGTATACTGTGTCTACTAAGATTTCTACTTCCCCCCCTTGTACTGTTTCTCCAGTGTCTATTAAAACAAATGTAAAATAATAATAATAATAATAATAATAATAATAATAACTTTTTTTGTATAGCGCTTTTCCTGAAAACGTTGCAGCTCAAAGTGCTTTAATCATTATATAATCATCATTTAATTATTTAGTAATTTAAAGGCAATATTAAAAAGATGGGTTTTTAGTCTTGACTTGAACATATTTGCTGAGGTTGCATCCCTAATGTAAACTGGCAGTGCATTCCACAATTTGGGTGCATAAAATGAGAATGCAGCCTCACCAAATCTCTTCTTTTCTACATACACAGAGAAAACCAGCATCAGAAGACCTGAGAGCTCTATTGGGCTGATATGCTAGCAAAAGGTCTTTCAAATATTCTGGTGCTATGCCAGTGAGAGCTTTATAAACAAGCAGAAGGATCTTGAAATCTATTCTGAACTTAACTTAAGGAAGCCAGTGTAGAGTCTCTAAAATAGGAGTTATATGAGCTTGTCTGCTTGTTTTGGTTAAAACTCTCGCTGCTGCATTTTGGACTAATTGCAGCTGGCCAATAGCTTTCTTCGGAAGACCAGAAAGGAGACAGTTAATAATCTTCTTCTATCACGACGACTGCCAATGGCCCCTGGCCTGAGCCAGATTACTCTTCCTGCTACGACTGGTGGATTGATGATTCACTTGCTTAGTCAAATGTATTGATTGTAAGTCACTTTGAAATAAGGCGTCTGCTAAATGCCAAAAATGTCAAATGTAACTGACAAGCTACAGTAGATTTGCTTATTTTCCAAGGCTCTCCACATTCAGGTTCTTAGATAGCAGGAGACTATTAACATATCCAGGAGGATGGAGACACCACCCTATCAGGATGAAACACAGTCAATGGATTTGTTAGCATGTATGTCCAATGAACTATAATAACATGTGCATTTGTGCAAGGAAGTAGGCACTGTCAACACGTTTCTGGAATACAGTTTTTCTGTTTTACTATCAGTTTTTTTAACCTGGTGGATTATCCGTGCGTACAATCATGTTGGTGATGTCAAGAAGAGACACATGTCAATATGTGACAGCAGCTGGTGAAACCGGGAACAAGTCGGCAACCGACAGACTTTTATTCTGTTGTTGAAAATGAATGACACACTCGCTAGTCAAGCCAAAACATTGCTAGCGAGTGTGTCTTTGATTTTCAACAACGTTGAAATGTATTTACATTTTTCAGAATAAAAGTCTGAACATTTTGAGCATCTGAGGAGTTAGAACAACACCCCTCTACTGGGCTTTGTTTGGTTCTGCCCACCCCCCTCCCCCTAACAGGATGATCCAACACAAAGGAGATCGAGGAGGGGGTTTGTTTATTCTTCAAAAACAATGGCTTTAGGACCCGCAGACAGACAGACAGAGAGACAGACAGGCAGACAGACAGGCAGGCAGGCAGTGGGGGGTGAAGAGGTCTTTAGGAGGGACAGTCAAGATGTAGCCTGAAGAGATGGGACTTCAGTCTACGGCGGAAGATAGGTAGGGACTCTGCAGTCCCAGAGACAGACAGATAGACAGACAAAGAGACAGACAGACAGACAGACAGACAGATAGAGATACAGACAGACAGACAGACAGACAGAGAGATAGACAGATAGAGATACAGATAGACATACCGATAGAGATACAGACAGACAGACAGAGAGATAGACAGATAGAGATACAGACAGACACACATACAGACAGGCAGACAGAAGGACAGGCAGGGAGACAGACAAACAGACAGACAGACTGAGAGAAAGACAGACAGACAGACATGCAGACAGATAGAGATACAGACAGACAGACAGACAGACAGACATGCAGACAGAGAAACAGGCAGACAGAGAGACATGCAGACAGGCAGACAGACAGACTCACCGGTAGATGGCTGGGTAGGGGGCATACAGGTCCCTGCTGTCTTCCAACACCCCGCCCCCCCAGCAAAGCAGATAGCGTGCCATCGTGTCCCCTCCAGAGGCCCCGCCCCCTCTCACACACCCAGGCCCCGCCCCCTCCGCAGTGAAGTACCCCTTGTAACCCTGGTAACACTGCTGACCAGTGTTCCAATGACAGGACGGAACCCCCGAACCCGCTCACGTCTAGAGAGCTCTCCCCTGCGCTGCGTTTTCACAACAGCATCATCCCTCTTTTTTAATTCTCCTCCGCTTGCGGATCCCTCCCTTTCTTCTCTCTGTGACGTTCTCGGTGCCCTAATAGGACGGCGTTACCCTGTTGCTCTCCCCCCCCCCCCGTCTTGTTACGGTCTCTCTCTCCCTCTCTCTCCCTCTCTCTCCCTCCCTCTCTCTCCCTCCCTCTCTCTCTCCCTCCCTCTCTCTCTCTCCCTCTCTCTCTCACCCTCCCTCTCTCTCTCTCCCTCTCTCTCTCACCCTCCCTCTCTCTCTCTCTCACCCTCCTTCTCTCTCACTATCCACCCTCTCTCTCTCTCTCACCCTGTCTCTCTCTCTCTCTCACCCTCCCTCTCCCTCACCATCCACCCTCTCTCTCTTTCTCTCACCCTCTCTCTCTGTCTCTCTCTCTCTCACACACACACACATACACACGCTCCCTCTCTCTCTCTCTCTCTCTCTTTCTCTCTGTCAGTGTTGGCGCTATTTTCCGCTGCTGGAGAAGGGTTGCATTTCCTCTCCTCCGCCCATGGTTGCAACTCCCCCCTGTTTTCTTCCTGCTTGCTTCTCCTCTCTCTTCCTCCCTTTGTCTCTCCCCCCCATAACTTGCCTCTCTCTCTCTCTCTCTCTCTCTCTCTCTCTCTCTCTCTCTCTCTCCCCTTCTATGTTTTCTAAACCTACTTTCTCATTTCTTCTTCATCCACCAGTAATTGCTCCCTTGCTTTAAATTGTGTTTTTCTGTGTGTGTGTGTGTGTGTGTGTCACACACACACACACACACACACACACACACACACACACATACCAAACTTATAGCAAATTTTCTAACCTCACTCGATTTTATTTCAAAGCTAACTTGCATCACTAGACAATTGTTTATTAAATTAAAAATATATGGTCAAACTGCCAAAGTCAATAATGTCATCCATGTGTTTCATGACAGTTTCATGTTTTTCACCTTAAATCATTTATGTCACACTGCGCTTAGGCTGGGGCCGAAGCAACTGTTCACACTCACATTTCCCCCAGAGGGTTAGCCCTGACTTTAGCCCAGAGCAGAACGTTTTAGTTTTTTTCAAATTCACCACAACAAATTCACCATGTCACTGAAGAACCAGAAACATTACACTCACACACATACACACACACACACACACACACACACACACACACAAACACACAAACACACACACACACACACACACACACATACACATACAAACACACACAGACACACACAGACACACACACACTGACAAGTTGACACTGAGCAAGTTTAAAACCTCTTAAACTTCATGCCCTTATTTCATTTCAGCCTAAAGACCAGATAGTAAAACTCCAGAAAACTTCCAGAAATGTGTTGAGAGTGCTTATGTCCTTGCACAAATGCACATGTTATTAGCTATGCTATCGAAAAAGGCTAGCGATTCGACAGTGGTGGGTGATGGTTGGGGGGGGGGGGGGGCTGACATAGACTATATCTGTTCCTCCACCCCGGGGGGCAGGGGACGAGCAGTACGGAGACGCGTAGACTCACGTGGGTGAGTGAGTGTGTGTGTGTGTGTGTGTGTGTGTGTGTGTGTGTGTGTGTGTGTACGCAAACATTTATTACAGGTCACACAGGCTTAGACGATCTCCCGAAATCAAAGGAGATTGGGGAAAGCAGGCACAACCAAACGTTTCCTCAAGAAACTGCTAAACACTAAAAAGGTGCTTTACACCAACAAGCTAAAAGAACAGCCATGAACAGTTGAAGAGAGACTCACCTGAGATGCAGGGCTGAGGTGGTCTTGCGACGGCCGTCTTTCTCCCAGCGCAACTTCCCTGGGGGGGCCGAGGGGCGGGCCAGGGGGAGGGGCTCAGGCGCGGGGGGCTCCGAGGGGGCCAGGGGGGCGGGCTCAGACCCGGGGGACTCCGAGGGGCAAAAGCCGAGCTCCACGATTTGACGGGCACTCTCGCGGATCTGCCTCTGGATCTCGGGCGTCAGGGTGGGGAGGTGGAAGGTGAAGACGGGCGCGGTGCCGCGGCCGGGAGGGGTCATCCCGAGGTCGTCGCTGTCCAGGCTGCTGTAGGAGGTTCCCTTGGCCCGGTGGGACTCCACGATGCTCTCAAAATGGCGACTAAAGGAGTCCAGGCCGTCTGAGGAGATCCGGCGGGGATTGTCCACGGCGATTGGGGACTTGAGGGCCTCGGGGATCTCTCTGCAGGGAGAAGCAGGGACTCGTTCAGTGCCGAGGGTGAATAAAGTCGCACCAAACGGTCAGATAAAGTGCCCTATATACAAACCTGCTCATTATTTAGGCGGGCACCAGTTTGGGTTTCTTTTGTCTAGAAATGTTGAGAAAATCTCTGACCATCAGGTTAGTCTGAGTGCCAAGGGGTCGACTTAATTCACCAAAAACCATCAGTGAAATACCACATAGAACACTGTCGCTAGGGTGAAATACCACATAGAACACTGTCACTAGGATGAAATAGCACATAGAATGCTTATGATACACCAACAATAACTTTGTACTGTAAGCATACCTAATTTATGTATTTTAGATACTGATTAAAAGCAGGTCTTTATAGGTGTGAAGTGGGAGAATTTCAGTTCTGCCTCTATTTCCCTTCCCGTATATAAGAAATTAGGCTAGTTGGTCTCTGAAGGGTCAAACTTAATTCCAATTGGTCTCCTTGCAATATACAGTAGCTCCTAATTTAAAGGAGTCATATATTATGCTCTTTTCCCGCAAGTTAATCTAGTGTCTGGGGTCCCCATATCACTAAGGTTATTTGTTGAAAATACCTCTGAGATTTTAAGTAAGTAATTCTAGAATTTCTGTGTCTCAGTCCTTTTCTCGACATGCTGTTTTTCTTGTGTTATGCAAATGAGCTGTTTCTCTCCACGCCCCCTACTCCATAAATGGGTATGTTATAGGTTATAGGCCAGTCTATGCATGGGTCTATGTGAACAACCAATATGTGACACACGTTCTAATGCTTTGGTCCTCATATCGGCAACCAATCAAAATGTTCAGACTTTTCTTTTGAAACACAGAACTATGTTTCAACGTTGTTGAGAATCACAACACAAACTCGCTAGTCAAGCCAAAAAAGAAAAGTCTGATCATTACATCGGATCCCGATATGAGGACCAAAGCATTAGAACGTTTCACATAATTATGCCCGCTATTAGCAACACACAACTACGACCGAACATTATTTGATGGGAGACTGACCCAGAAGCAGAGGCGTCTGACTCACCTGTTCCAACTGTTTGAATGCAGCAGGACATTTCTGAATGGTTAGTGAACAATCTCTATCAACTTTTATTACACTTTGTCGACGTGTGTGTTTTTCTCCATGTCCACATAACATGCTACATGATACTTCATAGGGGACAAAGGGATACATTCTTTCTCTGTCCTGTGTCGTGTTGTGAAGTTCTCATCATGTTGTGAGTAGCATTGTTTTTAATGACCTGTGGACTCTCTCTCTCTCTCTCTCTCTCTCTCTCTCTCTCTCTCTCTCTCTCTCTCTCTCTCTCTCTCTCTCTCTACTCTCTCTCTATTAGAATGTAAACATTTTAATGAAGTATTCGCCTTAATAGTAATAGTTGTATAAGTGTAAAGTATTGTCAAAACCTTGTTTGATTCATTCTATTTAACCTTTCTTGCATTAAATCAGCGGACTCAACAATTCTTTGCACATAGTGATATGCACACACTGGAGCCAGATTATCAATATTAGATCTGCTTTGCTATTAACAAAATATAGCCAAATGTCTGCCAAACCTTTGTGTGAAAACGGATATTATTATAAATCTATGTATGTGGCTTGGGGTGGTCCAGTGGTCTAGCACCGTGGTCTACAGTGCACACATGCCCATGTCGGCATGGGTTAGAATCCGGCCCATGCCTTGCTGACTTGCCCTCTCTCTCCATTCTTCTAATTACTTTCCTGTCTGTCTGTCTTCACTGTATTTGTCCAATAAAATGAAAAATATGAGTGGGACTGCCCCACTCAGAAAAAAAAGAATACTAAATAAATGAGTGTATGTCCAGGTGCAGGGAACAGCTCACCCCTGCAGCAGGAGGCTGTAGACCTCGTTCTCCTCCTGGGTGGCGTGCTGCCTCCTCCTATCCCCCTGCATCCTCACACTGGCCCAGCTCACCACCTCCTCCTCCTCCTCCTCCTCCTCCTCCTCCTCCTGTTCCTCTCCTCTGTCTGTACAGGGGTACAGACGACCCTCCATGCGGCTGGTGCTGGAGCCAGAGGTGCCCGGCACGCTGAGGTGACTACTGAAGGCAGAGTCCACATCCTCCTCCTCCTCCTCCTCTTCCTCCTCCTCCTCTTCCTCCTCCTCCTCCTCTTCCTCCTCCTCAGCCAGCAGCATCACCTCATCCAGGTCTGTCTCTCTGTAGCATGTCAGCGGCACAGCGTCCAGGTCCGTCTCAGAGTACCTGACGGTCCTCAGGATGATGCCCGTCTCGGCCGTCGACGGGCGAGGAGGAGGAGTCACAAGCTCCACCTCCACCTGCTGGACCTCATGGTTGGAGAACAGCCTCGCTGGACCCTCGCTGCCCCCCCGCCTCCAGTGGCCGCTTGGATGGAGGGGCAGAGAGGAGGGGGGGGTGGGCAAGGTGGGAGGAGACCCCCGAGACCTGCTACCCGCTGATGATGTGGAGGAGGCTGGCATGAGCAGGAGAAAGTAACAATATATGCCATTTAGTAATATAATATATATATAATATATGCCATTTAGTAATGTAATATATATATATAATATATACAATTTCATATAATATATATCATATATGACATTTAATATAATATATATACCGTATACAGTATGTAATTTAGTAATATAATATATATATAAAATATATAAAAGAGTTTGGTTTTGACAATACAATCTAACACCACACACGCCCATGCCCCCCCACAGACACACACACACACACACACACA
>NC_137677.1:39651448-39661448 GCF_963989245.1 Nansenia antarctica
ATACACACAGAGACACGCACACTCTTACTCACACACACACACACACACACACACACACACACACACACACACACACACACACACACACAGAGACACACACACTCTTACTCACACACACATACACACACAAACACACATACAGACCAACACACACACACACGCAGAGACACACACTCTTACTCACACACACACACACACACACACACACACACACACAGAGACACACACACATAGATGAACACACACACAGACGAACACAGACAGACACACACAGACGAACACACTCTTACACACACACACACACACACACACACAGAGACACACACACTCTTACTCACTCACACACACACACACAGAGACTCCTCACACACTCTTACTCACACACACACACACACACACACACACACAGAGACACACACACACAGACGAACACACACACACAGACGAACACAGACAGACACACACACAGACTGACACAAAGACATATACATACACACACACATACACACACACACACACCTACCTACTCATCTACCCACCTGCGTCCCAGAGCCAGCATCCCCAGCGTCATCGCTCCTCCGGCTGGAATGGCTGGATGTCCCCGGAGAAAGGCAGTCCCTCTCCGGCTGACCCCCCCCCCCAAGGCTCCCTGTCACTCCCCTGGCGCTCCTCTGGGACCACCCCGGCAGCCCCCCCCCACCGCACTCCCGAGCCTCTGGCCTCCGTCCCCCCCTGCCCCCCCCAGACAGCCCATGACGGACGTTCGCCTGAATCTCCCGTACGGAGATCTCTCCTCCATATTCCCTCCTCTGTTCCTCCTCCTCCTCCTCCTCCTGCTCCTCCTCCTCCTGCTCCTCCTCCTCCTTCTCCTTCCCCGGCGCCCGTGCTCCGTCAGCAGACGGGTTCTCCTTGTCGCGGTCGTCCTGGTCTGTGACATTCCCGGACATGTCCCCCTTCTGCTGCTGCTGCTGCCTGGAGGTCCAGCAGGCCGGAGCCTCCGTACCGCGGCCCGTACACGGGCGCTTCTCTGGGTTCTCCGGGCTCCCATCCCTGGCCCCTCGGTCGTAGCGCGTGCCGTACTGTCTCCTCTCCAGGCCTGCCGGGGGGGACCCTCCTCCTCCGCCTCTCTCGCCGGTGAACTGTGGGGGCAGATGGCGGTGCGGCGCGGGGCTGTCTTTCCCCGGCGGCTCGGCTTTCTGGAGGGGAGGGGGTCCGCGCCGGGGAGGGGGGGGGGGTGTTGTGGGAAGTACAACAAATCAGAATCAGAATCAGAATCAGAATCAGAAATGTACGGATACAAGGAGTAAAATTCTTGGTACAGTTTCAATTCACCATGTCATTGAAGAACCCCAGAAACAATAGACACACACACACACACAAACACACAGCCAAGCATACACACACGCACATATGCACACACACACACACCTACTCATATACCCACCTGTTTCGCTGGCGTGGCGGTGCAGGAGGAGGAGACACCCCTCTGTGTTAAGACAGGGGAACCTTTGACCTTTGAACCTTGCCCCTGTGGTTTCGAATGGGGCCCAGCTTTAAGAGAATCCCTGTCTGTCCACCTCCGGTCCTGGCGATGGGTGTACGCCTCAGGGCGGGGCTGTGCCTGGGACTCCCCATGCCCGAGGAGGGCTGCATAGGTCTGGGATTCCTCCCGGGGGTGATAGCCCCCTGGCCTGGAGCTCTCGGACCAGGCTGAGTCCGAACTCTCGGACAACGACGAAGGAGAACTCCTGGCCGTCTCGGTGAAGAGGGAGGACAGCGTGGTGGCCTCCTCAGCCAGCTTACGGGCCAGATCGGGACTGACGGCAGGGGACACACGCCTCTTGCCGACCGCGCCTGACCGATTGGAATTGTCGGCCTTGTCGGAGGCGAACTGAGGGCTCGTCCTGTGCATGCCGGGAGCTCGGCTGCTGCCGGTTGTCTCTTGACTCTGCGGGACGTCATGCTGGATAGCGGTCGGCCTCCCGGCGGGCAACGCCGGACGGAACTTGATCGACAGACGGGGGCTGGGGGGGTCGTCGCCACCCAGCCGCCACAGCCTCTGGTTCTGGACGCCCGGGGAGCGGAGGACAGCGGAGGGGGTGGAGGACACAGCGTGGTACTGGTGCCTGGCATGGGCGGACAGCCGGTCCGAGGCCGGGCTCCTGGGGAGGCCATTCGGCTGGCGCTTCCTGTCCGGGTCTACGAGGTGCGCGTTGGACGGCGGTGTGCTGCCGCCTCCCCAGGACGGGTGGTGCCGGGGAAGGCTGGGCTGGGCTGGGCTCCTGTCTGGGCTGTAGCCTGCCAGCCTGCGTCTCAGCTCCGGGGAACCGAACTCCGCGGCCTCCTCCCCCTCCGTGGCCCGGTGGGAGGCAGTGTCCAGGGTGGCTCTGCGGAGACAAGAGGAACCCCTGTGGTACCTAGTCGAGGCGGGGCTGGAGGAGCCACCCGAGGGCTGCCAGCTGTCGGCCCAGTCGGGCTCACTCAGCCTCTTCCTGAGATGGCGCTCCTCTGCCACGCCCCGGCCGAACGGGTTCCCGGTCCCGCTTTGGTACGCGGAGCCGTGGAGGAGACTCTCGGAGACGGACTTGACTCTGGCTTTCTCGATGAAGCTGAAAGAGACGACTGACCGCCTCCCCTGGTCGTGTTCGACGGCGTCCGAGGAGCGAGTGGGGAGCTGCAGGGTAGCTACGAGGGGACCGTGCTCCTCCCCGCCGTACCCTGGCCGGAGAGTCTGCAGCAGCTGGCCGATCCCGTCGCAGGAGGAGGGCAGACTCCGCCTGTGACGGTCCTCCGGAGGGCGCAGCTTGAAACTGACAGAGTTCCTGGAGGACTTGGGGGAGAGGGAGAGGCTTGGACTGCTGCCCCCCCCCCCCGCCTTTGTGCCGGGCCTGTCCTGGGCCCGGGCCGGCGGTGGGGGTGGGGAGGCTGGGGGTACGCTGGGACTGAGGCAGGACATCAGGTCGTTGGAGCATCGGAGGGTCCGAGCCCTCCACACCCCCTGGCTCCTCACATTCCTCCCCTGGGACTGACCTCACTTCCACGTACAGGTGCAGGACTTTGCCAGAATGGGACATGATCCTCAGTGTTAGGCCCCCCCCTGACCCTTGACCCTTGATCCTTGTCAGCTGTTGTATCTTCTCAGTATGCCTTTGGTAGCCGTTGTGATTGGATCCTCAAGCCCCACTCTACCCCCCCGTGTTTAAAGGCAGGTCCATCTGGTGACCTGGAGGATGATTGGTAGGTGCCATGGTACTCTGCTCTTCTCTTTTTCAATCTGTCAAAAGATTGAGAGAGAGTGAGAAAGAGAGAGAGAGAGACACTAATTTAGCAGAGCAGAAAGGGAGGCTGATAAATCACTGATCCAGAGGAGAAACTGTGTGATGATAGAATAACCTGTGTCTTTGTGTGTGTGTGTAAAAATGTTGTTGAAGTGTGTGTTACTCTAAATAAAGGTCACAGCTCCTTCCACCTGTCTAACCATCGGGAACAAGTCGGCAGCCGATCAAATGTTTGCTTTTATTCAGAAAAACATTGAAAATCAATCACACACTCGCTAGTCAACTAACACAGCTTGTTTTGTCAAATAAAAAAAAATGTATTAACAAAATTGTAAATTAAAAGACTACCACAATGCTACAATACACTATAACAAATTGCTTTCATGGCGGTAGTCCTAAATTTCGTTGTTTGGTACCTGTACTGTAGCAATGACAATAAAGTCCATTCATTCATTCATTCATTCATTCATTCATAAGCAGAACTTCACTGTTGAATCCTTCGGAAAGCTTTCTAAAATAGTGGTCTAAATGGTCATTGTGCTTTTCAAAAAGCTAGGAATCAAGCAGGCCGTTTAAAAACTAGCAACGTCTCTGCTCCATTCTCTTCAGTTTCAGTTAGAATACACATTCACGCACACACACACAAACACACACACACACACACACACACACACACACACACACAGTGCTCACCCAGATAAGCAGGGCACTTAGGTCCTACTTAACTGTACTCTGCCTAATAGGATTCCCTCCCCTCCCCCCCCCCACCCCTCTCTCTCTTCTCCTCCATGGCTGTTCAGTCCCTTACCCTCAGTCACCGCCTCCTCCTCATCTCTTCATCTTAGCAGCAGCACAGACTTGGGAGAACCCTCCTTCCACACGTTCCCTCTCTCTCTCTCTCTCTCTCTCTCTCTCTCTCTCACATTCCTTCTCTCGCTCTTCTCACGCTTCCTCTCTCTCTCCCTCTCTCTCTCTCGTCTCGATTCGTAGACTTCACAGTGGCCGTTCTCTTTGCTGGCTCATCCGTACTGGATTTATGGCTCCTCACACGCTACTTAACCCCCCCCCCCCCCCCCAGACATGCCTACGTCCACTACGTACTTAACCCCCCCCCCCCCCAGACATGCCTACGTCCACTACGTCCGACAGGATCCAGTGCAGCGATGCGCGAGCGGCAGTGAAGTGAAGTCTATTTAGCCCAGTTACCAGATGGCTGAGGGCGGGTTGCAGCTTACCGGTGCTTTGAGGAGGTGACAAGGTCAGACAGGGGATAGAGAAAGACAGGGGGCTAATTTGAGTCTGGAGAGGTTGGTGGGGAGAGGGGTGGGGGCCGGGGGGTTGGCAACATGGTGGTGCATTGCTGCATCCGGGATTCATTCAAGACATTGATGCTCGCCTACCGGGGTGGTAAAGAGAACAGCCCGACCCCCCCAAAAAACGTGGCCCGATCACTCTGCTCTTCCACCTCGACTGACCGCCTCTACGAAGGATGATGCAGTGGTCGCTGTTCTGCTCGCTGTTCGTTCACAGGTTTTTCTTTCTTCCCACTGTCTTTAGCGCCCCCCGGTGGTGGAACTGCAGTCAGGACTGCAGAGTCACTACCTATCTTCCCCCTGTAGACAGACCCTACCACTGTTAGACTGTACCGTTGGCTGTGGACCAGGAGCTCTGTGTCTGCCTCATATCCATCCCTGCCAGAATAGGACGGTGGTGTGCATCGTCCCAGACGCAGGTTTTCCTTTATTAACTCACATTCCCCCCCCTCCCCGACCCCCTCTGTGTGGTGTTTGCGTGATGACTACAGCAACCTAGTCACCTTGGTGCTGGTGATGACTACACCACCCTAGTCACCTTGGTGAGGGCAGAGAGGATCCTGCTAGAGTTCTATGGTACCTCGGGGGTCTTATACAGGAGTTTGGCCCTCCTGATGTGCTGCAGGCTGCTCTGCGTAACTTTGGTGAGGTCAGACTATCAGCTACCAACAACGCCAACCGGCTGATGGATTCAGACATTGGCAACATGGCCCAAGGTCTGGCAGAGAGGATCCTGCTAGAACGCTATGGTGCCTCAGGCCTCCTAGTGAGTAACTTTGGTGAGGTCAGACCATCAGCTACCACGGTAGAGTCCTCCTCTCAGCCACTGGACTCAGGGGTGAGGTACGGGGAGACTCTCTCCTCCCACAGCCTGGTGTGAAGACCAGCAGGAAGAAGAGTTCCTGGTTTCTTTGTAGGCTTAGAAAGGTATGTACAGTATGTCATTAACTCTTTTCATTCATGTATTTTGGTAAGTTATCTACACTTTTAGTTTACTGTTGTGTTTTGTGTGTTATTCCATCTAATGTACTGTAGTTCTTATTTGTCATCCAGAAATCAAAGAAGGGAACTGAAGACAACCAGTGCCCACGACACCAGCCCAGGACCAGACCCCTGCTGCCAGCCAAGCCGCTAAGTTAAAAAGAACATGGACTCCATTTGTTGGGGCGGCTGTGGCGCAGGAGGGAGAGCCAGCGTCTAATGATCGCAAGGTTGGCAGATAGGAGGTTCGAACCCTGGCTGGCCACATGTTGAGGTGTCCTTGGGCAATACACTGAACCCCATACACTGAGCCATGTGTGTGTGTATGGGTGAATGAGGGGCCATTGCAAAGTGCTTTGGAATAAGGTGCTATATAAGTCAGTCCATTTACTATTTATGTTGGAATTGTTTGTACTTGTCAATCATTGCCATGTATAGCACTTAACCATAGTAACAGACCCTAAGGATATTGAGTCAGTTAATTATAATATTTGTTGTCTTTCTCATACTGCTTCCCTCAACGACTAAGATGCTGTGACGTCCTCCCAGGGAGAGAGTGGACCGTCCAGCTCCAGACCACACAAGCCTTCCTTCCTGGTCACGATGTTTAACATGGGCAGAGCCCTGGCCACGCCCTTCACCAAGAAGACCAGCAAACCTTGAACATGGATTTAATTGATCAGTAAAAAAACTATTGCATCCTATTTACATTGACTGTGTTTTTATGAAATAGAATAAGATTTACATTTACATTTAAGTCATTTAGCAGACACTTTGATCCAAAGCGACTTACAATAAGTACATTTATCAAGTAAGTGAATCAACTATACAGCAGTCGTCATCAAGTAAAACCGTTGAGAAGAAGAAGTGCCATCGGCGTGAGTGCTAGAGAAGGTGTTCTAGAGAAAGGTTTGCAGATAGGGACGGGCTGTTCCTTTACTGGTCTGCAAGTGAGCACCAGGGTCTTGAATCTGATGTGAGCTGATACTGGGAGCCAATGAAGGGTGCGGAGGAGGGGGGTGACATGGGCGAATTTGGGGAACAGGGGTACGAGAAACCGAAATTACAGAGCCGAGAGATTTGGTATGCAAGACAGGTGCAAGATAAGTGTTTGCATCAGACGTAAAGACACCCCCAGTTTTGTAGTCCAAATCTCCGACGCCTCCAGACTCAGTCAGTCAGGATCTGTGAAAGGGATGCTGGGTAACGTAGTCTGTGAGGCTCCCTGTGCTGCTGTGGCGTCTGGGTGGAGTAGGCGAGGCTTTGGATACGCTGAACCACCTGGCGGGCGTAGACGTCTCGGTAGTCTGGCGGCAGGTCCTCCAGGGTGCGGCGGAGTGCCCTCTCCAGTGCCTGCAGGGCCCACGTCGCTGCCACCGGGGCCTTGTCTACGGTCGGGGTCCTTCCTGTTGGAGCACCCGGAAGGTGCCAGAACAAGTTGACACCCAGAGTGTTGTGGACCCACACAAGTGTCTTGGCTGATCCTACGTGCAGGCAGAACAGTACAGAGACAGACACAGGCTATAAATAGGCTACCTCTCCTAGAGAGCGCAGGTAATATCTTTCATCCTGAAAAAGAAGAGCTTATCATTGGATCAGATAAGGGAGTTTCAGGCTCGGATCAAGCAATGGTATGAATGTAGTACTTATAACAGACCACTGACTTCACAAAGGAAAACATCTGAGTGCTCTGCTGCCCTCTAGTGTGTGTGTGTGTGTGTGTGTGTGTGACAGAGAGAGAGACAGAGAGAGAGAGAGAGAGAGAGAGAGAGAGAGAGAGAGAGAGAGAGAGAGAGAGAGAGAGAGAGAGAGAGGGGGGGGGGGGGGGGGGGCGCAGGAGGTAGAGCTGCCATCTAATGATTGCAAGGTTGGCAGATTGGCGGTTCGAGCCCCGGCTGGCCACATGTCGAAGTGTCCTTGGGCAAGACACTGAACCCCTAATTGCTCCCAGTGAGTGGGCCGGCGCCTTGCATGGTAGCTTGCCGCCATTGGTGTGTGAATGCATGAATGAGAGGCCGTTGTAAAGCGCTTTGGATAAAGGCGCTATATAAGTGCAGTCCATTTACCATTTAGAAAGAGAGAGAGAGAGAGAGAGAGAGAGAGAGAGAGAGAGAGAGAGAGAGAGAGAGAGAGAGCGTGCGCGCGAGAGAGTGAGAGAGAGAGGGAGAGAGAGAGAGAGAATCACCTGTACACAAAGCTTTTGCGGAGCAAGTCCATCTGTGGAACAGTAGAGACATGAATCTTGACCTCTCGTTTACCGCCCCTCTGTCCGATCATGTATGTCCATTTGTCCACTCAGCACCCCTGGTCTTCGCTGAGACAGAGGAAGAGCTGGCTATTCGAAATGCATTTATTTATTATTTGTCCTACTCCTTTGAAGACTCCTCTATCCACTCCTTTGAAGCATTCCAGAGTCGGAGTAGAGAGATGCTTTGGTCAGGTTGTGTGGCTCCAGTTTGAAAGCTGTCATGTGGCATGATGTAACATTGTTTACCTTGCCCTGTAATAATAAAAAAAAATATATATATATATATATATATAGTAAATATAGTAAAACGTAGTTAATATATAAAGAATAATATTATAATAAAATAAAATATAATAAATATAATATATAATTATATGTTTAAATATATATCAAGTTAATATAGTAAAACGTTACGGCTTCAACTATTCATACTTATTCGGGCTATTCGTAGGCAAAATTGATTTCATGTTATTTTTAACGGTTTCATAACAGTCGGTTCGGCGGAATGCTCATTTGTTTCCAGTCGGAAGGTTCAGGCAGGAGGACAAAGATGCTGTGGGAGCAACAAAGATGGCGCTGCCCATGTTGAGAGGTTGTTACTGTGGCAGCAGGCAGCCTTCGGTACTGACTCGGTTCTTCAGGTCAGATCGTGCTGTGCTGCCCCGGTCCAGGACCCCCCGCCTGGCCCCCGCGGCGCGGCCGTACAGCTCTGACCACCGCGGGCCGCCGCAGCACCAGAAGGTGGTGGTCGTGGGCATCCCCAACCCCTTCATATGGTTCCGAACACGAATCTACTACTTTCTGATCCGGGCGTACTTTGACAAGGAGTTTCGCATAGAAGAATTCACGGAGGGAGCGAAGCAGGTGAGTGGACCACACGTAGGAGAAGGATAGAGTAGGGTAGAGCCCCCAAATAGACAATAAACAGATTCATCAGAGCAACACATCCGGGTACTTTGCTCTCCCGTCATGTCCACGCCCCTTTTTGGGTGATAGAAGTGTAGACGTTTGACTGGCGGTCAATGGGAATTTCTGGTCTTTGCTCCTTTAATCCGATCAAATAAGAAAACCGTAGTGCTTTTTAGATATTAGGAGCACAAATCCGATGGCCAGTTAGGTAAACTATTATATAGTGTCGTTGCCGATCAATGATCGACGTCGTTATATAGAGAAAATTAATGAAATAGGGGTTGATTCACCAGAGCAGTCATACGTCATCTCCCTGTCATCAGGCATTTGTCGATATTTGATTTGCCGTGTAAATCCCCAGATGAGAGTGTTACATTCGTTTTCTTAAGATAGGACAATGAATAAATCTGTTCAATGGATTGCCAAAGTAGCCTACTGTTAATCAGTAATTATCCTGTATGGTGTATGAAGATGTTATAGCTAGCTAGCTACGATTTATCATCAAAATAATGAACAGCAAGCTAGATCCAAAACTAGGGCCGGTGGAGGAGGGCAAGTGTCACATTGGACAGACTACCAAAACAGAAAAATAAAGTATCTTAACGACAGCAAAAGTGATGGATGTCAGAAATACATTACCTGGAAATTCAATAAGGTAGTTTTATATGACAGGATATGGGTTAGGGTTATATAATATGACACCTGTAGCGACTAGAGCCAAAAGTAAAAAGTCGCTGAGAGACGCAAGCAGGGTCTGGGCTGGTAATTGTATGATGCGCCAAACCATCCGCTGAGATGAAAAGTACGTTTTAGAGCATTTATTGAATAGAACAATCAAACTTGGCGACGTCCAAAAATAATCCATAAGCGATCAAAACCAGAAAAATAACAAACAATGCGTATAGAATATGCGTATAATGCGCTCAACAAAAATACATCGCTCCCCTCTCTCTCCACTACCGCCATGCAAGGTGCGCAGGTGCTTAAATTACCTTACAATATCACCGCCCATAACCATATGACTTCTCAATACGGTGATCAAGGCAATAAACAAACAATCAAAGTAAACTCACAATAAACCCATTAGCCTGTTATACTAAATACCCCCTAAATCATATTCATACCTCGTACAACACCTCAGGCCTTTGGGTCGGGTGGTTCATCCACATGGATGGAGGCAGACTGAAAGGACACACATTGCCTATTTCATAAATGTTCTCCATATAACGACGTCGATCATTGATCGGCAACGACACTATATAATAGTTTGC
>NC_137677.1:39666448-39698948 GCF_963989245.1 Nansenia antarctica
CACTCTTCAAACAGTGAATTAATACGGTAATAGACAGAAGACAATCTATTCTTATTTCTAGACTCAAGTAGACAATAAAAGCAGGTGTGGCTTTAGCTCGATGGAAATAAAACATATTTTTTCGAAGATTGCAGCTTTAATAACGAAGGTTGGGTAATGACATCACCCCTTTTTTTTATCCATTCCAAACTTCCATTGGTCCGTATCCGACTTCCCTCTCTTCTCTTATTGGCCGATCGACCTGACAATCATCGACGTTGTTCGCACAGATGGGAGGGGCCAGGTACTGTACGCTGCTTCCCCGTATATTAGTGGGTGTGTTTTTATTTTTTTTGACAGAACCAGTAGAGTAGTAGGGGAGGAAATGGCAACATGGGGGCCGTAGTACACTTTTTTTTTTATTATTAATTTAAAAGACAAAAGCCTCTGAACCTCCAGGAGACATGCGAGTGGCCTGGGTGGCCTTGTACGGCTGTGCGCTGGGGCTCCTGGCCATGGGGCTGCGCGAGCTGCTGGCCGGGTCCGAGGAGAACCGGTGCAGCATGACCTACATGTTCGAGTACCCGGAGTACCGGGTGAGTAGTGGGAGCGGACCGGTACCGAGCTATTCGCTTCCCATGCGATCTGGGTCATCATGCATGCACTAACTGTACAACAACACTCGGGACACGATTGTCTTGGTCGCGAGAAGATATGATATGTAGCCTACGAATGAATGATGCATTGTGCAAGACGTCTTGATTATCAGTAGTGTGGAGATGTGTTGACCGATCATGACGCTGGGAGTGGAGCGATGCACCTGTTGTTGTTGTTGTCCGTCACCTGCGTCTCTCTCACTGCGACCGTGGCTGGGCCGGGCGGGGGGCGATCCTCTCATTCATCAACGTGACTAATGGTGCTTTTCCACTACAGGGTCAGCCCGGTTTATTATCCTGTTTCCACTGCCAAAAGTACCCGTGCCATTTCTGGTATCCGAGTCGACAGTGTCAACAAGACTGACTCTACTGGCTTATTTCCTGGTTGAAACCCGGCCATGAATGGACATGCACACCCTTTCTCCCCCCCCCCCCCCCCACATACACCTTAACAGAGAGGTGGCGAGTCTATGAAAGAGGATGCTGGGCGAGTGGGCGTAGATAGGTTTGGTTAGGGTAGGGTAGGTTAGTTACTGTAGGTTAGGTTGGGTTGGGTTATGTAAGGCAGGCACATTAAGGTTAGGTTAATGAGGTTAAAGCTTAAAGGTTATGTTGGTTAGGGATCATCCTTGTGTTGACTGTTAGAGGGAAAGGCTCAGGGGAGCAGTCACACTTTGTTTTGATCTGTGGCTGACCCATTTTAAGGTGAGTACTCCAACGAGATCAACCTCCTGCTCCTCTTGGCTCCCGTCCATCTCCTCTTTAATCACACACAGGCTTGGTGCATTTATACACTGTCATTTATTCTGCACAAACCTCTGGTTTGGTCCGTCCGGGGGGCAGAAGTCAATGATGTTCACTAATTTGCTGAAGTGTGTATGTTAGTCGTGCGTGCGTGCGTCTGTGTTTAAGTTTCCGCTCTGTGTGCTCTCATTGACATGTTTATCAGCCCAGAAGTGTGGCTCAGCTGTCCCCAGCATATGGGCTCTACCTCTTGGGAGGTGTGTGTGTGTGTGTGTGTGTGTGTGTGTGTGTGTGTGTGCGTGTGTGCGTGCACACACGTGTGTATGTTTGTATATTCTCAGAATGTTACACTGCCTCTATGTATAATGGCTTGGCAGAACCAATGGAACTCAGACAGTACAACAGTACTGTTGGCCTATATTTGTCTGTCTCCTCGTGTGTGTGTGTGTGTGTGTGTGTGTGTGTGTGTGTGTGTGTGTGTGTGTGTGTGGGTGTGTTGTGCTCAATAGAACAGTACTGTTGGCCTATATATTTCTGTCTCCTCACACTGTTTGTGTTTGTGTGTTTGTGTGTGTGTGTGTGTGTGTGTGTGCATGCGTATGTGTGTGTGCGAGTGCATGCGTATGTGTGTGTGTGTGTGCGTGCATGCGTATGTGTGTGTGTGCGTGCATGCGTATGTATGTGTGTGTGTGCGTGTCCGTGTCCAGCGTGTGGCGCTGCCCCGGCGTGTGGCGAGGCTGTACCCGGCGTACGGCCTGTACCTGTACGGAGAGGGCCAGTACGCCCTGGATACCCGCGGGCTCAAGCTCACCGGCGCCCCCGTGCTGTTCCTGCCCGGAAATGCAGGGAGCTACAAACAAGGTACAAACAAACATTCCAGCAGTCTATGGTCACAGTCTTCATGCTGTTTACGCATGGCTTTATTTACTGTATCTATCTACAGTGTATATGTATGCCACAGCGTACCACGGTGCAGGTCTGTGTCGTACTGTAATGTGGCCTAGTGAACACCATGTGGGTGGGTTTGAAAGATCCTCTGGCCGCTGAGGGATGCACGTCTCTCCTCTCCTTTCCTCTCCTCTTCTCTCCTCTCCTCTCCTCATCTCTCCTCTCCTCTCTTCATCTCTCCTCTCCTCTCTTCATCTCTCCTCTCCTCTCCTCATCTCTCCTCATCTCTCCTCTCCTCTCCTCTCTTCATCTCTCCTCTCCTCATCTCTCCTCTCCTCCTCTCCTCTCCTCATCTCTCCTCTCCTCTCCTCATCTCTCCTCACCTCATCTCTCCTCTCCTCCTCATCTCTCCTCTCCTCTCTTCATCTCTCCTCTCCTCTCTTCATCTCTCCTCTCCTCATCTCTCCTCTCCTCTCTTCATCTCTCCTCTCCTCTCCTCTCTTCATCTCTCCTCTCCTCTCCTCTCCTATCCTCTCTTCATCTCTCCTCTCCTCTACTCATCTCTCCTCTCCTCTCTTCATCTCTCCTCTCCTCCTCATCTCTCCTCTCTTCATCTCTCCTCTCCTCTCTTCATCTCTCCTCTCTTCATCTCTCCTCTCCTCATCTCTCATCTCTCCTCTTCTCATCTCTCCTCTCCTCATCTCTCCTCATCTCTCCTCATCTCTCCTCATCTCTCCTCTCCTCTCCTCCTCATCTCTCCTTATCTCTCCTCTCCTCTCTTCATCTCTCCTCTCTTCATCTCTCCTCATCTCTCCTCTCCTCTCCTCATCTCTCCTCTCCTCTCCTCATCTCTCCTCTCCTCTCCTCTCCTCTCCTCTCCTCTCCTCTCCTCTTGCTGGTGGAGGTTGGCTTGCTAGGGGCTGTGTGTGGGAGGGAAACACCCACTCTCTCTCTCACTCTCTCTCTCTCTTACACACACACACACACACACACATATACACACACCTCGTTCTCTCTCACTTACGCATACACACACACACACACACACCACCAAATGACTGTCTTCCATGAGTTCTGTTGGCACTGACCTCTGTGTGGCTTATCTTCCTACTAAACCCTGCTGCTAACTTTAACCTCTCACAGCTTATGTTGATAATAAGCCCTGTAATAAGCCCCCCAGTGAGCCAGCATGCCTTTGACCTCCCATAACCATCAGTGAGCCAGCAGTGAGCCAGCATGCCTTTGACCTCCCATAACCTCCTATGACCTCTTCCCCAGCGTGTCTATGACCCCCTATGTCCCCCAGCTAAGACAGTCTGAGTGTTATAACATGTCTATGACCCCCCTATGTCCCCCAGCTAAGACAGTCTGAGTGGTATAACATGTCTATGACCCCCTATGTACCCCCCCCCCATGTCCCCCCCAGCTCGCTCCCTGGGCTCGGTGGCCCTGAGGAAGGCGGAGGACCGGGAGGGGGGGGTCCACCTTAACGTGTTCACGCTGGACTTCAACGAGGAGCTGGTGGCGCTGTACGGAGGCAGCCTGCCCCGGCAGACACACTTCCTGCACGAGAGCATCAAGGCCATCCTCCGCCTCTACAAGGTCAGGGGTCACAGGTCACAGAGAGGGGGGGGGTCACGCAAGGAGTCAGCGGTTGGAGAGACTAACTACTATGGGTGCGTTCGTAAAAATACGCTGGAATGGAATGCAGTGTTTCCTCCAGGAATTTTTACATTAGTGGCGGAGAGCCCTATCCGATTTTTTTTTCGCGTGCACGCGCATGAAACGCGCACGCGCGCTCAAAACAACGACCTAATTTCAACCAAAACTAGAGGTAGGATGGCAAAAAATATATATATATATATACAGAATATAAACTTGTGATACCGGTTTCCATCCATCAGCTCTGAAGGTTTACGTTACTCACGGATCCAATGTCCTTCCAAACGAGCAGTCTTGGCTCCGTCTCAAACACAACAGGAAAAGTATGTCCAACTTGGCGAAAGTTTCCCAGTGTTTCCAACTTGCGCGAGTTCTTCAATTTGCGACAGTTTTTCAGCAGGGATGGTTGAGTCTGCACGGTTCTCATGCCGGTTCACATTTAGACCAATCAGGAGTAGCCCTTGTGTCACGTCGTCAACTGAATGTTTAATGTCATTAATCTGATTTTGGATCAGCGGTTAGAGAGAGATGGGCGTGGATTTAGGTGCACTTATAGTCAACATCCATTATAGCGCTGATCTAGGATCAGATATATTTTAATCAGCAAAAATGTTCAGAGGTGGATTTTTTTGTTTTTTTTGTTTTTGTTTTTTGTGGACTGAATCAATTTGTGGCGGAGGAAATTCATTCGTGGCGGCCCGCCACCAATAAATGCATATAGAGGAAACACTGGAATGGAATGCCTCTTGTCCCATCAAATGACTCGGTCCTCCTTTATGACGTCGAACCCAGGGGGTTTGCTCCGGCGCTCTCTGAGCGAATTTACGAACGCACCCTGTGTCTCTCTCTCTCTCTCTGTTGCACTCTTCACTCTTTACGGAGAAATATTTGAAAACATCGGTTCTGCCACACAGCTTTTGCTCAGATTACCACCCCCCCCCTCTCTCTCTCTCTCTCTCTCTCTCTCTCTCTCTCTCTCTCTCTGTCTCTGTCTCCCCCCTCTCTCTCTCTCTCTCTCTCTCTGTCTCCCCCCCCCCTCTCTCTCTCTCTCTCTCTCTCTCTCTCTGTCTCCCCCCCTCCAGGGCCGCGCGTCTCCCCCCCACAGTGTGGTGCTGGTGGGCCACTCCATGGGGGGGGTGGTGGCCCGGGCTCTGTTCACGCTGCCCCGCTTCAACCCCACGCTGGTCAGCCTCATCATCACCCAGGCCTCCCCACACCTGGCCCCCGTCCTGGCGCTGGACACACACCTGCTGGGTACACACACACACACACACACACACACACATACACACACACACACCTGGTCCCTGTACTGGCCATGGACACACACCTGCTGGATACACACACACACACACACACACACACACACACACACACAACTGGTCCCTGTACTGGCCATGGAGACACACCTGCTGGGTACACACACACACACACACACCTGGCCCCTGGACACACACCTGCTGGACACACACCTGCTCTGGGTACACACACACACACACACACACACCTGGCCCCCGTCCTGGCGCTGGACACACACCTGCTGGGTACACACACACCACACACACACACACACACACACACACACACACACACACACCTGGCCCCCGTCCTGGACACACACCTGCTGGGTACACACACACACACACACACACACCTGGTCCCTGTACTCGCCATGGACACACACCTGCTGGGTACACACACACACACACACACACACACACACACACACACCTGGCCCCCGTCCTGGACACACACCTGCTGGGTACACACACACACACACCTGGTCCCTCTACTCGCCATGGACACACACCTGCTGGGTACACACACACACACACACACACACACACACACACACCTGCTGGGTACACACACACACACACACACACACACACACACCTGCTGGGTACACACACTCACACACACCTGGTCCCTGTACTGGACCTGGACACACACCTGTTGGTTATAGAACACACTCACGCCCCTCCTCCTCCTCCTCCTCCTCCTCCTCCTCCGTGTGTGTGTGTGTGTGTGTGTGTGTGTGTGTGTGTGTGTGTGTGTGTGTGTGTGTGTGTGTGTGTGTAGCGTTCTACTCTTCCGTCAGACAGCGCTGGGTGGGCCGGGCGGGGGACCTGCTCAACGTCACTGTGCTCTCCGTGGGAGGTGGTTACCGTGACTACCAGGTCCGCTCCGGCCTGACGTCCCTGCCCTGCCCTCCTGGAGACACCACCAAGCTGTCTCTGGTGGTAAGACCTGTGTGTGTGTGTGTGTGTGTGTGTGTGTGTGTGTGTGGGTGTGGATGGGTGTGTGTGTGTGTGTGTGTGTGTGTGTGGGTGTGGGTGTGTGGGGTGTGTGTGTGTGTGTGTGTGTGTATAGTAAGTAAAGCTTTATTTATATAGCGCCTTTCGTACATGCTCATTCGCTCATTCCGCAGAGTGTCATCTCGATAACACAGCAGGTTGCCATGGAGACGACCTCGATCAGGGCCAGTCAAAAAGTCAACAACAGGTGTCATGGGGGAGCGGGGGGTGTAGAAGAGCACGTCTTTGCATGTGAGTCTTCTGGGGGAGTTTTCTGCAGACGGCCTTGCCGGGCCGAGCAGCGGGGGGGGCCGGAATGGAGATTAGATGTTTGGGTTAGCGAGGGAACAACAAATCTTTATTGTCCCCTAAAGTATGTGCTGGATCTCCTGACTTCGTCCTGCAAAGCAGTGAGTTTCTCCCAAAAGCTATCCATCTTGCGATTCAGTTCAGATATCATAACAGTCTGAGTACTCACTGCTCTGCCCATCTCCTTTAACATGACGGGCAACTTAAGGGCTGCTTGGGCAGCTGCCGTCTTTCCAATTTTCCGATAGACCAGGGCAATTCTCAGTCCAATTAGCAGATGTCCTGTTATCATAAATCCAACTAGGTAGACGTCTTCGATGTCCTCTAGGGAGAGAATCGCCAGGCACACAACCCTCCATTTCTCCCACGAGTCCACCATGTAGCCAGCGGCGAAAGTGCCATCTGGGCAAACAGGTTCCCCCGATCCTGAGTTTCTTGTAGAAATGTTTTTGTCAATTGCGTTATCAATTCCATGTTTACCTCAAATAGTTTCGAAAAGACAGTGCAGTGCAGACTCCGGAGGCAGAATGCAGACAAGACAAGACAAGGTAGTGGGAGGAGAGAGAGGGAGGGAAAATGCGACCGCCTTCGTTGACAGCAAGAGAGAAAGGTGTCTGTGTGTGTGTGTGTGTGTGTGTGTGTGTGTGTGTGTGTATGTATGTATGTATGTATAGTGTGTGTCTGTGTCTGTGTGTGTGTGTGTGTGTGTGTGTGTGTATGTAGAGTGTGTGTGCATGTATCAGGGTTTCCGTTAACCGGTAATTACCGGTCTTTGTCCGGTAAAATTAGTAGAAGTCCGACAAATTGAAAACTCGTCGGACATAAATGTCCGGTGAAAATAATTCCCTCTAACCATTTTCAGCTGAGCACCAAACACACACACACAACACTGCCCGAGAGAGAAGGACCCGCCCCCTTTAGTTAGCCTATAGGCTATAGGCTAACTAAAGGGGGCGGGTCCTTCTCTCTCGGGCAGTATTGTGTGTGTTTGGTGCTCAGCTGAAAATGGTGTCCCGAAGCGGAGCGCTTTAACTTTATCGCACAATAACAAGGATAACAAACGAAACGGACAACATTTACACTAAGATGGAGACAAACTTCAGCGATATGATCTAACAGCCGGTCTTCAGGACGACATACAGACCCGTATGAGCTTACAGGGCTATCCCCTATCTATCTGAGAAAAGGCATAGCCTAGGCTGTAACATCGAACGGAAATTAGCCTATACGCATTGCAAGTTAATTTAAAGCCTATTTATTTTCAAAGAGTTTTATTCTACTTTATTTTATCTGATAAAAGGCATATGAACGGAAATTAGGCTAGCCGTGTCACGCCAGAAGCCTACATGCTTGCACTGTTACTGTTCAATAAAATGTTATACATCTAGACATTGTGGTATTTCTTTATATACGTATCCCAGACTGCCTATCAATTGTTTCTCAATAAACAGTTATGTTCTCCCCATTGTCATACTCCCGAGCTAAACGAAATGCCTTCCCAACCAGCGAGACCTGGTTATAGAAATGACGTTGTTTTATTGATTTTTTAAAAAGGGTAAAACTGGAAAGAGAAAATAGAAAACTCACATTAATCCCAAACAATTTAACAAACTTCAGTTAATGTAATGTGGAGTCCGTTCATTGATCGATGCTGTCTGTTCAGTTCCCAGTGAGGCGCCCGTTCAGCGCTGGACCCGTTCAGCGCTGGATTTGACGCATGGCATAGCGCGCATGCATCAAATCATGTTATATTATTATATATTATATAGCTCGCATCTAATCGTATCGGATGAGAAATAGACATTAAATGACATATATAGGCCGCTACACAACAGTAATCACCGCGACAAACAGCTATATTAGATTTGAAGAAAAAAAAAGATGATTTAGGAAAAAAAAAAAATTATTATATTTTAATATGAAGACCGGAATATATCACGTTTGTCCGGTAAATCGAATTCTTCCCGGACACGATGTCCGACGGCAAATTTTTCTAACGGAAACCCTGGCATGTATGTATGTATAGTGTGTGTTCTGACCCTCTCCGTGTCCGTCCAGACCACAGCTATCCCCAGGACCTGGGTCTCCACAGACCACCTGTCCATCGTCTGGTGAGTCCATCACCCATCACCCTCCCTCTGTCCCTCTGTCCCTCTGTCCCTCTGTCCCTCTGTCTCTCTGTCTCTCTGTCCCTCTGTCCCTCTGTCTCTCTGTCTCTCTGTCCATCTGTTCCTCTCTCTCTCTGTCTCTTTTATATCTATCTCTTCATATCTTCATCCTATCTTATCTATCTCTTCATATCTTCATCCTATCTTCATATCTATATTGGATGCTAAACTGCATTTCGTTGTATTGTACTTGTACTCTGCTATGACAAAGTTGAATCTAATCTAATCTCAACCTTCATTCCTCTGCTGTGTGTGTCTGTGTGTGTCTGTGTGTCTGTGTGTGTGTGTGTGTGTGTGTGTGTGTGTGTCTGTGTCTGTGTGTGTGTGTGTGTGTGTGTGTGTGTGTGTGTGTGTATATGTGTGTTCCAGGTGTAAGGAGCTGGTCTTGGCTACGGTTCGAGCTTTCTTGGACCTCATTGAACCTGAAACAGGACAGGTGAGCCCTGCACTCACACACTGGACCCTGGAAGAGCTGGAGTAACATATGTAGCCGAGAGGCTAGAGGTCAGAGAGGCAGGTAGCCTAGAGGTTAGAGAGGCCGGCTAGCAATCGGAAGGTTTCTGGTTCGATCCCCGCCTCAGGAGGGAGCTGTATGCGGGCTGGTGACTGGAGGGTATCCTACTGCTACCGTTGTGCCCTTGAGCAAGGCACTTAACCCCTAATTGCTCCAGGGGCACTGACTGTGGCTGACCCTGTGCCTAGAGCAAAAAACACATTTTGTTGTGCAATGACAAAAAGGTTGAATCTAATCTAATCTAATATATTGTGTTGTGACTGTTGTGTGTGACTGTGTGTCTGTGTGTCTGTGTGTGTGTGTGTGTGTGTGTGTGTGTGTGTGTGTGTGTGTGTGTGTCAGTTCTCTGAGGACCCAGACAGGAGGATGTCTGTTCTGAACCACCACTTCATCAGACACCCAGTCCAACTGGTCGGTGAGGCTCAGGACACCTCCATCTCCTTCTCAGGTGAGCCTGTGTGTGTGTGTGTGTGTGTGTGTGTGTGTGTGTGTGTGTGTGTGTGTGTGTGTGTGTGTGAGAGAGACTGAGAAGGAGGTTGTGCACCAGATTAACTGAATATGTAGTGACCTCTCCACTCCTTTCCTCCTCCTCCTCCTCTCCACTCCTCCTTTCTTCCTCTCCTCTCCTCTCCACTCCTCCTCCTCTCCTCTCTCCTCTCTGCTCCTCTCCTCTCCTCTCCACTCCTCCTCCTCTCCTCTCCACTCCTCCTCTCCTCTCTCCTCTCCTCTCTTCTCCTCCTCTCCTCTCCTCTCCTCCTCCTCCTCTCCTCCTCCTCCTCCTCTCCTCTCCTCTATCCCACCAGGTGCTGCTGAGGCCTGGAGTGAGGTCAACACCCTTCGCCTGGAGTACAAGGCCCCCAAGGTACACCTGGTGACCCCCTGACCCCCTGGAGAAGGCAGCCTGCTGGCCAAACGTTGGTTAGATCAATAACTAGCAATCAGATCAATCACTAGCAATCAGATCAATAACTAGCAATCAGAAGAATGGCTAGTGGGGATCCAAATAAACAAACAAACAAGAACAATAACTAGCTATCAATAACTAGCAATCAGAACAATAACTAGCAATCAGGTCAATAACTAGCCATCGGAGCAAGAGTGTGCAGCTCTTTTTCGTGTGAGTGAGTGAGTGTGTGTGTGTGTGTGTGTGTGTGTGTGTGTGTGTGTGTGTGTGTGTGTGTGTGTGCGCTCATACCTGAAGCCCCACTACAAGGTTAAAGATGTACTGTAGATGTTACTGACATCATCTGGACTGGAGGTGTGATTGTCTTTGACCCTCCGTGCGTCTGTTGTGGGTCTGTTGTGTTATCGTTTTGTTGTTGTCTTGTTGTGGGTCTGTTGTGGTGTGTCTGTTGCGTTATCGTCTTGTTGTGTGTCTGTTGTGGTGTGTCTGTTGTTGTCTGTCCACAGGACGGGCAGGTGAAGTACTTCCTGTTTGCCCTGTCCAGTCGTAGGAGAGCGTACAGCCACTTCTACTGCCGCAGCAGCAGCATGGTGAGACCTGTTGTTACACAGCCATGTTACACACTCACCAGGGGAGGCAGGGGGAGGCTGGGGGTGACAGGGGGAGGCCAAGGGTGGCAGGGAGAGGCCAAGGGTGGCAGGGAGAGGCAGGGAAAGGTTGGGGGAGGCTGGGGGAGGCTGGGGGAGGTAGACATCGCAGTACAGGCTCATTGTAAACATAGGTGTTTGATACCAGTCCTCAAACCATTCCATGCATCACAATGAGCCCGTCCTCCGATTTCTACCTTCACCAGCCTCCCCTGATCCCTACCAACACGCTGCAATGCACACCTCATACCCTAACCCCTCTCTAGCACGCAGGGCATGTGAGGAAGTCCAGTAGAGAAGCACACTGTTGTCTTTGTAGAGTCAGAAAGTCAGTGTTTATCAGGTAGAGCAGCCAGGGGTGGGGGCAAATGTTTATTTTTATTTTTTTATATATATCTTTGCACTCAATAAAGTTTCAGGACCCTCCTTTCATGACTTTTCCTAGATATGTGCATTCTACCACCCAGTATCCTTACATTTTCTAAATCACATCAGGATAAGCTGGTATAAAGCTATTTTGCAGTTTTTCTGTGTAGGAGGCACGGTAATTTACAAGACGGCCAACTAGTGGTCGTTGTGTGTGAATAGCAGCTTCCCATTGTAAAGACTATGGTCATTTGACCCCCGAGGCAGCTCTTATAGTAGGTAAAAGAGGCACGGCTGTTCTAGTGTAGTGAGTGTTGGTCTCCACCAGTCACAGTGCTGTCCTCCAACAGGAGACCACTGGCTGGCTCTACGGCTGCACACAGATGAACGGATCTATGTGGTGAGTTTTCTCTCTCTCTTTCTCTCTTTTTCTCTTCTTTTTCTTGATATCTCTCTCTCTCTCTCTGTCTCTCTGTCTGTCTCTGTCTCTCTCTCTCTCTCTCTCTCTCTCTGTCTCTCTCTCTCTGTCTCTCTCTCTCTCTCTCTCTGTCTCTCTCACTGTCTCTCTCTCTTTCTCTTATGAAAACAAATAAATTGTGTAGTCTGATCCTGGCATGACTCTTTTCTCTCTCTCTCTCTCTCTCTGTCTCTCTCTCCCTCTCTCTCTCTCTCTCTCTCTCTCTCTCTCTCTCTCTCTCTCTCTCTCTCTCTCTCTCTCTCTCTCTCTCTCTCTCTCCCACTTTCTCCCTCTCTCCTTCTGACCTGTCTGTCTGTCTCTCTACCTGTCTGTCGGACTGTGTTATCTGCCCTAGTCTCCAGGCGGTGGATCTGTCTTTGGGAACAGAGCTTCTCCCAGCGTACAAGGTGAACCTCTCTCAGTCGCACCGTAATGGATGAATGGATGGATGGATGGATGGATGGATGAATGGATGGATGGATGGATTCAGTGATTGATTGATCAATACTTGCCCCTTGGGGATGAGTGAACATTTTATTTAAACATTCAGACCTGTCTGTCTGTCTGCCTGTCTGTCTGTCTGTTTACCTGTCTGCCTCTCTGTCTGTCTGCCTCTCTGTCTGTCTGTCTGTCTACCTGTCTGTCTGTCTCTCTGTCTGTCTGTCTGTCTGCCTCTCTGTCTGCCTGTCTGTCTGTCTGCCTCTCTGTCTGTCTCTCTGTCTGCCTGTCTGTCTACCTGTCTGTCTGTCTGCCTCTCTGTCTGTCTCTCTGTCTGTCTGTCTACCTGTCTGTCTGTCTACCTGTCTGTCTGTCTGTCTACCTGTCTGTCTAACTGTCTGTCTGTCTACCTCTCTGTCTGTCTGTCTGCCTCTCTGTCTGTCTCTCTGTCTGTCTGTCTGCCTCTCTGTCTGTCTGCCTGCCTGTCTGTCTGCCTCTCTGCCTGTCTGTCTCTCCAGGTGGTGACCTTGGCTGTGAGTGAGCTGTCGTCTGTCTCCCACCTGGTGGTCGCTGCCTCCAACCTCAATGGAAAGCAGGTAGATTAAACCAGCTCCTCTGAGAGTGTAAAACACTGGCCACCTTCTAGAACTCTCTAGCACCTTCTAGAACTCTCTACCACCTTCTTTAAGACTTAGACTGTCTGGCACCCTAGAATGTGTGTCCTCAAGTGCTTTGTTTACTGTGTGTGTGTGTGTGTGTGTGTGTGTGTGTGTGTGTGTGTGTGTGTGTGTGTGTGTGTGTGTGAGTTACAGTAAGGCAAACGGACTGACTTATATAGTGCCTTATTCTGGCGGCAAGCTACCATACAAGGCGCCGGCCCGCTCATTGGGAGCAATTTGGGGTTCAGTGTCTTGCCCAAGGACAGTTGGACATCTAGCCAAACGGGGTTCGAACCACCGATCTGCCAACCTTGGTCTCATTAGACACCGGCTCTACCTCCTGCGCCACAGACGCCCCTAAGGCCCAATCCCATTACAGCCCTTGCCCCTACCACTTAGCCCTACCCCTCCGTTTTGATCGTTCACGCATATTCCGATTCTTTTTGGGATAGAGGGGTAGGGCAAAGTGGTAGGGCTACTTGGCCCTCCAAACAGAGTAAAGAATCTTCTTGTCGGTAAAATTATGGAATGGATCAATCTATTGAGGATTTGTGATCTTAAATGCGTTGTGTCATCTCAGGATAGAGTAGGTGTGCAGCATACACGATTTGACAAGGAATAGAATGTTCAACACGGGTGGAATGAGTACTATAAGATTTATTAAGACAACAGCAAACTAGCTTCGTCAGCAGAGTACCAACATTCGACATCATTATGAAATACAGACAGGTTTCAATACTTTTCATGTTATCTCAGATGTTACGTTGTGAATGAGCTCACCATCCCTGGCGCCTACAACCCACAAGGTCTGAAGATAACAACCCCGAATCTGTCTATTTGTGGACTGAAGATCAGGCTGACCTGGAAGAAGCAGAATGTGTGTGTGTATGTGTGTGGGTATGTGTTATGTGTGTGTCTGAGTGACATGAGAATAGAGTATGTATGTGTGTGTATGTGTGTGTGTGAGTGACATAAGCATATATGTTTCTAGAAAACCCCACCGAGATCTAACAATACTTTTTTCAGAGGCACACTCCAAACCGAGTGTTAAAATCGAGTGTTGAAATCTCCCAGAATGTCTTGCGAATCATCGGCAAGATAGTGGCAAATGCCCAAGCAATAAAAGAAAACCACAAATGTAATTATTTTCTTTGTTAATAAAGATTTTTGCAAAATTATGATAACCATCGTATTATCGTAGTTTAATGTAATTTCAATGTATTATAGACCTTTTCTTTAGAACAAGCATAACATAAAAATAACTAGTATGCTAATGTCTCTAGCTAGCTAACGTTACAACTTTGTTTTAAGGCTGATTTGTGCATGGCTGTGCCACATTTTGACATGTCGCATTTCCCCCCTTTGATGGCGACGCCCGAAATTTTACTTAAGTCCAGCAGCGAAGTTGTTGCGCTCCTCTAATATCAGTGCAGACTGGCAGGGTAGGAGTATGGGTTGCTAGTCTACAGAGCACCGCTATTCTGTCATGAACTGGCCTGGTAATGAAGCATTTTTATTGTTTATTCGATGACTTGCTTGATCGATTGATTTGCGTGAAACTTATCAGCTGTGAACGAATCGCGAGCATCCACATGCTTTTCTATGATTCTACTGATGACGTATCAATCAGGGTCTTGAAGGGTTGTCCCATTTCATAGGGGAGAGATTTTCAACCACTACCCCACTACCACCCTACTAACTCTGTTCTGAGGGGCAAGTCGAAAAGCGAGGGGGCGCTTGAAAACGAGGAGTAGAGGTAAAAATAAGGAATGGGTTTGGGCTTAAATCTGTGTGTCTCAGTTCACAGTGGAGTGTGAGTGGCAGAGACAGCAGGCCCAGGTCCTCTCTCTACCAGTACCTCACGTCCTGTCTTTCGGTGAGTCCTTCTATCTCATCCCTCACTCCCTCCATCCTTCTTTATATCAGCTTTTGCATATCTTACCATGATGGGCGATGCTTTATTGGCTCTAATCTGTTGGTCCAATCCCGTTCAGGTATGACTGTCAGTGATGTCACCATCAACTCATCTGGCCTCCTGCACACCATAGAACTACAGCACTTTCACCAGGTAATGTCTCTCTCTCTCTCTCTCTCTCTCTCTCTCTCTCTCTCTCTCTCTCTCTCTCTCTCTCTCTCTCTCTCACTCTCTCTCTCTCACTCTCACTCTCTGTCTTTCTCTCTCTCTCTCTCACTCTGTCTTTCTCTCTCTCTCTCACTCTCTCCCTCCCCTACCCCCCACTCTATCCTCTCTCTCTCTCTTTTTCACTCACTCACTCTCTCCCACCCCTACCCCCCACTCTATCCTCTCTTTCTCACCCCCCCTCTCTTTCTCACCCCCTCCTATCTCTAACACCTGTGTGTACTTGTGTGTACCTGTGTGTAACTGTGTGTACCTGTGTGTATGCAGGTCTACCAGGCGTTCAGAGTCAGTGTGGTGAGCCAGTGTAAGGCAGTCAAAGGTAAGCACAGGCTGACAGGTCTCTGACTGATGTATATCGTTGCTTCACTTACTTAGACAAATGTACTTATTGGAAGTCACTTTGGCTAAAAGCGTCTGCTAAATTACTTAAATGTAAATGTATTGTGATACACAAATATACATACTGTATATACTCTCTGTCTCTCTCTCTCTCTCTCTCTCTCTCTCTCTCTCTCTCTCTCTCTCTCTCTCTCTCTCTCTCTCTGTCCAGACAGACTAGCCAACGTCTACAGGATGAAGGTGCCTTGGTTCAGAGAAGATTCCTTTACCACAGTTAGGTATGAAAATATCTGTCTGTCAGGTTGTCTGTCTGTCCGTCCGTCTGTCTGCCTCTCTGTCAGTCTGTCCGGTTGTCTGCCTGCCTGCCTGTCTGTTGTCTTTCTGTCTTTCTGTCTGTCTTTGATTAGATAATAATGATGTGATTGTGTCGTATGTGTAACTATACAGAATGTTCTGGTTAATCTGTAGAGAACATATGGTTTGCCGTGACTGATCTTTCCTCTTCTGTATCTCTGCCAGTGTTCCCGCGGTAACAGAGCTATCAGGCATGCTCCACACCAGTCGCTCTGACAACACCTCAAGAGTCCTGCTGCAGCTTCACACTGCCCCCAACTGCCAGTATAAGGTACTGCACCCTATAGCTGGGGCAGTAGTTTTCATGAAGTAGCACTTTTTATAAAGCCTCCATCTTTCTCTAGGAATGGCGGGATATCACATTTGGACTGTGAAATGATAATACCATTTTTCTTTTTCTTTCTATAATTTTTTACTTATTACATCCAAATCCAAAGCACACTAAGTTGCGAGAGTATTCTTCCTAAGCATCGCATTCCTGTCAGGATCTGCCTTAACGTACAGCATCGCTAACATCAGCACACACTAACACTCTTTCTGTCCACGTCGCTCCCCAGGTGTCAGTGAGGACTTCATTTCCCAGAGTGCTTGGTCAGGTAAGACACCCCCGCCCTGCACACAGCTCTCAGCTGCAGTGGGTCTGTGGTAGTTCCCTGGTTGATTAGATTAGATTCAACTTCATTGTCATCGCAGAGTACAAGTACTATACAACGAAAGGCAGTTTAGCATCCGACCAAAAGTGCAAATAGTGATATAAGGGCATGATATAAATAGAACAAGAATGGTAGTGGTTGGTAACTATGTAGTATACAGTATGTGCAGAGGTAGTATTGGAAACATCAGTATAGTTTAGAGGTATATACATTTATGGGCAATATACAGTTATGAGCTATGTACAGTTAGGTAGATAGTACAGTGAGGTAGTTTATGTACAGTATCTAATGGTATCTTATGTGCAGAAGTATAAATGGAGACATGTGCAATAAAAGTAAAAAACTAAAGGGAAAGCATTATGATGATTTTTGCTCATTTTGACATGAATAAACATGATGGCATTCTGACAATTGACTAGGACTAACCTTAACCCTGGTCTGTGTGCTAGTAAGAGACTACTAGTTGGACTAGGACTAACTTTAATACTAGAACAGCCGTGCCTTTTTTTACCTACTATAAGAGCCTCCTCCTAGTCTTTACAATGGGAAGCTGCTACTTACACACAACGACCACTAGTTGTCCGTCTTGTAAATTAGCCTGCCTCCTACACAGAAAAACTACAAAATAGCTTTATACTAGCTTATCCTGATGTGATTTAGAAAATGTAAGCATACTGGCTAGAACGCACATATCTAGGAAAAGTCATAAAAGGAGGGTCCTGAAATTTGATCGAGTGCAAAGATATAAAAATAGAATGTTTACTCACACACCACGGCTGTTCTAGTGCTAACCCTGGTCTGTGTGCTGGTAAGGGACATGTTGGACTATCTCCCCGTGTTGTCTCCAGGTGCTGAGGTTCTGTGGGCCAGTGCTGCCCGTCTACACGGCCGCATCCCTCCTCCTGGCCAGCAGGGGGCAGCTGTCTTCCGTGGTGAAGACGGGCCGTCCCCAGGAGATGAGCCAGGCAGTGGCCAGGGCCCTGCAGCCTCACAACATAGACCTGCCTGTCTACCTCCTACACCTGCTGCTGAGGTACACGCACACACACACGCACACACGCACGCACGCACACACACACATATACTCACACACACACACACACACACACACACACACACACACACACACATGTGCACACACTCACACACACACACACACACACACACACACACACACACACATACACTCTATTAGGACTTTATTAGGAACTCCTGTAGACCTTCTTATTCATTCAGGTGGTGTAATGGTGTGGGGAATGTTTTCTTGGCACACTTTGGGCCCGTTAATACCAATCAATCATCACTTGAATGCCACAGCCTATTTGAGTATTGTTGCTGACCATCTGCATCCCTTCATGGCCACAATGTACCCATCTTCTAATGGCTACTTCCAGCATGTGCATCATGTCACAAAACAAAAGTCATCTCAAACTGGTATCATCAACATGACAATGAGTTCAGTGTTCTTCAGTGGCCTTCCCAGTCACCGGATCTGAATCCAATAGAACACCTTTGGGATGTGGTCGAACGAGAGATTCACAGCTTGAAAGTGCATCTGTTATCATGGACCAGAATCTCAAAGGAATGTGTCCAAGATCTTGTGGAATCAATGCCACGAAGAATTGAGGCTGTTTTGAGAGCAAATGGAGGCTCTACCCAGTATTAGTATAGTGTTCCTAATAAAGGGAGGCTCTACCCAGTATTAGTATAGTGTTCCTAATAAAGAGAGGCCCTACCCAGTATTAGTATAGTGTTCCTAATAAAGGGAGGCCCTACCCAGTATTAGTATAGTGTCCCTAATAAAGTGAGATGCACACTTGCATGCACGCACGCACACACACAGCCACACGTACACACACACACACACACACACACACACACACACACACACTGTAGTGCTACTCATTCAGTGCCTTCATCACTTGAACATATTTAAGTACTTAATCAGACTGTCGGTTATGGGCCAGTTATCATTGATGACAATGAACTCTCATCATCCCCATCTCTCCCTTCCTCCCTCCATCTCTCCATTCCTCCCTCCCTCCATCTCTCCCTTCCTCCCTCCATCTCTCCATTCCTCCCTCCCTCCATCCATCTCTCCCTTCCTCCCTCCATCTCTCCATTCCTCCCTCCCTCCATCTCTCCATTCCTCCCTCCCTCTATCCATCTCTCCCTTCCTCCCTCCTTCTCTCCCTTCCTCCCTCCATCTCTCCCTTCCTCCCTCCCTCCCTCCATCTCTCCCTTCCTCCCTCCCTCCCTCCATCTCTTCCTTCCTTCCTCCATCTCTCCCTCCCTCCCTCCCTCCATCTCTTCCTTCCTTCCACCATCTCTCCCTTCCTCCATCTCTCCCTCCCTCCCTCCCTCCCTCCATCTCTTCCTTCCTTCCTCCATCTCTTCCTCCCTTCCTCCATCTCTCCCTCCCTCCCTCCCTCCTTCTCTCCCTTCCTCCCTCCATCTCTCCCTTCCTCCCTCCCTCCATCTCTCTCTTCCTTCCTCCCTCCCTCCCTCCATCTCTTCCTTCCTTCCTCCATCTCTCCCTCCCTCCATCTCTTCCTTCCTTCCACCATCTCTCCCTTCCTCCATCTCTTCCTCCCTTCCTCCATCTCTCCCTCCCTCCATCTCTCCCTTCCTCCCTCCATCTCTCCCTCCCTCCATCTCTCCCTTCCTTCCTCCATCTCTCCCTCCCTCCCTCCCTTCCTCCATCTCTCCCTCCCTCCCTCCATCTCTCCCTTCCTTCCTCCATCTCTCCCTCCCTCCATCTCTCCCTTCCTCCCCCCCCTCCCTCTCTCCTCAGGTATAGTTGGTTCCAGCAGACCTGGTCGTGGCTCCGCCTCCCACCCGTGGACACGCCCCCCCCCACCTCCCCAGATGGTACCTCCCACGGGGGCGCGGCCCTGGCCGAGGACTGGCCCCGTCTCCTCTCTCCCCTCCTCTACGTCCTGGGAGCGTCTGTTGCATTCTGGGGCAGTGCGGTGCTCCGCCTCTCCATACGCCTGCTCTCTCTGCTATTGGCCCCCCTGCACAGGTAAGCCCTGCCCCTTAACCCCGTCCCCATAGCAACTGGGCTGGTTTTCAGTAACAAACCTGGTCACACAGAATAGAAACAGCAGCTCTGCTAATGAGGTGTGTGTGTGTGTGTGTGTGTGTGTGTGTGTGTGTGTGTGTGTGTGTGAACCCAGGCCCTCTGTCTCTAGGGACTGTGGTACGCTGCGTGGAAGGACCCAGCTCCTCCTCATCCTGTTTCTCAGCCTGCTGGGCGGGACTTCCTGTGGAGCCCTATCACTCACGCTCACCTTCCTGCTGCACCTCTACAGGGTGAGTCTGAGGACAGAGAGACTGAGACCGTCTGATTGGTAGACATCCTCACGTCACCACTAGGGGTGCAACGGTTCTCGGTTTTATATTGAACCGTACGGTTCGCCAACCTCGGTTCAATATGCTCTAGTGAATGCTGGTTTTTCAGTTTATGATATAACACAGTTGCTTCTGTAACTTGTTCAAATGTTTGTTCATGGCGAACGGAGTTGAGAACATGGCAACAATTTGAGGAAGCCCTGGATTGCTACAAATCTGCGTTGTGGGGTCATTCATTTCGGTTTTGGCATTGAATACAATGATGAGGGAACAAAAACAGTGAACAGAAACGTTAATTGCTTCATGTGTGTCGTATATGCTCATAATATGCACATATGGTCTACCTGTCAAACCTAAAGTGCACTTTTACATTTGAAAGTGTTTTTTTTTTTCTTTTTACATTTGAAAGTGTTTTTTGTTTAGATATATTTATACTTTTTATATTATACTTTATATTATAATATACCAGTCATATTCTGGAATGTGTCTGAATGTTAAAGTTGTCAGAGATGTTAGTGTAAGCAAAATAAAGTAAAGTAACAGTTTGTAAATAAATAGTAGCATTTTTTTTCTCCACGCACAAAACACATACCGAAACAAAACCGTGACCCAAAAACCGAGGTTCATACCGAACCATGGGCCAACTGAACCATTGCACCCCTAGTCACCACAGAGATCAGTAACCCTGTTCAAATGCTGAGATACGCATTCCTCCATTCCTCCCTTCCTTCCTCCATTCCTTCCTTCCTTCCCTCATTCATTAGGAATCTGAGCTGGTTGGGTAAGTGATACTAGCAACGCAGAGGGAGCCTAGCATGTCCTAGCCAATCACAGAGTAGATAACAGATGAGGGACATTGTTGATCTTGGCTCCCCTGCATTTCCTGTGCTGATGGTGTGTGTGTGTGTGTGTGTGTGTGTGTGTGTGTCTCTCTCTCCTCCAGGTGCTGAGGCTGCAGATGACTGAGAGGTCCCTGAGGCACATGCTCAACCTGGTAAGATCCTGGATCAGAGGCTCAGTACACACATGATATCAACACGTATGATTTAGAATCAGAATGATATAAACACGTATGATTTAGAATCAGAATGATATAAACACGTATGATTTAGAATCAGAATGATATAAACACGTATGATTTAGAATCAGAATGATATCAACACGTATGATTTAGAATCAGAATGATATAAACACGTATGATTTAGAATCAGAATGATATCAACACATGATTTAGACCAGAATGATATGAACTAGGGATGTACTGTGGCTCAACTCACGATTCGATACGATTCACGATACATACAATACCATTTTCTTTTCAAGTTCTTTAACAAAATTAGACAAATTATGACTGAAAAAGGTTATTTTATTTATTCTTCTTTTTAATGAATGCATATTTCCTTATACAATTTCTTTATAAAAAAGAAAAGAAAAAAAGAAAATATCTTGTCTTAACAAAAAAACAAAAACATTTTTAAACAAATCTCACATCAAATAAATAAATGATGAATCTTACAAATAAATAAAATATCTTCAAATAAACAAACTAAGGCCTTTGTTCCTAGCTTGGCAATTGACAATCTACATTCTAAGGCAGAAGCTGAGGTCTCTGGACATACGCCCTCTGCTGTTTAAAAAGAGTATCCCGTTTCCTTTTTTATCCCACCGTTTCAAATCGTCACATATTTGGATCGATAATGAACTGTCTCGCGATGCATTGTTACATCCCTAATATGAACACAATATATACATATTATTCAGAATCAGATGTAAACAATCTCCCTCTAACCTCCCCCCCCCTCCCCCCCCCCCACACACACACACACTCCCAGGCGCCCCAGAAGCCGTCTGAGCAGCAGAACGGTACAGGCGAGGGTACAGGGAACAGCGAGGCCCTGAGTAAACCTAGAGAATGTAACGGTGGCACCCCCCTGCTGTCAGAGGCGGTACTACAGGATGTCAGAGACGACCTGCAGCTTCACCTCACTCTGTCGGCACTCCTCACATTACCCATCATGCTCAGCGCTCCGTCGCTGATCCACTGGGCACGCAACCTGAGGTAACAGAACACACTCTCTCACACACACACACACACACACACACACACACACACACACACACCTTTTAGTTGTGTACATAACAGTGGATGTGTGTGTGTGTGTGTGTGTGTGTGTGTGTGTGTGTGTGTCTTCTCTCCAGGTATTCTACCTGGTTGGATCCTGACCCCTGCTGGCCACACACCGTGCCTCTCCTCACTGCCTCTGTGCTGCTCATCAACTGCAACACACACACACTGCGCTACAGGTACTGACACACACACACACACACACTGCGCTACAGGTACTGACACACACACACACACACACACACACACACTGCGCTACAGGTACTGACACACACACACACGTGCGCTACTACAGGTACTGACAACAACTAATTCACTCTTGTGTTGTGTGTTTGTGTTCCAGTAAACCTCTCTCTCTGACCTCCTGTCTGCTGCTGCCTCTCTCCATCGCCATGGTGACCTTCTCCCCCCTCCATCTCTACAGAGTGACCTACTTCCTGTCTGCGGCCCTGGTTCCGCTGGCCTTTTCCTGTTTGGTCTGAGCTCCGGCTGGTTACTTTGCCCTAAGCCAATCTCAGCCCGGCTGTGAAGTTGAACAGGCTGAGTTTGTCGCTCCGGGTGGGATCATCGCCCCGGTCCCTCCGGGGGGCGACCACAGCTGCCTTGGAGCACAGCCATAGATATACAGGTGCAACTCAAAAAATGTGAATATCGTGCAAAAGTTCATTCATTTCAGTAATTCAACTTAAAGGGTTAAACTTAAATATTATATAGACTCATTGCATTGTACATATGCATGATTATACTTTTCAGAGGGCTGACATTTCTGTATTTAAAATCCTTTTCTTATTGATTTCATGTAATATTAAACATTTCTGAGATGTTTAATTTGGGATTTTCATAAGCTGTAAGCCATAATCATCAAATTTATAACAAATAAAGGCTTTAAATATCTCGCTTTGCATGTAATGAGTCTATATAATATCTAAGTTTAACCCTTTAAGTTGAATTACTGAAATAAATGAACTTTTGCACGATATTCAAATTTTTTGAGTTGCACCTGTACACAGTCAGGAAAACTGTCCGCCATGTTGGCTCCAAACAGGCCATGACACTGACATTCCGCTGCAGTCTTAGTTACTGCGGTGTCTCTGCTTCGGAACGTTTAGAGCCAACATGGCGTCCGTCACGATCCACGTTGCTCACCGAGTTTGCCTTCCTCTGTGTGTCTATGGCTCTGCCCTGAGGGAGCCTCGCTTGCCCCCCCCCCCCTCCCCCAACCAATGACACTAGAGATACTAGAGATTGTCAACAGGGTATAACTGTAATTGTTTCTCATATTTATTTGCTACTGCTGTTATCTTAACAAACTGTATTTTTATTATAATTGTGTTGTTAGGTGATTTATCGAGGGAAACATGTCTCTTACTGTTAAATATGGACGGATGTTTGACCACCTCCTCCCCCTGTGTTGCTATCGGTTACACCTCCATGCCCATTGGTCCTTAGCCCCGTCACTCACAGTTGAGCTTGTTCAGTTGCGGCTGCTACTGGGTTTTATACTGTAACGATGTTGCTTTAAAGGATAGGGAAATAGCCAGATTCCGTACATTCCCAGACTTAAAATAAATAAAGATGCCATTTCACACTCCGACCACTCGGGGTGGTGTCTTGTAATGTTGTCACTACGTAACATAACTACCTGAGCAGCCTGGCTATGCATCACTGTGGAGTAGAGGTTGACTGAGTCCATGCCAGATGATGTTAGACAAGGATTTCCTGTTCTGTTTCTCATCTGAAAAAGGCAAAAGGCATTTGATGTCCTAATAAGTTATACTGTATGTCTGAAGCTTGAAACTCTGCTTTTAGAACAAGCTAAACTGTTGGTTGACTTGATATAATGACGTAACTGCTCATAGCTAGCATCCACTGACAGAGTTCTCTTAATTCTCTTGGAATACATCAGCACTTAGTACGTCCGTTGGCTTTAATGAGTTACCTCACGTTTAGACGGTTGGTATAGAGTCTTAGATCCAACATTTAACACTAGAACAGCCATGGGTGAGGTCATTTGACCAAGTGAGTAAAGAAAATGTTATACCTTTGCACTCGATCAAATTTCAGGACCCTCCTTTCATGACTTTTCCTAGATATGTGTGTTCCACCACCCAGTATCCTTACATTTTCAAAATCACATCAGGATAGGCTAATATAAAGCTATTTCGGAGTGTTTCTGTGGAGGAGGCAGGCTAATTTACAAGAGGCGCCAACTAGTGGTCTTCGTGTGTAAGTAGCAGATTCCCATTCTAAAGACTGCGGTCATTTGACCCTTGAGGTGGTGCTAAGAGTAGTTGAAATAGGCACGGCTGTCCTAGTGTTAAGTACGGTTGACAAACTGACATTGTTGTGATTTATTATTTGACTCTTAACTGTCACCGGCTGTCGTGGCGGTGTAGTGAGTCTTATGAGGTAGAACACAGGAAGAAGTCCCATGGCCACTGGTTCATATGAGGCACCATATATAGGTCATATTATACATCCATAATTTCACTGGATAGCCTACAGTATAGTGTGTGTGTGTGTGTGTGTGTAAGAATACATCTTTGAAAACACTCACCAGCACCTCTTGTCCTCAGTTTGCTGTTGACGTCCCTCGGCCCAATCAGCTAGTGCCTTCCTACCGACATGGTCCCTCCCTCCCTCCATACTTTCACTCTGCTACCTGCCTGTCAACCAGGACACTCCCTCTGTTGGGTAGAAGACTGTCACACTGACCAGCATCTCTGACCAACTAGTCCTCTCCGTCTCCTCTAGGGAGCCACAGCAGTGTAGGAAGTACTACCTTGCTGGTCCTCTTCCAGACCTGCCCCCAGACCTGTCCCCAGGACCTGTCCCTAGACGTTAATGACCATTTTAACTAAACAGGCTGGGGACAGGAATGACACGGCTCCTGCACATGCTAACTGGCTTACCGCTACAGAATACTTCTCTTAGCTCCCGGGACTAAACACACACTGCCGTCTCTCTTATACACACACACACACACACACACACAGACACAGACACACAAACTCCCGAAGACACTCCCCGAAGACAACCTGCACTGTGAATGTACCTGCACCTGTGTGTGTGTGTGTGTGTGTGTGTGTGTGTGTGTGTGTGTGTGTGTGTGTGTGTGTGTGTGTGTGTGTGTGTGTGTGTGTGTGTGTGTGTGTGTGTGTGTGTGTGTGTGTGTGTGTGTGTGTGTGTGTGTGTGTGTGTGTGTGAGAGAGAGAGAAAGAGTGCAAGCACAGAGGTTTTACTGTAGTATAAGCGAGCGCTTCTATGTGTACCGCAGTACAGTGTGTCTGTCTCTGTGTGGTGCAGTTTTAGTGCTTTGGAACGCACATTCTCTGTGTCATTCCAATTGTGAGTCGTGACCAGGTTTATATTGATGAAACTTTGTGGTAAAACCAGTAGAAATGGTCATAATGTGTTTTTCTATGGATATGATATTGGGTGGTCAATCATACATACAGTATGTTTTCTATGGATATGATATTGGGTGGTCATACATACAGTATGTTTTCTATGGATATGATATTGGGTGGTCATACATACAGTATGTTTTCTATGGATATGATTGTGGTTCTTATTGGTGTTCACTGTGACCGTGCCGTGGCTTCTAAAGAGAGATTGACAGCAGTGTCTCCTCATGTTCAGCCAATTAGAGAAGCTCTTCTTGTCGTGAGTAGATTTGCCCCTCCCACTCTTGCTTATGAGATTAGTGTTGTCATGACGCCTATGGAACACTAGGATGCAGCTGACAGGTTGCCTAACAACATATATGCACACATGTCAAGACACACTTACGTGTGCTTATAATGAATTGAATAACAGTCGCCGAACCGCCACGGGAACATTTGAGATTATGATCTTGACAATAACACTACTTGTGTAATGAAATGCATTCTGTCCTGTATTAAACTGTCATGTTGACTATTATGAAACTCCAGTCAAGTGCTACCAAACTGTAAAGGCTTCATAGTCAAGTGATTGATACTTCTGCTGTTTCTACCCAGAGTGACTTTCAACTACACCCAGGTCCAAATAACATTTGATTCTTTTCCTTTCAAGTACTTGACGTGAGCTTGTTTTTTCTTCTCTGGAAAGGCAAGCTAAATGAAGCTCACCTCAAGTATTTGGAAAAACAAATCAAATACTAGAGATAGTCAGCCTCCTCCCCACCTCTGCTGTGGTAAAGATATAATTTAGCATCTGACTGATGTTGGACCCACAAGGACCTTGTCTAAGGGATGTTGGGGGTCCGGTGGGGCTCTGGGGGTGGTAATGTGTCATGGAACAGCCGGCATATTCTATTCTCAGGTTTAAGAATTGTCACGACAAAAAGAGATTGCTTTGGTGTGTTTTTTTATATATTGTTCACATTTTTTAAAATCCAATGTTGATATCATGTATACTGAAAATTGTACAATTTGTAAGCACTCTTGCTGTTCAAATAAAACTATGAGGAAAAAGGTCTGGTTATAATGTCATTCTGTTCGATCCACCCGCCTAAAGACCGAGATCAGGGGAGGCTGGTGGAGGTAGAAATCGGAGGACGGGCTTATTGTAATGCATGGAACGGAATGAGGAGTGGTATATTTTATACCATTCTTCATTCCAGATTAAATCTTTCTTTCTTTCCCATTCTGATGCTTGGTTTTAACTTCAGCAGATCGTCTTGACCATGATCATAATAGTCTACATGCCTAAATGCATTGAGTTTCAGCCACGTGATTGGCTGATTAGATATTTGAGCAGTTGAAACGGTGTACCTAATAAAGTGGCTGGTGAGTGTATATATATACCGGTATGTCTATAGTTTCTTACTGTTGCTTGTAATGGACTTAAAGGTACAGTGGGGTGCAAAAATGTGGGCACCCCTAGTCAAAATGCCTTTTACAATTAATAGCTAAGTGAAAAGAAGCAAACCTAACCTCTAAATGGTATAAAGTTAAACAAACAAAGCAAGATTTATTTGTATTTGTATTTTTTTTGCAGTTTCAAAATAATGAAACAAGGAAAAAGGCCTTGTGCAAAAGATTGGAAACCCTGTCAGCTAGTACTTTGTAACTCCTCCTCTGGCTATAACAGCTTGCAAACGCTTCCTGTAGACAGCTAAGAGTCTTTCGATTCTTGTTTTTGGAATTTTCCCCCATTCTCCCTGGCAGAACCTCTAGCTCAGAAATATTCTTCGGCCTTCTTGCATGCAAATCTCCACAGATTTTCAATAATATTCAAGTCTGGGGACTGTGATGGCCATTCCAAAACCTTAATCCGTCTTTCCTAGAGGTACTTCATGGTTGATTTTGAGGTATGCTTCGGGTCATTGTTTTGCTGGAATACCCAACCTCTCTTCAACTTAAATTTCTGGACTGATCTTCGAACATTATAATAGTCTAATATGTCTTGATATTTGGTGGATTCCATTCTTCCTTCCACCCGCACAATATTGCCTGTGCCCTCAGCTGCTACACAACCCCAAAGCATAATGGATAATAATAATAATGCATTTTATTTATAGCCGCCTTTCAGAGCACTCAAGGACACCTTACAGAGCATAATTTAAAAACCACCTCCATGCTTAACAGTTGGCAAGGTGTTCTTCTCTACAAATGCTTCACCCTTTTTTCTCCAAACATACCTTCTTTGGTTGTGGCCAAAAAGTTCAATTTTGTCAGTCCACAGCACATTGTTCCAATAGGCTTCAGGTTTCTCACGGTTTTCTTTTGCATACTTCAGATGCTTAATTTTGTGTTGAGGTCGTAGGAAAGGCTTCTTTCTGGAAACTCTGCCATGTAGGTCTTTGTTGTTTAAGGTACGCTGTATTGTTGTCCTGTGAACAACTAGTGTCTGCTACTCTTTTTTGCAGCTCTTTTGCAGTGATGTGTGGGTTCTTCTGAACATTTCTCACCAGATCCCGGGCCATTCTATCAGAACATTTTCTTGGTCTTCCAGATCTTGCCTTGACTTCAATTGTTCCAATTATTTCCAATTTTCTGATTGCCTTCGGTAGCCTTCTCCTTGATGGTGGAAGTGAACTATCTTGATTCTGACATTCTTGGACAAGTGTTTAGAGGAACCCATGATTTTAACACCAGACACAACATCCACTGCAGTCGGATACTTTAGAAGGCTTAGAGCAGGGGTGCTCACACTTTTTAGGCTTGTGAGCTACTTTTCAAATTACCAGCTCAACAAGATCTACCAACCAAATAAAACATATTGCCATTGCTGCGAACACAAAAATGTACTGTAATAATAACAAATTAAGGCCATGCTACACTGTTTCAAAATCAAAGAAGAGATTTATTAAACTATATAACAAATATTCACACTGGTAGTCCATTAACATTAACATTAACTCAGGAGCTCTGAGTGGTTTACACCAGACTGGCCAGTGCCAAGCCAGGTGCCATCGACGTCTCCGGGCGGCGGAGTGTGTGTGTGTGTGTGTGTGAGTGTGTCTGTCTGTCTGTCTGTCTGTCTGTCTGTCTGTCTGTCTGTGTCTGTCTGTCTGTGTGTGTGTGTGTGTGTGTGTGTGTGTGTCTGTCTGTCTGTCTGTGTGTGCATGTGTGTGTGCTTGTGTCTGTCTGTCTGTCTGTCTGTGTGTGTGTGTGCTTGTCTGTGTGTGTGTGTGTGTGTGTGTGTGTGTGTGTTGTGAGGCGGCGCGGGGCTGAGTGATGCCCTCTCCTGTGTGGTCCAGACGGGAGGCGTCCCCGGCTACTTTTCAAAAAAAAAAAAAAAAAAAAAAAAAAAAAATTTTATTTTTTTTTTTCAATGCCGTGTGATCTACCCACACTACCTTCGCGATCGACCGGTCGATCGCGATCGACGTAATGAGCACCCCTGGCTTAGAGTTACTTCATAATAGTTCAACCCTGGAATTATATTCACCTGACTCATTGAAGCCCTAACGAGTAAATCACCTTGGTCTGACGGGCCTTAGTAATCATCTTCTCAAAAGGTAACAAAGAATAATGCAAAAGGGTTCCCAAACTTTTGCACAGGGCTATTTTCCTTTTTTATCATTTAGCAACTCTGAAAAAGGAAAATAAAAAGAAACCTTGCTTTAAAATGTGCAGAAAGGTGTCATGCTTACTTTGTAGCATTTAGTGTAAATAGTTGCAGTTGATGGTTTGTTGGTAGTTTTAGCGTCTAGGCCATTTGTAGGGGACTATACATGTAATGAGGCCACTGATTGTCTTTAATCAACTGTTAAAACAGCTAAATATAGTACAAGTTATTATAAGTGTATGCAGTCATGCAGTGATGAATTTGGTTCAAAACCAAACCCTTCTTTTTCAGTATGGACTATTTGAGGTCAAAGCCAAGAGTCGAAGTATTATAATACATTTAAAAAATACATGCACATCCTTCGTCCTGGAAGACTACAGGTGAGTGGGACTGTTAGAGATGTAATCTGCCTTACCTGTGTTTGAATCTGGCCCTACTTCTATTTTCTATGTCATTGGACTGAATGGTCTGAATGCTTGTTTGATTGCAATTTAGAATGTATCCAATGTTCCTCTACTGATAGTCTGTGGATGAGCCGTGGAACCCACCTGGAATGTCCTCCCACTATGATTAAGCCCCAGGACTCTGCTGCAGTCATAGCATTCACCAGTAGAGGAGGGTTGTTTCCAACCGGTACATCTGGTCTGATCACACACAGCATCAACAGAGAAGGCTCTTCAGACCAAGCTCAGTCAGAATCTTGTTCTCTGTGCCATTTGACAGTAACATCTATGATTACAAGTTTGCAATAGGCAAGCCTGATTCAAAAGATTGTCACGAAGACGTTTTTACACAAATGTATATTTGTATATTTGTATAATGTAAATGTATATATAAAGGCAATGATAATAGTAAAGATACAAGGAATAGCACCAGGAATAGATATCTATTACAAAGATGCTCAACCATTTGTGAAAGCCCGTGTTACTGGAGGACTTAAATTCAAAATGACTCTAGAACTTTGGGAATAGATCTCAAATCATGTGTGGGGGCCAATTAAAGAGTAAGATTATTGTCAAATCAACAATCTGTTGAGCACAGTGCGTACATAATATGGACATCAGAATTTGGGACAGAATGACACTGTAGTTGAGTTCATGCCAATTATGCTCATTTGAAATTGAGTGAGAACATGAATTATTTAATTGTGTTTTGCATGACCTTTTGGCACATAGGACATGGTGAAATATACTTCCAGTGCTACAACCTTAAGAAGGAGACATGCAAGGGGGTGTGTGTTCTATGAGTGGTCAGAGAAATATTTGTATCACTATCTTAAATGTTGCTGTATTTCTTGAATAATTTATATATAATAATAACAGTTTGAACTATGACACTGCAAGTATTTTTGCAATAACTGTGACATCCATAGAGAGATATAGAGGTGAACGCTGCAGTATTTACAATGTACAATCCATGTAAGGAAAGTCTGTGTCCCTGACTTCTGGGCTTTCTTATTTCTTGAACTGTTTGTAGTGATTGTTGTGATCCTAGTATCCTGTATACCTTATAGTTTATAAGTTTCTCCTTTTACTTATATACTGTAGCGATATCTACTCTACTCTACTCTATACACATGTACATAGCCTTTATTGATGTAAACCAGCTCCTTACCTTCTTGTGATTTTATGCATCTATGCTTTTTCTAAAATGTGTTTTCTTTTTCCTTTCCTAACACCAGGGGAGCCACCCCTCCTAAATTTCGTTGTTTGGTACTTGTACTGTAGCAATGACAAATAAAGTCCATTCCATTCCATAAAAGCTTTTTTTGTGTATTGAGTAAACATTGAAAAAAGCCCTAATTGCAATCATTCAATTGTAATATCAATTAACGTCCTGAATTGACTGAATTGAAGTTCAGTTGACCCAGAGATGATGTCCTACACAGAGACATGTGACACAGTACATTTAGACCAGGGGACAGAGTACGACTGACATGTCATAACTTTCTCTAGAATAGAACAACCTTGACCATTAGAGACACAAGGACACAATCACGTTTTAACTTTTAATGAAACCCTGTCCCAAGATAATTCACGGTATTTAGAAAATGTCATGTATCCATTAGCACTCACACTCACACTCACACACACACACACACACACACACACACACACACACACACACACACACACACACAGATACACACGCACAGATACACACACACACAAACACGCACACACACACACACACACACAGATACACACACACACACACACACACAGAGATACACACACACACACACACGTGCACAAACGGTCTCTACGGGACGGGTCTATCCCCTTTAAGTCACCGCCCACTCTCTCTCCCTAATAAACCGTATGAACATGATATCAACAGAGAGCACCGCTCTCTCTCTCCCTCGGCTGGCGCTTATGCATAATGACCCCTGTTGGACCGACGGCTCGGAACCAGAATCATTTTATTATACGCCATCTTACTCGGTAGGTCTGGCTCCAAACCCGCATTAAGACCACCAGTACTTGCGGGACGACGGGGGGCTATTCTGATTTCAACATCTGGGAGGAGAAGAGACGGAGAGGACATTTAGCAGCACCGAGGACGTGGTAACGCATTGCTGCAGAGAACACGGACCGGCCCGGGGACAGAAAGCACCGGAGTAACGGGACTCGGGAGTCGATGGAGAAGAAGGGAGATGGTCATGATAACGCGGCGCGCATCGGGGACACGGTGATTCAAGGAGGCCTGCGCAGTTGCCCACCGGAGGAGCGGGAGGAGGAGGGGGGATACCGTGGCCGTACGTGACTCCAGGTCCAGGCTGCTGCCTCTACACTGATACCGTCCGTGGACCCACCCGGGCCTTACAGCGGTACCCCGCCCGTCCGTCATCCACCAGACTGCACCGGAGCCATCGGAGCTTCACGGTTATTGTGTCATCTTGAGCTGCGGAAAACGGAGCTGTGTGTCACGTCGTTTCTCATTCCCCCCAGCTCATTCTCGCACCTCTGCGCAAAAAGGTAAACCAACCATACCACCTTTATGTATGCATGCACCCCTGGTTAATATGATCGCACTGGTTCATCATCGTCATCATCATCATCATCATCATCATCATCATCATCATCATCATCATCGGTAATGTAGGTAATGATGATTAAGGTAGGGAATTGAAAAACGGTAACCGGTCATTATAGCCAAACCGCAACGTTCGGTTGGTGTTCATGTTTCTGCATGCGTTATTAATTATTATCACAATACAAACGAAGTGGAATTGATTGAATTGATTAGAGGTCTGCGTCTTGTCGAGGAGATGGATTAAGGAATGACGTAGGGAATTCCCAGAGTAACGGGAACGACAGCCGCGCGTCCTGACCGGGCGCTCGCTACTCAGTCACGCACGCACACACACACACACACACACACACACACACACACACACACACACACACACACACACACACACACGCACACACACACGGGCAGCGGAATGCGCCTGGCCGCAGCGCCGCGACAAGAGCGCGTATTGTATTGATAAGGACGGATGAATGGACTGAGACAGACGGACATTGATCTTGCTTTTATTAGCACTGAATTGAGACGGACGGTTTGGCTGCTTTGTCAATGTTCAGAGATTGATGAGTATTTATGATGTGTAGTCTAGGGAGCCGTAGGCTTCTCTGTAGGTGGGACATACCTACAGTCTTGAGAGTGTTTAATGTGTGGGGTCAGGTGCATGGAAGGGACATGGGCTTCAGTATGTGCCTCTAGTGTAGTCCGTTACAATGAGCCCGTCCTCTGATTGTCGACCTCCATCAGCCTCCCCTGCTATAGATATATATTTATATATAAATGCTCCCACCGCATTTTGTCTGCTGGAAGGATGTGAT
>NC_137677.1:39706448-39721448 GCF_963989245.1 Nansenia antarctica
AGAGTAGAGTAGAGCAGAGCAGAGTAGAGTAGAGTAGAACAGATCAGAGCAGAGTAGAGCAGAGCAGAGCAGAGTAGAGCAGAACAGCTTGGTCAGTGGGAACCGTGCTGAACAGCACTGGAGGTAGCTCTGATGATACCCAATCGCCCCAAAAAAAGAAAAAGAAAAAAAGTGCCCCAGTGCTCAGCAGTTCTATAATAAGCTCCCATTCAATCACAACGTTGCATGCACCCCCCCGCCCCCCCTTCCCCTCCTCCACCCACCCTGCAGCTGAGGATCTGTCAGCCCCTGTCCTGATATCTCCCAGAAGCCCCTGGCCTGATTTAGAAGCTTCGTGGGAGGCAGATACTGTGGTACAGATAGTCTCTATGGTTACGGTTGTCTGTCTCTGCTCCCTCTCCTTCTCCTCCCGTAGTCTGGGACATTCCATCTGACACATTCCTAACTATGGCTGTGTTCGGAATAGCATACTAGCATACTACTCATACTAGATATGACTCGCAAAATGACATGTTAACACAATTACAACTTTTAGCCAACGAAGGTTTAAAATGGAGGTTTAAATTCGGCGCTCCCAGCGAAATGCATTCTGGGAGGCAGTATGCATACTGTGTAAACGGTCGGCTGGTTTTTGCATACTTATTATGAATTTAGTAGGCAGTATGGAGTATATACTCATTGAGTATGCTAGTATGCAGTTATGCTAGTATACCATTCTGAACAGCCTATGTCAGAGAGAGATAGGGAGAGAGGGAGAGAGAGAGAGAGAGAGAGAGAGCACAGTCCAGGACATTCCATCTGACAGACTCCATACTATGAGAGAGAGAGAGAGAGAGAGAGAGAGAGAGAGAGAGAGAGAGAGAGAGAGAGAGAGCACAGTCCAGGACATTCCATCTGACAGACTCCATACTATGAGAGAGAGAGAGAGAGAGAGAGAGAGAGAGAGAGAGAGAGAGAGAGAGAGAGAGAGAGAGAGAGAGAGAGAGAGAGAGAGAGAGAGAGCACATTCCAGGACATTCTAACTGGCAGACTCCATATTATGCACGAGATAAGCGAAGTCTGTGTTTTACTCAGATTTACTGACATTCCCCCGGATATGATGTCATCGCTCTGTATAACATCCGCTTCATGAACAAGAAGTGCAATGGCTGCTATAAAGAAAGAACAGGCATTGGATGTGCAAAGTAAATTGTAATACAATTTCAATAAATATAAACAACAAATAAACAAACAACTATAACAATTTCCATGGCAGCCTCCATGGTTCTCTGTTCGCTGTAGTAAACCGTGGCCTCGTTTTCTTTCTTTATTCTCTTTTTGGTCACTCCAGGCCTCTGTAGTTCTCAAACTCACCCCAAATCACAGACATGCCAGTTCAATGAATTGTGATCGGTAATTTGCGGTGGAATTTTTTACAGAGATTCATGGAGACGGTCATGGCCGATTCGCATAGGACTAAGAACACAGACGACCTCCGTAATTATTACAAATTACCAGAGGTCCCCAGATAATACTAATCCTGTGCGAATACGGCTTTAGATTGCAAATATTCTTTACAAGATTGTCTATTTAGACAATCTTACCCAGCCACCCAGGATTAATCTCCTCATTCATTAGGAGGGTTGATTGGGCAGGAGAACGATTGCTGTGTGGATTGAAAGGGCAAGGTGGCGGGGTAGAGGGGAGAGGAGGAGGGGGAGAGGGGGAGAGGGGGGGGGGGTAGTGGAAGGGAGGAGAGGAGGAAGAGGAGAGGAGCAGAGAGGGGAGGGGAGGAGGAGGAGGAGGAGAAGAGGTGACGTGACATGTGAAACAGGACCGGTGACAGCACACCGCCGTCCATTGGAGCCTTCTCTCCATTGGCTCTGCCGTGCGTGCGTCCGTTAACACGGACGCCTTTGCCCCTCTCCTCCCTGGTCCTCCATTCCCTTCCCTTCTTACATGTCTTCCTCCTCTCTCCTCTCTCTCCTCTCCTCTCCTCTAGGTCTCTCTCTGGTCGTTGGACAGGCTGAAGGAGTAGCTGGCGTCCTGAGGCCAGGTCAGCCCTGCAGACACAGGCTCCGTGGAGGGGTACGGGAGCTATGGCCGTCGCCAGAGGAGTCACACACACGTTCCTACGTCTTCAACATGACAGGAACCGCCGCCTGAAGCTCCTGCTGTAACCAGCCACAGGAGTTACTGACCCCTGACCCTGAAGCTGGTCCGCCTTTTTGAATGTTAACAATAACAACAACGACAGAGACAGAGACAGAGCTTGGGTAGCACCGTCTCCTGAGCCAGGCCCTCTTTCCCGGGGGGCCACTCTCAACCGCACCTACCAAATTTTCATTTCCTGCTTTGGCCCCTCCCCCTCCCGCGCCCCCGCCGCCATGCGCCCGTCCCTCGCCACGGCGGTGCTCCCGCCCCGGACGCGCTCCCACAGCCACGCCCCCACCCTGGCTGTGGGGGGGGGGCGGGACCACCTGTCGACGCCGCGGCGCCGCAGCCCCCACCTGCGCCACACCCTCAGCCCCGACAACCTGCGCAGCCTGGCGGAGAGGGGCGGGGCCTCCGCGGGGGACACCTCCGCCTCCGTGGTCAGCGGGCCCGTTGGCCTGCCACGGGCCAACAGCGACACGGACCTGGTGACGTCACAGAGCCGCTCCTCTCTGACGGCGTCCACGCTGGAGTTCACGATGGGGCGGGGCCAAAACCTGGTCATCACCTGGGACATCAAGGAGGAGGTCGACGCCACCGATTGGATAGGACTCTACCACATAGGTGAGATACTAGTCACCGATTGCATAGGACGTTACCACATAGGTGAGATACTAGTCACTGATTGGATAGGACTCTACCACACAGGTGAGATACTAGCTACTGATTGGATAGGACGTTACCACATAGGTGAGATACTAGTCACTGATTGGATAGGACTCTACCACACAGGTGAGATACTAGCTACTGATTGGATAGGACTCTACCATATAGGTGAGATACTAGTCACTGATTGGATAGGATTCTACCATAGGTGAGATTAATTTAAATTTAAATTTAGCCAATTTGCAGACGCTTTTAATCCAAAGTGATTTACAATTACGATTTACAGGGACATTCCCCCTGGAGTAACTGAGGGCTAAGTGCCTTACTCAAGGGCACACTAGTAGTGGTGTGGTTTCAGGCGGGATTTGAACTCACAACCTTCCGATCACAAGTCCAACTCACTATCCACTAGACCACCACTACCCCAACAAGACCACCACTACCCCAACAGACCACCAGATACTAGCTACTGATTGGATAGGACATTACCACATAGGTGAGATACTAGTCACTGATTGGATAGGACTCTACCACATAGGTGAGATACTAGCTACTGATTGGATAGGACTCTACCATAGGTGAGATACTAGTCACTGATTGGATAGGACTCTACCATAGGTGAGATACTAGCTACTGATTGGATAGGACTCTACCATAGGATAGATACTAGTCACTGATTGGATAGGACTCTACCACATAGGTGAGATACTAGCTACTAATTGGATAGGACTCTACCATAGGTGAGATACTAGTCACTCATTGGATAGGATTCTACCATAGGTGAGATACTAGCCTTGATGTCCATTTTAATTCATACTGTAACTAGTTTCCAGTGGAAGCCACATTCAGTAGGTGAGATCTGGTATCCAAGCTAATCTGATATTGATGATACTGACTGCAAAAGAAAGGAAATAGCTAATAAAGTTTACCTTTCCAAATCTAAATGAGAGGCTCATTTAGTTTGGAAAACAACAGCTAGCTAACCTATGTCACATGTTTACACTTTGTTTTGATTTGCCAGCTCCCATGCTCCATTTTATTGTAGATACATAATTACAACATGTTCAATTGCTAATGCTAACTCACTTTGTTTTCTGTTCAGTGTCTTACTTTTCCTACTTACGGCCAAGCTCCACCATGGCCATCGAACGTTGCGTCTAATGTGCGTTGCGTCCGAAATTGGGATCAAATGCATTGTAATCAATGAAAGGTGCTCCACCTGCTGCGTTGCGTTGCGTCAGCGTTGCGTCCGATGGCTGCGTCCAAAGATTTTTGACGGTGGATGGACGCAGACGTCACAATGAGACGCCCCACGTGGGCGCCGTGGGGCGTCAATCACCGCACCTGAGGTGAACTCTTGTTGCAGGAATGGACGACGAACGGGGGTCACACTTTATTCCCTTATAGATGATCCACAGCTGCTCAAACTATCAACTGCAACTCTGTTGATATGTAACTAGATTTATGGTTAAGGATAGGGTTAGATTTAAGGTTAGGGCAAGGTTTAGGATTAGTGGTTAGTTAGTTGAAATGTTGTTGACAGTTAGTTGAACATCTACTGAACTAGCAACTATCTATTTGGGAATATGTAGATAAAATATTACCCTGATTGGAAAATGTTCTGTATGATGTTGTTATTGTTGTGGACATAATTGCAGTCAAGGGTGAAATTACTCCCGTATACAAAAAATGCCAGTGGAGCTAGAGTAGAACGTTGACGTTGACGCAACGTTGACGCAACGCTGCAGGTGGAGCTTGGACAACGGGAAGTTGACGCAACGTCGATGGCGAGTTGACGCAACGCAGCAGGTGGAGCTTGGCCGTTAAGTAGTACTACAGTAGGACTTAGGTTAGCCAAGTGTAATCCAATTTTATGCAACAGGTGAAATTAGACGTCTATCCTAAGTCTGACGAACAGAAAGACTTCAAAGTCTAGGGCCCATGGCCTGACACTGGCTGTAGTTAAGGTTGGTAATGATCATGTAAGTTTGCTCTGGGACCTGGCCTGATGTTGGCTGTAGATAAATGTTGTGGGTGATTCCAGCTGGTTAGTATGAGGGATGAGAAGACCAAGGATCTGCTGTAGGACCCTGCAAGTGGACCCTGCAAGACCCTGCGAGTCAACGCTGACACTGGAGCTGTTTGGAAGGCTTAGTCAACACAAATACCTTTGCCTAGGTGTACTACACACACACACACACACACACACACACACACTTCCAAAGCTATCCCGAGTGGTCTCCAATAATGTACGCTAATCTGTTTTGCATGTTTCGCTGCTGTAGTGAAAAGCAATACGAAGTGGCCTGATCGGAGTCATATTCTTATTGCCATGCATCTAAAATCAATTATCTGTTACTCACCAACTCAGGAGAGACAGCCCAGTACATTGGTATTCAGTAATAATACAGTGGGGGTCTTCTATATCTAATACTTATCTTCTACATTGACCCACCATATTGCCCTTTTCCTAATCCTCTTCTCTAATATAATCCACTTTAATAAACCCTCTCATTAACTTAACCAAGACCCCAATTACCCTGTGGGTGAACATCTAGATGACCTCCTGACCTCTCCCTGACCTCCTCCTCTGAGACACCTCCTCTGTCTATCCTGTCTGTCTGGGAGTGAAAATGAAAGGAGAGGAGAGGAGAGGGGGAAGATGAGAGGAAGAGAGGAGGGGGGGAATATGAGAGGAAGAGAAGAGAGGGGGAAGATGAGAGGAGGAGAGGAGAGGGGGGGAGGTGAGGAGGAGAGAGGGGGAAGATGAGGAGAAGAGAGGGGGGGAGGAGAGGAGGAGAGGAGAGGGGGAAGGAGAGGAGAGGGGGGGAGGTGAGGAGGAGAGGAGAGGGGGGGAGGTGAGGAGGTGAGGAGGAGATGGGGAAGGTGAGGAGAGGAGAGGGGGGAGATGAGAGGAGAAGAGGAGAGGGGGAAGGAGAGGAGAGGGGGAGAGGAGAGGGGGGAAGATGAGAGGAGGAGAATGGAGGGGGAAGATGAGGAGAGGAGAAGGGGGAGATGAGAGGAGGAGAAGAGAGGGGGAAGATGAGGAGAGGAGAAGGGGGAGATGAGAGGAGGAGAAGAGAGGGGGAAGATGAGGAGAGGAGAAGGGGGAGATGAGAGGAGGAGAAGAGAGGGGGAATATGAGAGGAGAGGAAGTGATGTGTGAGGGGGCGCCAGGAGACCCTATCGATCACAGACCATCACCATGATTTAATTACCTGCCCCCCCCCCCTCGCCACTCCCCGTCCCCCCATCCCCCTCAACCCCCTGGGGGGCTCCCGCTTTCCACGACTAAGCAGACATTCAATGATACCCCCACCCCCCTTCAGTTCAGGAGTGCATAGTTGTTCATTAGCTCCTGAGTGAAAGTGCTACATACAGCGGTATCCCCCCAGCTCCCCCCCCACCCCGGGAGGTGTTTGTCCTCTGGGTGGGTGGAGGTTGTGGAGGAGGTATTTTAGGAACTAACTTTACTGATTACAGGGGAAATATGGAAGCTGAGGTACAGTAACTGTATGATGTACGTATATATACTCATATACTGCAGTATGAGGGACAGGACAGTACAAACACACACACGCGCGCACACACACACACACACACACACACACACACACACACTATCACACACACGCACGCACACACCATGGACCTATCTTATTTCTGATTTATATGAATGATTTATGTAAAGTTTCCAAGCTTCTGTCAACAATCTTGTTCGCAGATGATACAAGCATTTACCATTCTCACAGCAATCTTGAATACCTTGTTTCAACCATCAACAGGGAGCTGCATAGCTTTCTGTGTGGTTTAAAGCAAAACTAATTGTCCTCGAATGTAATTAAATGTAAATAAACCATTTTAAATTATTTAACAGTGGTAAAAAAAGGTGATGATTGATAACAATGTAATTTCTTCGACCGCATCTGTGATTTCTAGGCATAATAATTGATGACAAACTGTGCTGGAAACCTCATATTAATAACATTTAATCTAAAATCGCCAGAAATATTGGTATCTTGAGTAAAATTCAAGAAATAAAAAAAATCTCTCTGATGTTGTATTACTACCTGATTTACCCCTATATTAATTATTGTAATATTATTTGGGCCAGTACCCATCCAACCAAGCTGAATCATATCTATCTTCTTCAAAAACGTTGTGTTCAAATTATTTCTCATGCTACTTACTTAGCTCACTCGCAACCTCTCTTTCAGGAATTATCTATACTCAAGTAAACTTTTTTCACGTAGCACAGTTTGTCTTCAAAGCAATTCACCACCAGTTTCCTTCTACATTCAATAGTTTCTTTAGGAGAATTGAAGAAAATAAGTCCACTCTTATTGCCATCCACTCGTACATCCTTGTCTCAATGTAGTCTTCACTTCAGGAGCCAAAGTATTTAATCAACTCCCTTCTCACTTCTTTGACCTCTCACCCTACTCGTTCAAAAAGGCTGTCAAACAACACTGATTCCTTGATCACGATTGATTTACCTAATTTGTTTCTCTTGTTTAACTTTACTATGTAAAGTTATCTTTACTTTAATTTCTCATATGTTTCTCCCGTTTTTTCGTTTGTTTGTTTGTTTTAGTTTTAGTTTTAGTTTTTAGTTTTGTTCTTTATTGATCTTTATTTTGTTCTGTCATTTGAATATTTTTCTTTGATTTATTTTTCATTAACTTTAATCAAATTCTATGATCTAGGGAGACGCTTGATAAGCCTCTCGGGGTTTCTTGTCTTCCTTGCACCTACTCTATGTATTACGATTATTGTATGTATGAAACATTTTTTTACTGTGTGCTAAATAAAAATAAAAAACGTAGTGTGCACGATTGTACTAATGGAGGTTGTTCTGTCCCCGGTCCAGATGAGACCAGCCCGTCCAATGTGTGGGACTGCAAGAACCGCGGGGTGAACGGAACCCAGAAAGGACAAATCGTCTGGAGGCTGGAGCCTGGGGCCTACTTCATGGAACGTGAGTTAGAGGAGAAGAGAGGAGGGGAGAGAGAGGAGAAGAGAAGAGGGAGAGGAGAGGAGAGGAGAGGAGGGGAGAGGATAGGAGAAGAGAGGAGAGGAGAGGAGAGGAGGGACAGGAGAGGAGGGGAGGGGAGAGAGAGGAGAAGAGAAGAGGGAGAGGAGAGGAGAGGAGAGGAGGGGAGAGGATAGGAGAGGAGAGGAGAGGAGAGGAGAGGAGAGGAGGGGAGGGGAGGGGAGAGGAGAGGAGGGGAGGGGAGGGGAGAGGAGAGGAGAGGAGAGGAGAGGAGAGGAGAGGAGAGGAGAGGAGGGACAGGAGAGGAGAGGAGAGGAGAGGAGAGGAGAGGAGAGGAGAAGAGAAGAGGGAGAGGAGGGGAGAGGAGAGGAGAGGAGAGGAGAGGAGAGGAGAGGAGAGGAGAGGGGAGAGGAGAGGAGGAGAGGAGGGGAGAGGAGGGACAGGAGAGGAGAGGAGGGGAGAGGAGAGCAGAGGAGAGGAAAGAAGAGGAGAGGAGAGATGGGGAGAGGAGGTGTTACGCTTGCCTGGCTCAGGACAAGGTGACAAAAAGGGAGACGACACATGGAGAACAATAATAGGAGATTTATTAAAGAATAATATATGTTAAATTGAAATAATGATAAAGTAAATAGTAACACCAAACAAAAAGGCTGCTGGTCGACAAGGAAGAGACCGAGTCCATCAATTTGACCCCCTCTTAAAGTTCCTGGGACAATCAGGATGATCACCTTCACCTGTGCCCATCAGGAACCAAGAGAGAGGGTCAACAAGACAACAGATAATTGGCGCCCACTGGTGGTACCAGTGTGGATCGTCACATCCCCCCCCTTAAAACAGAGGCCTACTAAAAAGGTCTCTGCTAATTTGTTTCCCAGATTACAAATAATACAAATAATAACAATAGTTTATGGCAACAAAAAACGGTGATCTCTGCCACACAGCCTAAACGTCAAATCCCAACCTCCCCTACAACCTGCCCACCCTCCAGCAATTCCTGGTACCTGGAAAAGCTCTATTTAAGGAGGGAGGAGCAAGAGAAAGAGAGATTAAGGACAAGAGTTTTAGACCGGCAGCATTGATTCACCTGGTAAGGCGCTGGCTCGGACTCTGCAAAGTATGCAAAAAGGTCAGGGGGTTATGATCTGAACAAACAACCACTGGATGAGACCCCCCCCTTCCCACACAAACATCAAAGTGCTGCAGAGCCCAAACCAGTGCCAAACAGAAACCAAACAGTTCTCAAACAATAACACATAACTCAGCCAATTTCTCATGGTCTTAAACCGACGACGCAAAACACCGTCTCCAGGCCCACTCACATCCTCCTCCCCCCCTGCTGCCACCACAGGAGTGGACGGAGATGGAGACACCCCATGCACTGTGGTCTGTGTAGACCCTCTACGGCTAGGGGCATCGATCAAATAATTCTGTCTGGACACCTGTCGTACAACAGAGCAGGGACCAGCAAACCCTGCCCGGAAAACTGGGTCACCCACAGAACAATCACCATGAGGAAGCCATCCACGAACCAACACATCCTCCAAGAGAAAACAACCACCTGCAGAGCTCTCCAGCTCATCCCCAGGCTGAATCCCACCGAGCAGCAGCCTCAGCTCAGGATCCTCCTGTTGGGCCAAAATCAACTCACTCCGAGACAAAGACGGCGGCAGATCTGGCAACCGAAAAACAGAACTGTCAGGAGCGAACCCATCAGACTGTTCACCATCATCAATTCCAGGGTCCATGCAACTCATAGCACGAGTCATGGCGCAGGCAGTAAAAACCTCAGGAAACTCCTTCACACTTAGGTCGGGTCCTGTTGGTCGTGTAAACCCAGAACTAACTACCAGAGGTGGGGGCACATCACTCCACACTCTTCCTCCAGCCAGGTTATTTCCTAAAATGACTGCCACACCCACCACAGGCAGAGAGGGTCGAACACCAATGGTCACTACCCCCTGGACCAGATCAGAGCAAAGCTCAATTTCATGCAAGGGGACAGACAAAGTCTGCATCCCCATCCCTCTAATCAAAACGCTGGTCCCCACACTTGACTCCTGAGAGAATGTTAAAACCGATTCCAATATAAACGATTCTGAAGCCCCTGTATCACGAAGTATCTGGACAGGCACTTTCTGTGGGCTTCCCACCAGAGAAACGAAACCTGTAGTAATAAACGGGCCAAAATCAGGATCCTCCTCGCTAATCTGTATGGAGGCAGAGCCCTGTAATGCCCCCGTCAACTCAGTAGCCGCAGGTGGGCTGGATACTGAGGATGCCATCACCCCTGGTTTAAAGGGAGACCCCTCGGCAACCCCAGACACTCTTACTCCTGCCCCACAAGCATGCACTGCAAGAGCCAACGGTCTAACAGAGCCCCCCTTCCCACTGTAGGTTTTCTTTCCTTTTAGGACAGGACACTCCTGTTTCCAGTGACCCTTCTCAAGGCAATAATTGCATGTCGAGTTAGGATCTACTCTACTCTGACTGCCATGCTCCGACTTTGAAAAGGGGACAGAATAACCAGGACCTTCGTTAGGGAATTGTGTACGATTTACCAATAGGTCAGTCACGGTCGGATTATGTCTACGGCTCCCCTCGCTACGAAAACGATGTTCACCAAACTGACTTTTATTAGTCAGTACAAATTCATCTGCCAACACCGCGGCTTGACCTGCTGTTTTCACCTTGTGTTCGTTAACGTAAGTGGCAATGCGATCAGGGACAATGGTTTTAAACTGTTCCAAAATAATCAAATTTGACAGATCCTCCAGAGTATTCACCTCTACCGCCACGCACCAACGATTGAAATGGCTGGTTAGTTCTCTTACAACCTCAACATGAGTTTGTTTGTCATGTTTCTTCCATTGTCTAAACCGCTGTCTGTAAGCTTCAGGAACAAGTTCATATGCCCTAAGGATAGCGGCCTTAACTGTATCATAATCTTTCCTCTCTCTACCATTAAGAGCAATATAAGCTTCCTGAGCTCGGCCAATAAGCACACTCTGTAGTAATGCGGTGCGGTCTGAAGTAGACCAGTCCCTATCGTCGGCAACACTCTCAAACAGTGAAAAGAATACATCAGGATCTTTTTCATTAAACTTTGGCAACAGTCTAACCATGACAGACATATTATCCCTCTTAGAATTACTCGAATCGCCACCTCCACCGTCAGATAACTTTCCCTCAGCAATCAACTTAAGGCGCTCCCGTTCAAGAGCTAATTTATCCAACTCCAATTCCCTGTCCCTCGCACGCTCTTGTGCCTGAAACTCACGCTCTCGCGTCTGCTCTCGCGTCTGAAATTCACGCTCTTGCATCTGAAATTCCATCTGTAATGCTAACAATTCTTTCTGTTGATCAAATGTTAACTCAGTGGACCCAGATGCAACCCCAACGGATATTTTAGGGACAGACATTTTACCCTTTAGTATGCCCCTTTGAATTAATGTATTCTGTAAAGCCTCCACTACGTCCTGTTTCTTTGCTCGGCCTTTCACCACCTCAAGCTTAACCTCATAATGTTCAGCAACCTTCCACAGTTGTTCCTTCGTTAACTGTAACAATCCATCGACCGACGGAGCTGCCACAAACTCCTCAAAAACATCCATAACTCAATATAATCAAATAACCAATATTAACCAACCCTAACAAACGGGAATCTCCCCTCCTATTACAAACTCCTCCTATAAACTACTCCCATATCAGCCATAATCTTCAGCCCATTTAAAGCGAGTAACTGTGCACACATACAAAACAGAAAAGTAACTAACATACTTCGTAAGAGCTGCCCCGCATCTAACTCAGTAATGACTGACTAACCACTCAGCTAGTCTTCAGTGCGTTCACATGCAACTCTTCCACCAAGCAAATGCCTGGTGGCGCCCCCGCGTTCAACACACCAAAAATAACAAACGAAAACAATAAACAAGCGTTAAGCGCTTCTACTCCTAGCACGGGGGTTCACGTATAGCTCTGATGGTATCTAAACCACCCGCCCTACCTATCCTTCTCTGCTTTGCATAGAACACAGCACTCACCAAACTCCAGCCGAAGATCACAGCCAATACCAAGAGTTACGTCCTTGTCAGCACAGTCGGACGGCCAGCTCCCCCTCGTCACCAGCACCCAAACCAACGTACCAAATATACTAAACAATACATTACATCCAATCCAACCAAAACCCAATAACTATAAACAATAACCATGCGGGTCTCCCAATATAGAGTTGGACAAATCCAACAATCCAATCCCGAATATCAACTATGAAAAGGGAGAGAATATTGCTCTCACCAAATTCACTCCCGGACGAGCACCCAATTTGTTACGCTTGCCTGGCTCAGGACAAGGTGACAAAAAGGGAGACGACACATGGAGAACAATAATAGGAGATTTATTAAAGAATAATATATGTTAAATTGAAATAATGATAAAGTAAATAGTAACACCAAACAAAAAGGCTGCTGGTCGACAAGGAAGAGACCGAGTCCATCAATTTGACCCCCTCTTAAAGTTCCTGGGACAATCAGGATGATCACCTTCACCTGTGCCCATCAGGAACCAAGAGAGAGGGTCAACAAGACAACAGATAATTGGCGCCCACTGGTGGTACCAGTGTGGATCGTCACAGGAGGGGAAAGGAAAGGAGAGGAGAGCAGAGGAGAGGAGATGAGAGGAGAGGAGAGGAGAAGAATGAATGAATGAATGAATGAATGAATGGTCTTTATTGTCATTGATATAGTACAGGTACCAAACAATGACATTTGGGAGGGGGGGCTCCCCTGGTGCGCGAAGAGAGGAGGGACAGGAGAGGAGAGGAGGGGACAGGAGAGGAGGGGAGAGGAGAGGAGGGGAGTGGAGAGGAGAGGAGAGGATGGGAGGGACAGGAGGGGAGAGGAGAGGAGAAGAGAAGAGGGAGAGGAGGGGAGAAGAGAGGAGAGGAGGGGAGAGGAGAGGAGGGGAGTGGAGAGGAGAGGAGAGGATGGGAGGGACAGGAGGGGAGAGGAGAGGAGAAGAGAAGAGGGAGAGGAGGGGAGAGGATAGGAGAGGAGAGGAGAGGAGAGGAGGGACAGGAGAGGAGAGGAGAGGAAAGAAGAGGAGAGGAGAGATGGGGAGAGGAGAGGAGAGGAAAGAAGAGGAGAGGAGAGGAGGGGGAGGAGGGGAGAGGAGAGATGGGGAGAGGAGAGGAGAGGAAAGAAGAGGAGAGGAGAGGAGGGGGGAGGAGGGGAGAGGAGAGCAGAGGAGAGGAGAGGAAAGAAGAGGAGAGGAGAGGAGAGGAGAGGAGGTGGTGGTGGAGAAGAGGAACGTGAGTGACAGGAGATGAGAGGAGAGGGGACCTATCCTAGTATCATTAATCCTGGGGAATCCATATTCTTACTCTCAAGTGTTGATGTCATGATGATATAATGATGATGTCATGAGCGTGGCCTACTCCATGTTGAGGAAGGTTTATTACATGATCTTGCAGTTACATCCCAGGAGGGTCCTGAGAGAAAGTGTGTGTGTGGTTCCACTGTGTTCACATCCTGTGTGTGTGTGTGTGTGTGTGTGTGTGTGTGTGTGTGTGTGTGTGTGTGTATTGTCTCTCTCCAGCTGAGACCAAGATCTGCTTTAAGTACTACCATGGAGTCAGCGGAGGGCTGAGAGCCACAACCCCCTGTATCACTGTGAAGAACCCTGGAGTCCTGGTAAGTGTGTGTGTGTGTGTGTGTGTGTGTGTGTGTGTGTGTGTGTGTGTGTGTGTGTGTGTGTGTGTGTGTTTGTGTGTGTGTGTCTGCATGTGTGTTTATGTGTGTTTATGTGTTTATGTGTGTGTCTGCTTGTGTGTTTATGTGTGTTTATGTGTTTATGAATGAATGAATGAATGAATGCATGAATGAATGGTCTTTATTGACATTGCTATAGTACAGGTACCAAACAACGAAATTTGGGAGGGGTGGCTCCCCTAGTGCTAGGAAAGAAAAAAAAACTAAAAAAACAAGAAGGGAAAGGAGCTGGTTTACATAAATAAAGGCTATGTACACTATCCACTATACTATACTGTACAGATAAGACGACTAGGGTTGTCATATTGCACATAGTGTTATTGCACATTCATTTAAAGTGTCGCAGTTTGCAGGCTTGAAATGTACACATTTGTGCCTCAGCACTACACCTGATTTTTTCAATCCAGCAGCTGCCATCAATCCGTCCAGACTGTCCAGGGCCCAGAACCTAGGTCTTTGCTGTGTTCAGGGCCTGGATGGCCCTGGGGTAGAAGCTGTGCTTCAGTCTGTTTGTCCTTGCGGCCATGGTCCTGTACCGCCTTTTCGAGGGCAGCCGGGCAAAGTGTTCGTACCCAGGGTGGGTTGGGTCTCTGGAGATCTTGGAGGCCTTCCTGAGACAGCGTGTGTTGTACAGCTCTTCCAGAGAGGGGAGGGGGGCGCCGGTGATCTTCTGGGCTGTTCTCACGACTCTCTGTAGCGCATTTCTCTCTGCGGTTGTGCAGCTGGAGAACCAGTTGCAGATGCCGTAGGTGAGGATGCTCTCCACTACGCCGCGGTAGAAGGCCACCAGTATCTCCTGCTTGTTGTGTTCCTTCCTGAGGACTCTCAGGAAGTAGAGCCGCTGTTGTGCCTTCTTGATGGTGGCTGCTGTGTTGTTCTTCCAGGACAGGTCATCCTGTATGTGCACCCCCAGGAATCGGAGGGTTGAGACTCTCTCCACGCTCTCTCCGTCGATGAGCAGGGGCTGGATCTCAGATTTTTTCCTCCTGAAGTCCACGATGATTTCCTGGGTCTTTGACTTGTTCAGCAGCAGGTTGTTAACCTTGCACAGCTTGCTCAGCTGCTCTACCTCATCCCTGTACGCCGCCTCGTCCCCCCCCGAGATGCAGCCCACCACGGTGGTGTCGTCTGCAAACTTTACGATGGAGTTGCTGGGGTGGACGGGGGTGAAGTCGTAGGTGTAGAGGTTGTAGAGGATGGGGCTTAGCACGCAGCCCTGGGGGGACCCAGTGCTGAGTCTGAGGGCTGTGGAGGTGTGGGAGCCCACCCGCACCCTCTGGGGACGGTCGGACAGGAAGTCCTTGATCCATGCACATATAGAGTGTGATAGAGTGTGATAGTGTGATAGTGTTATGTGTTTGTTTGTGTGTGTGCGTGTGTGTGTGTGTGTGAGTATGTATGGGTACGTACGTGTGTGTGTGTGTGTGTGTGTGTGTGTAAGTA